>NC_056744.1:527478227-527598227 GCF_019279795.1 Protopterus annectens | reverse complement strand
TTTTGCTTCCGCCACTGTCGTGGGTCAGCATGCTCTGATTGTCTACCCTACCCACACTCCCACCCACCCCACTAGTTCTAAACTTATACACACAGAACTCTACCCAGCTATTCAAACCTCCAATTAAGACATCATGCTAAATAACCCTGTCATTCAAATCAGCTACTTAACCCACCCCTCTAACTCATAAACCCCATACACATATATCTAACTTACCATGTAACACTAAAGCTCACTAAAGAAAAAAGCAAACCCTCTATACTGCCAGCAGACATCCACAAACATATTATAGTAAGTTATAATGCTTCTAATATCCTGTTTCACTACTTTTTTAATACTCTTCACACATGTCACCTCACTGTCAGCCCTAATTCCACAAATTATTCCACCTCAGCTACTTCTGCCTCCACACATCCATCTTAGCCTCTTAGTTTCTCTAGTATGTCCCCACAGTTATTTCGCTATACCTTAAACTACTACTTGGCCTGTAAAATCTTTACCACAACCCACACTAAACCATACTTTAAACCAGTAACAACTGCTCCCACAAAAAAATAAAATACACTATACTCATATGTCCATATTACAACAATATGGAGACACCCATCTAAATCCAGGCCCATGCACTAACCTTCAACCTAGAACCTGTCCTACAACCTTATCTGTAATGATGCTAAACATCAGAAGCCTACACAACAAAATAGCCCCCTTCCATGCCTGGATTGATCAGCATAAACCAGATACCCTAGCCTTAACTGAAACATGTCTAAATTCTAACATTAAAGATTCAGAAATCATACCCCCCCCCAACTTTAGCATAGCAAGACTTGATATAACTCATAAGAAAGGTGAAGGAGTAGCCCTACTTTTCCCTGGCATTTTTAATATCACTTGGTTTAAAAACAACCACCAAACTTATAAAAACAACAAACGGGATGTTAAACAGGGACACTCTGCAATGAACTCAATTCCAATAATTTATTGTAAGCACTTTTGTTTACTCAAATGTAATAAACGTCTTCAGACAAACTTAATCTCAGAGGAAATGCTTTAAATAATCCTCTTGATAAAATGACATTACATGCACATCACTTTCTTAAACACCTACAAAATTCGATCATTTACTTAAAATTAAATCAAATGACTTTTAAAATATATATAATATATATAATATAATTACATGTTTCAAACAACTATATAATTCAAATCCTAATACAAACCCCACCCAAAAATTCATACACAAATTTAAATACTTTTATTTATAGAGTTTTCGGTCATCTTTTAATTGGTTTGAGTGATTTTAGTTTTAAGATACACCCTAATGAACAATATTGATTCAATCCAGGATATGCACAAGCAGTTAACCTTAAGTGCCAAAGGAGTTCCCTTTCCTCAAATTTTAGCGCCCATGGACCACTTCTAATGTTTTTTTCTATTTGTTCAATCACAAAGTATCAAAATTGGTGGTCTGGGTGTTCTAGAATGTGTTTTGCTAAAGCATTATTTATGTTTTGTTTACTAATGTTATATTGGTGTCTAAAGTTTCACTCTGTTTTTCCTATATAGAAACTAATACATGACTGGCACTTGGCTAGGTATATTACCCCCTTAGAATTACAGTTGTACCTTCCTTTAAGCTTGTAAGTCCTATTATAAATTTCACTGCCCACATTTAACCATACCTGGATTATGAATGAAGGGTGCAATTGTTCTCTCATGTAACCCTTTGATAATACACCCCTTCTTGAAGATCACTCTTGGCTCTGTATTAGATCTACCTTATTAAGGCCCAATTTTTTGTTAAGATACTTTTCAACATGCCAGAATCACTAGAAAAGGGTGTAATAAGGCTAACATTTTATGCAGCACTTACATTGTTTTCAAGCATCAGATCAACTGTCATCTGTAACTGATCCCCATTAGGAATCCCTTTATTTAAGATTGGTCTAAAATGACCTGACCTTCTCTTCCTATTAACTTTGTATGTTAACTCCTCAATCAACCCAAGTGAATACCCCCGCTTATGAAACATGTTTTTAAGGGTGTGGCATTCAGCCTCAAAATCTTTATCTAATGAGGTCATCCTAGCTGCACTCATTAGTTGTCCCTTCACCACAGCTTTCTTTTGGTGAAATGGGTAAGAACTTTCAAAATGTAAAAATATATTCAAATACATTGGTTTCCTAAAGATTTTTCCAATATATCTATTATTCCTCCTAACCTTAGATAACTGGAAATCAAAAAAGGAAATTACATTTGTATCAAATTGTGATGTAAGCTGTAGGAAGGAAGTCGTATTAAATAAATGTGAATCAGCTAGAGGTACCCTCAGTCACTAAGACACTCAGAACACTCAAAAGACCCAGGATTCAAACAACTCCAGTAGATGTACAGCCACAAATAATCCCAAATGAATAAAAGGCAGGCACTTCTGGTATTTAATGCCACTAATTTATTATGTATGTTTTCGTCAAAACACTTCACCATAAATGAACACCGGAACTAAAATCACACCCCTATTTATATCTGCAATCAAATTAAATAATTAGTAGACTCAAAGCTATTGACAACTTAAGGAACATTTAAAGAGACAGAACAAAAAGAAGCATATTGGACTCCATGCAAGCACAGCACTGAAATAAACTATCATGTGTTCTCATTTAAAAACATGTATAAAACTGTATCCACAAACCTTATTATCCTAAATATTACTGTCTAAAATTTATAATCATTTTATTAAAATTGTAAAAACATTTTTTTAAAAAAAACTTATATAAATAGTCCACAATCTACACATTACAATCTTGCTGCCCTTAACGTCAAGACAGGTAAAAGGGAAACATTCTCATTTAATTCAGGTTCCCTGTAGGCTTCAAGGATAACCTGCCAATATAACTCATGGTACTCAATTCGTGTCTCCCACTGACCACCTCTCACATCACATGGAATTTCTTCTAACACATAAAAAGAAAACACAGCTTGGTCATAAACCAAAGTGTGTTTATATAGGGTGTTGTTAACATTTTGGTTACGGATGTCTCTAATGTGCTCATAGATTCATCTCTTAAGCTTTCTCTCCATTTTAAATTCAAATTGACAGGAATTTGACTGAGTACAGGGAAAAAAAGTAGTTATCCCCTCACTCGCAACCTCCTTATGCATGCCGCAAGGTTCAGTCCTAGGACCCCTTCTTTTTAATATCTTCACAAACCAACTCCACTCAGCTACCTCTAAAGCTGACATAGTTCAATACACTGACAACACAACTCTCATATGCTTTGCACCCAACATCCAACATCTCCAACAAAAAGCGCAAGAAGCCTTCTCTGAAATAGAGAACTGGCTTAACAACTCACAACTCATACTAAATCCAAACAAAACACAACTAATGCTATTCCACTCTACTAAAATGAGCAATCTTACCTTCTCTATACTCTCCACCAGCAAAACCCAAATCACCCCTGTCACTGAGGCTAAACTCCTAGGAGTTACCATTGACCAGCAACTCAAATTCACAAAGCACATATCAACAACCATCACTAAAGTCCACAAAAAGCTAGGTTCCCTCTATCGCTGTAAAAGTTATCTAACCACCGAATCTCGAATTGCAATAGCCAGGACCCACCTCCTATCTACTCTGCTTTATGCATCCCCAATTCTAACTAATCTTTACAAAACTAACTTTAATAAACTTTCCATCTTTTACAACAAAATTGCTAGATTCACTACCAATGCCAAATCATGATCTCACCACTGCCTTTTCCTACAAGACTTGCACTGGCTTGAATTTCAGAACCTATTAAGGTATCATCAACTCAGCCTAGCTCATCTAATTCTGTACTATCCCCAGAAAACCCCCAACCTGACTGGCATGCTGAACTTCTACAATTCAACCAGACAACTTCAGTCCTCCAACAAAGTCTTAATTGAAACCATCACATGCAAAAACAACTCCGGGGAATCATGAAATAGCAAAAATATGGAATGACCTTCCCCCTGACCTCAGACTACAAAACTCCACACCCTCCTTCAAAAGTCTACTTAAAACATAACTCTTTATCTATGCAACTGTAATTGACACCCTGAAGCCTCGTCCACTCACTATTTCTGCACCCAATCTGTCCTGGACATCACAAACACCACCATCTAACTATACCTAGCCATGTGTAAGCAATGACCTATATATGAATGTATGTACATGTGTGTGTGTGTGTGTGTGTGTGTGTGTGTGTGTGTGTGTGTGTGTGTGTGTGTGTATGTGTGCATGTATATGTATATATATATATATATATATATATATATATATATATATATATGTATGTGTGTGTGTCTATATGTGTATATGCTCTTACATGTATATTTGCTTGAATGTATATATGGAAACTTAAACATTTATATACTCTTATTCAATTGTGAAATATCTTGCAATGCTCTACCATGATCTTACCTACTCTCATTGTATATTTTGTACACTTGCATTTTCAACTAAAAGGGAATATCCTCTTATTGTATACTAACGGCAAAGTCTACAATCTGTATGCTACTACTCTGTAATGTCACTTTTATAAATTGTTTTCTCTCTGTAAACTTATGGAGTTTTTCTACCTAGGACTGCGCTAAAAATGGACACTTGTTGTCCAGTCGGACTATCCTGGCAAACAAATGTTAAATAAAATAAATAAATAAATATATTCCCCCAGGACAAAATATACCCATATGTGAAGACATACTTTCTTGGATCTCACAAACAATTAACCATGAGAAAATCATTTTAGGGGATGTGAACAGCAACTAGCAAACACTCTCTTCTACACCAACAAATAGTATTAACCTCTGTTTTTCTCAAATCATAAATTGTTCTACTCAATACAATAAAGACTATACCCAACAACTGATTGACTGGATTCTAGTATCCCATCTCACTAATTTTGCCCCTACAGGCACACCTCCCAACACTCTAAGTCACCACCTACCCACATATGCCTTCAGAACCTCCATTCACCTATCTACAAAATGTGCCTTCAACTTAGCTAATTTTTCTCAACACAAATGTAATGAACTACACCAAAGCAAAGTTAAGCAGGCCAGTAGGTTTTGTAGCATTGGTGGTATAGTGGTGAGCACAGCTGCCGTCTAAGCAGTTGACCCAGGTTCAATTCCCAGCCAGTGCAAGAAGTCTGTACATTTAAACACTCATCCGGATTCTGCCCAGGGGCTTTGGGTGTTGACTTATCTAAACATGGGCTAAACTCTTGGCTAGGCTTATAAGGGCCTCAAGGCCAATAGCCTAGTAACTTCCTATAATCCTATAAACTATTGATGAATATAAATTGGTCAGTCCTGAAACAGCTCCCTCTAAGCAGCAGTACACTATTTCATCTCTTCTTTTCCAAGTGTACTTAGTACCCTTGCTCCAATTCATGCAAAAAGAATCAAAAACTGTCCTGCATCTTGGTTAACTAATGCATGTAAAACTTTCACTGGAAACAAAATAAAAATGAGGAAAATCTACATGTTAGATTACAAGCACATCCAACACAAGCACAGATCAAACCCTAAAAAATTCTGCTTCTCTGTCTCATCCCTAATTACCCTGGGACTAAAAAAGACCACTGCCCTTCCCCTGATAACTCTACTTCTTCAAATAGCAAATGACTTCAACAGCCACTTTATGCAATCTAAAAGCTTCCTTGATCTCAAATTCCCACACCACCAACTCTAACTCCTTAACCTCAACAAGAACCACTGACTCTGCCTAATCCTCACTCCCTGACCATCACCACAATGTCTACCTAAGTCCCATTCTGATAACTCAGCCAATTTCTCCTTTGAACCAATCCATGTAAGTCTCAAAAAAACTGTTGCAGAAACTTAAACCTTTCTCTAGCTCAGCAGATAACCTCCCACCAGAGTACCTTAAATTAGCTGCTGCTTCCATCGCTTACTCAGTTAGTATCCTTATCAATAGATCCAGCTCTAATTCCAAAGTTCTTAATATCTGGAAAATGTCATATATTATTCCTATCTACAAAAGTGGAAGCTCTACTGAGCTAACTAACTTCTGACCAATAGCCATTTTATCCCCCACATCTAAATTACTGTAAAAATGCATTCACCAACAGCTTATGACATATTTACTTCAAAATAACCTACTTACCCATACCTAGCATGGCTTCTGTCCAGGCCATAGCACTACCACAGCCCTTCTGTCATTCACTGACACTGTCAATAGAGGTAGAGACATAGGTAACAGTGTATCAGCATTATTTCTTGACCTATCAAAAGCCTTTGACACAATCCCTCACACCATGCTCTTGGATAGGCTCTCCAAACTAGGACTTACCCCTGCTTTACAGTAGTTCCATAGCTACATAGGCAATAGACAACAAACAGTAAAATGGTCAAATACCATCTGTCCCTTTCTTCACACACCCACTCAAGTCCCACAGGGGTTCATCCTTGGCCCCTTACTCTTTAATGTTTTTACAAACAACCTGTATACTTCTTTGTCCCTAGGAACACTCATACAATATGCAGATGACTCTACTATCATTTTCACCTCTCCCACAATCCCTCAACTGCACTCCATCACACAACAAACATTTACCTCTATTGAAACCTGGTCCACTAACTCTAAACTTATACTTAACCTTAAAAAAACAAACTCCTCTTTTTGCTAAAAAATAACTTTCTTGACATATATCAATTCAAAAATCAGTTCTGCAGACAACACTGTGATAGAAATAGTCCCCTAAAATAAACTGCTACTTCATAATTGACAGTCAGCTTAAGTTTGATCTCCAAATACAACATAACATCAGAAAAACCCACCAGAAACAAGGCATCCTCTATAAGAACAAACACTTCCTCAATACATCAACCAAAGTTACTCTCACTAAAACCTTCCTCCTCCCCTCACTATTATATGGTGCCTCACTTCTCACTAACCTACATTTCACTATGACATCCAAATTAGAATGCTGCTACAACAAACTGGCCATGTTTGCCACTAACTGAATAACCAACACACACCACTGTATTGTATTACATATGCTACAATTGATTGAACTCCCTAACCTCTTCCATTATGTTCAGCTCTTAATCTTATACAAGACCATCTACAAACTTTAAGCATGCCCAGCCCTGACTCACATAGTGAATCCTTAAACCCCCAACAGAACCCTAAGATCCAAATTTAATAAACTCCTAGCTATTTCCTATCCATCAAATGTACCAGGACAAAGCTTATATTCTTACTCAGTAACTAAAGTCTAGAATTGTCTCCCCCTATCCAGAAGAACAATTACTAAACTGGAAGCCTTCAAATCCTCTCTAAAACACCATCTCAATAATAAATGGCTATGCTCATACTCATGTTCTGGCTAACTTAACCTTAACAATGCCACCCCTGGCTGATCTGCTCCTAAATAGATTATTCTTTACTTTCTACCCCTGACTAACACTACTACCACAACCCTATTGAAACTGCAGACCTTTCAGCTATCTCATCTCTTTTCTCTCTCTTCTTTTTTAAAGTAATGGCTGCTCAGCAACAAATCCTTGTATCCAAATATAAGGGAGTGCCAAAGAATAACATGCTTTACCAGGGTGTATGTTCATGCATCAAATATCATTTTCAGTGAACATGTTTATCTTTGAAAAATAATCAATCAAATGTCCATAATTGGCCAAGAACAGGAAGTACTATGATGCATAAGGTAAGCTAAAGAAACCCTTTTATAAATTTGCCCTGTTCTCCATTGTAATGCGATCTCGGAGTTGGTATACATAGTTAGGGGGTGTGGAGAGTGCAGCCTTCCTCACTGGGGAGGGTGTGAAGGCAGAGACCCCCCCACCTTGATTGATAAGGGGTTTTTATTATCGTTCAAAATGTTGGCTAACTATGGCCATTCAATAAATCATTTTTCAAAGATAAGCATGTTCAGTGATTTCAAAGTTTGCTGTTTAACGTTTGCTGATAAGGGGTTCACTGAAACTGCTATTCAATGCGTGAACATAGACCCATTTTAGCATATGTAAGAATGGAATATACTTTAGTATATATTTGTTCATGGATGCTTGAATGTGTAACCATGTATGTAATGTAATTCTGCTCATCAAGAAAACCCTATCTCCAAACATATGGAAGAATCAAAGAATAACATGTTTTACATTATGTAAGAATGTTGTTGTTGTTGTTTGTCTTTCAGCTTTTCCCAGTTAGGGGTCACCACAGCGGAACTCCAGTCCGTTAATGATTGGCAGTAGATTTTCACGAATGCCGAGGTGCCAGTTCGACATCCAAACTTCAACTAAGGCACTCCCATTTATGCATGTCTTTTGAACACCACCGAACATGGACATACAGACTCCACACAGAAGGCACTCTCTGCACTCCAGCCAAGAATCGAATGGGAAAATTTCTTGCTGTGAGGCAACAATTCTACCACTGCACCACCGCAGAATTACATTATGTAAGAATGTAATGTTCTTTATTATATCTTTGTACATAGGTACTTGAATGTATAACCCTGTATGCAAAGTTAAAATGCTTGGATGTATGTTTATGATATGACTTGATCATAGATGCTGGAATGTGTAACCCTGTATGCAGAGTTAAAAAATATGGATAAATGTTTTAAACAAATAAGTAGTATTTAGTATATACAAAGCTGTTTTCTGTAAGTTGGAGCTTTTTTCCCCGGGCAACCTCCCAACTGTACAGATTGTTGCAGAATGTCCAGATTTTTATCACATATTTTTGGTTTGTTTTCATAAAATTGTGGTTTTATGGCAAATCATTAAATACTGAATTCAGAAAATAATGACAGACATTTGAGCTTCATACTTCATACCCTTCAGAAAATACATGCTAATATAAAACCTGTTATTCTATTAACTTTCTAAGTTTGTAATAGCAATATTTAAAAAAAACTGTCCCTATTTTCAGGGCCTTTCCCCCCAATTATTTATGGTTTTGCCCAGATTTCTTGCTCTAAGAGGTTGAGAGGTATGCCCAGGTCTCCACTGAAAACAGGTTCTCTTGACTCAGATGGACTTTCCCATTAAACAAATGTCAAAAAAAAAAATAAATACATAAATAAATAAATAATGAATGCATTTTTAGTTTTAAGTTAGATATATTTATTATGGGCTTAGGTCTCCACCAACATTGGGTCTTGTCTCCCTTCATTTAGAAAATTTTATGGACAGGATATTAAGGCAAGGACAGGGTTTGGAGAGCATCCAGGATGGGGTTATGAATTACAAACCTGACTAACAATTGAGAACATGGCTACCATTGATATATAAGGCTAATTGGTTATCTACAACTACTAGAGCTTCGTTTATTCTAAATTTGCTGACTTTCAAATTACTGAACATTGAATTATTGACCACCTGTGTGTAGTAAACCGACACAAAATCCTGATCTTACTGACTGCATAGTGACAGCCTCATCTTATTCATTTTGTAGTCCATCGTCTACATTAGTATTTAGAACAATTTTAACCTAGAAGAGGTGAAAGATTGTTCTCCAAAGCAGCTGTTGTGCATTGGAATTTACTACCACATTATCTAAGAAGCAGTTTTTACTACTCCAAATGTAAAGATGTTCTAAAAGACTTCGTAATGAATTGCTGGCCACAAGTCCAAACTTAACTTGGTCATCTATAAATATACTTGATTTCATGATATAAGCTTATCAAGAGATCCAGCCCTCCATTTCCTACCTTAAGTGCATTATCAGCATCCTCGTCTAATTCTGTGTTTTAGTCACTTTTCAAACTTAAAACAAAACATCAGCCTTAGAGAGCTATGTGAATTGTAACCACAGTTTATGGTAATTAAACCCAGTGGGAACATACGTTAAGCCTTTTTCAGCCTTGTGCTATGTTAGATTAGATTAGTAGTCAGCTCTCTTAATATCTAGGCTCATGGAAGCTGAGACAATTGTCAACAAAGCATTTGGACTGCCTTTTACGTCAGGAAAGTGCACTTAATCTACTGCACTTATCTTCCCATTTAAGCCATTTTTGTTGTTTGCCACCTACCCTTTTTCTGTTGTGCTTTTAATCTTGGAGACATTTAAGGTGACTGAGATGTTCCTCTCTGAACTATATGAAGACAGACATTATAGAGCTTTCAGACTATGATTCTCAGGCTGGTAGCATTGACCAGCATTCTACCTGATCCAAGGATCACAGCAAATATGAACAAAAGATGACTGACTTAAATAATTGTCTCAGTTTCTGGTGTCACTCCAAGGGGGTAACATTTTTGTCAGCATGGGAGGATATGATGAACAGGCCATGTTGCTTTGCCAAAGATGGTCTGAACATGTCCACTCTAGGCTTTTTAGTATTGGCTAAAACATTGTCCTTCCACATAGTCTCCTTTTTTAGGCAATACTAAACTGGCAAATCATACGACATAGCAAAACCAGCCCAAGGGAATCTAAAGGTATCATTGCTCAATAACAGAACCCTAAACAAGAAACTTCATTCCCGCTACCTCACCCTTGAGAATATGATCGGTGCAGTAATAGAGACATGGTTTAAAGCCACAGTGAGCACCCCGGCAGTGCAGGGCTACAATACCATCCACACCTTCAGGCCAGCTACAATACAGACACGGACCAAAGATGGAGGTGTCTCAATCTATATCATCAACAAACCCATCTGAAAACTAGTCGGACACTAGACAAACATGATGACAAGCTTGAGCTTTTCCTTGTCCATATTTCCATAGTTAAAGCCCCATATCATATCCTTGCAAGTTCTACATCACCATCTATGACCAAAGAAACCCATAACTCATACTTTGAGTTACTGGAGGCCCTCACCATTTAACCCAATACTATATTCATGGTCAACTTCAACTGTTTCACTATGAACTAAGATATTTACATTACCCCAGACTTATAGGCTCAGGAACTACTGGACTTTCCAGACACAAGCACCTTAGACAAGATAAATCATACTCCCTCTAGGGCTGTAAATATACTTGACTTGGTACTCACAAAATGTCAGAGAATGCTGTATCCCCCTAATGTAGTTTCTGCTCTGGTAAGGTCAAACCACAACGCTGTCTTCTTCATAATAAAAATCAATTCTGTGATCTTAGAGAACCCATTACATTCAGCAACTATTCTGAGGCAAACTTCCTACAACTAAGTGTTAACCTATCTAAAGTTCAGGTCCCCCAACTCTGAGAACATACCTGCCTACACAGAATTGTTCACAGAAACCCCTGAATAATCATGTTAATAAATGTATATAGATAACTCTGCCTACCAAATATTAGCCCAAAACTAACTTAAGCAACAAAGCACCTTGATAGAATCCAAACATAAACAGGTTGTTGAACAAAAGAAAAAATGTCTTAGCCAAGATTAGGAAATGCTATGCCCAGCATGATAAAAAACACTATTAACAATATAAACAAACTACTAAGAAGGCAAATTAAGTCTACTAAAGCCAACGTTGAGATAAACGTAGCCTTCCAGGCAAAGGACAATGGCAAGGCTTTCTCTAACTGTGTCAAGTAATCACACAGCAGTGTGCAGAGCTGATTGTTAATGGATCCAACAATATTCAGAGTCGGAAGATATAGCAAACCTTTTGGCCACCAAATTCAGCTCCAATTTTACCTCATTCTCTCCTCAACTGCCCCCAGGAAATACCATCCAACAAACACCTTCAACTACCACTAGAAAACAGGTCTTAAATGTGCTCTTTAAAGTCAAAAACACTTCATTGATGGACCTTGATAATATTCAGGATGCCTCCTAAATAGTTTGAAACATTATCTATAGGGACTACTAGTACCACTGTTTAACCTTAGCCTTTAGACAGGGTCTGTGTCATATGAATAGGGAACTAACAGTGGACATCCCTCTGCTCCAGGTTGAGCTATCACTGGACCCCAGGATCTGCAGGCCCATAAGTTTGACTAGTCTCATATGCAAAGCCATGGAAAGCTTTATCTTGGAAATAATTAATAAAGGCATAGAAAATATTAAAATACTGGATCCGATCCAGTTTGATTTCATCAAGGGCATATCATGCCTATTCAACCTGGGGCATTTTTTGAGAAGGTATCTAATGCAATGGATGAGGACAAAATGGTGCATTCCATATACCTTGACCTGGCTAAGGCATTTGATACAATACCCCATTCGGGCATTGGAAACAAACTCATGGATATTGGCATAACCCCCTATGTTACATGCTGCATAACCAATTGGTTCTCAAATATGACCCAGGAAGTTAGGACTGTGGAGACCCACCTCTACAAACAGGCTGGTCACTAGCAGCATCCCTGGGTGTTCTGTGTTGAGTCTGCTCCATTTTTTGCATCTACTTCTCAGACGTCAAGGCCAATGTCAAGGACCTTTAGCTGACCAACTTTACAGATATGTGCAAACTAGGAGCAGTCATAGAATTACCACAAGACACTAACATCTGACAGGATGGAATAAAGCAGACAGATGACTGGTGTCAAAGCAATGGCTTGAAACTTGGAAAATCAGCAGACCTAAGAAATTACCTCATCAATAATATGCCCCTAAGAGTAAAATCAGGAGTCAGGGATTTGGGTAAATATGTACATAGTAACCTGGCTTTTGACTAATGTGTCTAAACTAGTAAGAAAATAATTTTATGTTTCTCAACAAGGGCAGGGCTGCTAGTTCCAAGTATGCAACTATTTCACTATATTTATCCCTCATCAGGACCATCACTGAGTAATATGCCCCTTCAGTATGTACCTGACAAGGTACATGCAACAACTGGAATGTCCACAGAAGATCTTTGAAAGAATAATCCAGGCCATAAACAGCATTTCCTATGCAGATTGCCTCAAACCCCTATCGCTATACTCTGTTTTCTATGAACTTTTGAGAGGTGATCTATGCCTGGCATACAAAGCATCCTTGGATCCCACTCTGCTAGACTTTTTGTATATCCACAAAACAAATAGTATCAGAATTATTCAATCTAGGGATTTAAACTTTGCTTACAATATAAATAAGTCACATTGAAGGGACAGGTATATGCCTCAGAGAATTCCCATTTACTGGAACAGGCTACCCATCCATGTGAAGCACAGCTTTACCCTAACCCTATTCAAAACAAACCTCGACCAGTGGATGAGAAAACAGAACTATACCTCGGGTCTGGCACTTACGTCTCTAATTGACAATGACAGTCTGAAAATCTTGCACTAGTTTAAATATACCTCTTAGACTAACCTCAAGAACTTGAAGGATGCAATTGGGATACTTGGGTATGCTTATACATGCAGTGGTAAATAGCCTAGTTTACACCTATGAAGCAATGAATCTATAACTATTCAGGTTTCCCAGGTATTATTTGTATGGCTTAAAACTAATGTGACATGAAACTAGATTTCTGTAAATACTCTAGATGTTAGATTACAGCATGTACTTTATTGAAACAATGCTGTATTATCTGTACCCTCATTAAACTGAAATTTAAATTATTGTTTGTTCTTTACGTCTTGCATTTGCTTTTGAATGCCTTGTGGCTCAGGATATGACTGTATAGGATAATTATTCCAGTTCACTTACATGGATTAATGCATGTAAATAAATAAATTAATCCATAAACACAAATCCACTGCAATTTTTTTATTATCGTTCGATTCTCATGCATGATAGATGCACTCTACTTTTTTATTTCTACCAGCTCCTTTAATAGTCTTTTGAAGCATCTGTTCCTTGTACTATGTATCACTTTCTCATAAACTAATTCCTTCTCACTGTTGGCTGCTTCATAAGCTTGCCATTTCTGTATATTTTTATCTTTGAAACAGGTATTCCTTATTTTGTATACTGCACTGTCACCTTGATAGCAGACATCTGTTCGAAAACAGTTGAGTATTTATATTGTATGGCAAACATAGTCTAGGAGACAGAATAGAAGGCAGAATACATCATCTTTATTGATGATTTCTTTGTTTGCTTCTCTCATTAGTGTGATGTTCTTCAAGAAATAGGAAATATGTCTTTAACAAAACCATTGCTGCCATCATCATAAGGAGCAAGGAGCTTTAACATCCATATAATCACCTGTTACAGTCAAATAATTTCATTCCTTCAGTATCTGCTGTGCATTTTCCAAATTTATTTTATACTGCATGCCTGCTGAATATATACAAAGAGCCAGAATTGTAGCTTATATTTGGTTGCCTCTTGAATTTGCACAGATGCACCTTTGAGGGCATATCCAAACTTAGACATTCATAACAATGACAATTTTATTTTGGTATCCCTATAGCTGACCATCATTTGCTTTCAGGGGCCACTACTCATTCACCAAGTCATTGAAAAAACTAGACCCCTCCAAACTTTCTCCAACCCATGTTCAGGACTAGCGAGGAGATCAGGAAAACATAAGGCAGTGGCACATTCCTGCAGAGGAAGATATTCTGTTATGTGCCTATGTTCCCACCCTCTGTGTACACCCATCTCAAACTTGGAAAGGTCATGCAGTGGACATTATTGGTGTATTGTTCTTCCTCCATTGTCCCCTGAGGAAAATTCTTCCATCTGTCCCAGTCCTAGCTAGGTACCAACCTTGAGGTGGGCCCCTGTGAACACACCCACATATGCCAAGAAGAGTATGTCCAACTTCTCCATCTACAACATCAGACAACTGACCACGTATCAAACTCAGGTCACCTGGCCATTGTCTGAGTCTTACCTATGGCACCGACATGTGCCACAGCAACAACAAATATGCTGTGCTGTCAGTGTAAATCAGTAATTGGGAGGACAAACTAAATGGTACAATAAAGTATTTGGTAAAATGGTGCATACTTAGATGTGTATAAATGCAGTAATTCTTTAATTTGCAATCAAAGCTCATAGAATACATTTAGCCTTCCTGTGCTTCATTCTTCCTCCTCTAATGTTTAATCTTTCTTAAGTCTTCCTTTTTGACATCATAATTTTTTCAATGATTCTCAGTGTTAACTTATGTTATAACATCTGGATCTCATAAATCATTGGAAAGCAGAGAGAACTCATGGGATCATGGCGTATCTTGCTCTGATAAAGAGATATGTTCTTTACTTTCCCGTAGAAGTGACATTTCTGGCTTTCCAAAAGCATGGCATTTATTTATGTTGTTTCTTGTATTTACTGTGATAACGTTTGCTTTCTTTTCACTTCCTTCTTTCCTTCCTGCTCTTTCCCATCTTACAGTTTAAGATTTGAGAAAACCTTTTCTACAGGTAAAAACAGAATCTTTGTAAGTTTATAGGCCTTAGGAAGTAATTCTGATGAGTTCATTGGGCAAAACCCTCTCCATAACAGATTCATTGCGCTAAAGCTGCGAGTCACTTGCATCATAGTCTTCTAGCTTTGTGTATGAATTTATTTATTTATGTATTGGTACACGTATGCTTTATTTTAACCAGGTAAGTGATATCATCATCAGACTCATTTCAGCCATGGCTTGGTCCACAAAGTATATGTAATGATACAAAATCTGCAGTGACATAAAAATGCAATAATATTCAATGCTAAAAATAATCACATACAAATATGCTACTGATAGAAACAGAAATCAGATTTAATTTTTTACACAGATAAGCAAGGTAGGAACTGTTTAAATATATACTTATCAGGTATATTGAAGGAAATAAGTTACAAAACAAGTTATCTGTTAAGTGCCAAGAAATTAGAAAACAAAAACTAAAAAAGCATCTTACACATTGAATTGCACGGTAAGGTTAGAGCAGTGAATTTTCAGTCTTAGAAATCAGTTCAGATCTTCAGCTTCCCCCGAAAAAAGGGATTTCAATTCAGGAAAATCTTTGTTTCAACAAATGAATTATACTGTTACACTTACTGACTCACTAAAATGTAGTTTTCAATTCAAATCCACAGTGCATCTTCGCAGTTTATACATTATGTGGTTTTTGTACCGTGTAATTTTGTTTCTTAAAGCAACCAGTTATTTAAATGTAAAATAACCTTGAACATATCAAATAAGGTTATGGTTTATGGTATAATTCAGCACAGCAGAATTCACTCCACACTGTTTATGAAACCATATAAACTAAATATCTTATTTAATGAAGAGTATTTACAAGTAGTAATACAATTATTTTCACCAAAAACACTGTTTACAGTTATATTCTATTTAATGATGAATATTTAAGAGCAGTCATACAATTATTTCAACCAAAAGCACTGTTTACAGTTCAACAGTAGGTAAAAAAAAAGAGAATTCTGCTGTGGCAAATTAAAATCATATAACATCTACCTTCCAGGTGCAAGTTGTTGAACAAATGCATCTTTCTAAAACATCTACCCCCGGATTCAGCAAGCAGCTGTGCAAGAATAACTTATATGCAGGGACCGTTCCTGTGCAGCATGGCAGCGCGCCATGCATATGTATAAATGTGTGCTGCTGTGCTGTAAAACAGACATGGTTCTGTGTACGAGCGCAGGAGGTGTGTCTGAGAGCAGAGCTCTCACAATACACATGCCCCCTGCACTCCAGAATTACCATTCGGCAATTTAAAACGAGCGAGAATGCTCATAACACCCCCAACCCATCAGGGTAAGAAATCTGGACAAAGCCATAAGGGACAATAGTCCCTACCAAGCCAATAGTTAATAGAATAACAGGTTTAGCATAAGCAAATAGCGCACAAATCCCAACCCATCAGAGTAAGGAATCTGGACAAAGCCATAAGGGACAATCATCCCTACTAAGCAGAAAGTTGATGAATAACAGGTTCAACATTAGCATGGATATTCTGAAGGGTACAAATAAAAAACCACAACAAATAAATTATTTTTTATATATGCAATAAAGTTTAAGCATAGCTGCGTGGGTGTGCCCATTGCTTTGCTATGGTTAGCCCAGCTTAAAAAGCACAATACGTTAAAAAGCAATAGACATCAAACATAAGCATAAGTGCAGTAGTGTAGTGGTTAGCATGTAGTGATTCATGGTTTGAGCCTCACCAAACCATTTCCATTTTGTATGTGTAAACATTAAAATTTTAATTTTTTGTATATTTATGTAAGAAGTAACTGATTTTTCTCAACCGGAGTAGTGTATTAGGCCCATATGTGAGGTGTCAGTGTAATAAAGTAGTGAAACCCCCATATAAATACGAGTGCCCCATATAGTATAGTTATACAAGAATAAATTAATTACAGCACATTGGGGGATGCTAGGGAAGGTAAATAAATCTATATCATGTAATGAATGATGAATAAATCCCATACAGGTGGTAGACCAATATAATAAAACATAAGCATTGCACAGCTATGTTGACCGGGTGTAAGTTTTGTGTACATATAAATACTAAGCAATGAATAGCCCAGCTAAGTGGATTTGCCCATTGGTAAGCAATGCTGAACCTGCCCCTTTAAGCACTGCTAACTTTAGCTAAGCAGGTTTGCCGGTAGCTTAGCTTAGCTCAGCATTTTCAAAACTATCCAATCATGGCAAAGGGTGGGAAACTTGCCATATTTAAACCCCGCAGGCGGGAATACAGCTCATAACTGGTTGTAGCTCTCCATTGCAGGCAGTATGGTGAGTGTTGGAGAGGGCATGCACTTTCGGGCTTAGCGCTGGGGCATACAGGAGTCCAAGGTCATGGTAAAACTCCTGGTAAAAAAACATCAAATAAGACTGCTGCAGAGCCAGTATCAGGGCTCCTAATATAAAGCGGAAGCCTGGAAAAGTCTTGCCTGTGATCTCACCAGTGCCACTGGTATCCCTCAGACTGGTGACCAGGTTCAGCACCACTATGCCGACTTGAAACAGAGGAAGAGGGAGTTCTTGGAACAGTGGGTCCAAGAAGCAAGAGACAGAGGAGATGTCCCAGCAGTGTGTAAGTATTCATGGTAATAATTGTTTACCAAAGTCCAGCCTGTGTATGTGCTGGATAGGTATGCATAAATGTTTCTCTATTTTCATTACAGCTGCAGCTGAGTGGGCTGTGAACCAGGAAGCCCATGCCAGCAGGTTGCAATCGCGAGACTGGTGAGTAACAATCCTGATTGTAGTAATCATACCAGATAAATATAAAGGAGTAAAATGTCACCTGGCACTATAAAAAATGTGTATGGTTTCCACTGAATAAACCAGACAATATGACAGTAATAGTTCCATATATATCATATTTAAATAGAAGTGTAACTGCCAGGTAATAAAGTTCTAAATCCTGGACTGGTTGTGTTTACTCTGGCATTGTATGGCCTCACATGATGCATTCACCAAGATCTGATATGTGAATAGTACTGTTGTTAATTGACATCTCTCTCCCCCCTCCACCATATCTGCAACAATAATCTAAACACACAAATCAATGGGTATGTTTTACACCAAACCTACTGTTGGGACATATGTCCTATTGTTCAACAAATATTGAAATGTGTTTCTAGTAATGTTCCATGTTGAAATATTATCATTGGTGGCCTGTTGCTATCAATGTAACCTGCATGCTGTTGTAATGGCCACTGTGGTTCCACATATGCATGTGTTCTGCTTGCTATGCAACTGTTCCATATCTGTTGTTTTGGGTTAATGGGAATATATATGCATGCTGTTATAACTAATCCTGGATTGTGTTGACTATTACTAACCCACATATGTTCTAAAACTGTAACATATATATGGGTCCCCTTCAAAACATCTAAAACCCATAACATCTAATTTCATAACTCGAGACCAGAACATCTAAAACCCAAAACATCTAAAACCCATAACATTGAATTTTATAACAGCTAACAGTACAAATCACATGAAAATAACATCCCCTCCAAATACAATGACATATAATGACACCAGACTAACAAACACACTTTTTACTACGTTTCTGCAGGGGGGCTTGATACAGTGGAGTTAGGAAATTAACTTTTTCCCACTGTAGTGCGATCTTGGAGTTGGTATATTTAATTTACGGGGGGTGGTATGGGGCGAACCCCCCCCACAAAATGGGGGGTGCAGGGGGGGGGTTGACCCATGCATAAACATAGTAAAAAGTGTGTTTGGTAGTTTGGTGTTGTTATATGTGGAGGGAATGTTATTTTCTTGTGCTTTGTAGTGTTAGATGTTATGAAATTTGATGTTCTGGGTTTTAGATGTTTTGGGTTTTAGATGCTCTGGTCTCAATGTTATAAAATTAGATGTTATGGGTTTTAGATGTTGCAAAGTAGACCCATATATATATATATATATATATATATATATATATATATATATATATATATATACAAATATATATATATATATATATATATATATATATATATATATATATACAAATATATATATATATATATGTTTATATATATATATATATATATATATATATATATATATATATATAAATATATGTTTGATATATATATATATATATATATATATATATATATATATGTATATATATATATATATATATATATATATATATATATATATATATGGGAGCCCTTCATTTGTTCGAACTTTCAAATCTTTGAAACTCATATGGCTGACACTATATGAGCGAATGTTTGAAAGGCCGACAAATGATAATGGAGATCCCGCTACAGTGTGGGACTGGGAGATTCCCCTTTCCTGCACTGTAGTGCGATCTCGGAGTGAGAATATTTAGTCTTGGGAGGGTGGCCTAATGGTTAAGGTGTTTGCCTTACAAATACAAGGTATGGGGTTTGAGTCTCACAAGGGATAATTGGCTAGGCTTAAAATTGCTCGCAAGGGCAGTTAGCTTAGTACTAACCTATGAGCCTATAAGTAGTGGAGGGTGCAGGGGGCTTGCGCCCCTGTCTAACACAGTTTTACTGTGTTTACAGGTAGGTAAATGATGCTATTTTTGGATGTCGGTCTTTCGGAATGTCGATCATATGGTGTCGGCCATATGAAAGTCGACATTCTGAAGTAGACCCATATATATGTATATAAATCATATGCTCATAACATGTAGGGGAATCATACCTCAGCACCATAACTCTCAACCTCTTAGTCTAAGGGAATGTAATGTAACTATTGCAGTTATGAATGTAGAATGTTGCTACAGGAGCAGGGATTGTGTCAAAAGACATGTTGTGAAGGAAGGCTCTTCTGAAACTGACATGTACGCCATCAGTTAATGACAGACACAGTAACATCATCATAGTGAAGTACCACACAAATCACAGTAATGATCCTGTGGAATACAGCTGAAATATCAGCAATAAACATGGACAGTCTGAAACAATCTGGTCAGATGAGAGGTATACACATAACTACTTAGTGCAAGACGTGTGGACCAAGCCTGACAAAGGGGATGTTTACAGTCATGAAAATGGGGATATATCACAAATACTGGAGTAGATAAGCTCACACAGTTGAAGCCTTCACACCCTCTTGTCTGTTCTAACACATATTAACTGGAGGAGCAGAGGTCCCAAGCCCACATACTTCCCATTAGTTAGTGACATACATCTTCACAGCATCCCACTGCTTTTTCAGAAATACGCAACACGTATGATGGCCAGGCAACAGTACATCTGAGAAATATCTGGACATAACATCACACTAGGGTAAATACACTGAGCTGCTAGGCATGTCAGCAAGCACTGTCTAAACTACAGGCAGACTGCCACAATACTAACCCAATTTTCCTATGGGGGAATACACATGTAATTGCAAATATAGCAGGCACTATAGGCATGTAACAGCAAGGAGTAACAGACACTAGTATGAAAGTGCATACCTACAACCACTTTCAACACAGCCACAGTCACATTATGGTAAGCCTAATTAATAGTACAGGTCTATATCATGATGTCGAAGTCTGACAACTTTGAAGCACTAAAGGTCAAACTTGAATGTTCGAAGTGTCAGAACTTTGAAACATATAGCGGAGATCACAATAGAGTGCGGAAAGAGAAGATTTCCATTTTCTGCACTGTAGTGCGATCTCGGAGTTGGTATATTTAAGTAGCGGGGGGTGTGGGGGGTGCAGAGCAGAGCAAATAGAGCATTATTTTGTTTTGGGTTTTAAATGTTTTTTTTTTTTTTGACATTCAAAGTTCTTACACTTCGAACATTCAAGTTTGAACTTAAGTGCTTTGAAGTTGTCAGACTTTGACAATATGATATAGACCCTAATAGTACAGTATATGGACTGTGTGAACAAAACTATCATCATATTTGCCAGTCACACACTAACTCTACATATACTGGCTCAATTCACAGTGTGGTCTGATGCCTGACTGTGGTATGGGACATGTCTCAGTCTGGCCTTACAAACATATAAGCTGATAGGGTACCAGAAACTGGAGCAGCATGCAACGTCAGATAGAACAGGACCAAGAACACTGACATCTACCCTAGTCTGTATACAGGCCAAGTAGAATATTCACAATACACTGCTACACAATACTGACACTTTGTCAACAATCACCATAAGTACATAGATGTCACTACTGTACAGACTACAACAGAATGTCCAGGTTTTGTCCTCAAATATAAGGTCTACTATCCATAACATGTTTAGCAGTCTGATATCAGTAAATAATGATATACTGTACATATGCACCTCTTTCTGCATGATATATGGACAGAGGATGACAGACTTGGTGGACAGAGGCACAAACACAGGGCCAGTATTGACATATTGCTGTGATAAACTGAGAAAATTGCTGGTGTAACAGGGTTTGTTGTGACATATCTCTTCTAATGGATATGAAGTCAATAACACACATGGATGTCACCATTTACTGACTGCAATCATCAGAGTATGCTACTGCATTTATAAAGACAGAAAATGTGTGAGTAACACACCACATCTAAGACTCCAAACTCTGGCCAGTCTGCAGATAGCCCTACAGGCGAGAGTTTTCTCAACCACATAACACTGTCATGCCAGACTTTAAATCATGCAGAACAGCCATAACCACACAGATCCTGTTAAACCAACATTACTTCAAATGTAGAGCAAAAATACGTACATTCTGTCTCCATGTCTGGAACATCCCCCTCCAGTTTGTTGGCCTGTCTCCACGGTGTTTGTTGTAAGAGGTATTTCCAGCTACCCTCTGTTTGTCAGACACCCACATGAAGTCCTGCTCACAATGAAGAGAAAGGGCCAACACCCACAGGAAGTGCTTAGTTATAGGAGTGTGCTTCCATGTAATTGGCTATAAGAATGATACCACACCTGTTCCACATGCAATTAACAAGTGGGGGACTCAATTCATGCACAGGCCATTGGCTGATCATGAGCATTACCTACACAAGTCAAGCTGCTACCTATGCAAAACAGATGTATTTTTCCACATCTACCAGAGAGGGAGAGAGAGAAAGAGGGAGACAGTGAGAGACAGAGAGACAGAGAGAAAGTAAGAAAGGAAGAGAGAAAGAGCCAAGCTTGTTTGTGTATGATCCGTGGGTGGAGAGTGGTCTCTTGGTATTATAATGGTTGCCTACATTGTTCACAAATCCATACAGTCACATAATCATTGCACATGGCAGTAAACATGTATGGCTGTGGATTGTCTACAACAACCTCTACATTGTTGACAACTGTTGGCCTTGTAATGTGGACATTGGGACATATAGATCCTCAATAGAATAATGTAGCAAAACCCTGACTACAATGGATGCTGTTATTACACAGCCACCCCAACACCCACACAGGATGCTGATGACACACTTACCATTACTGAGTTTTGAACCCCTACTTGGCTATGTATTATTACAGTGTTACACATTTATCACACATGCCACTGAGCTTACATATTGGGGAGCTGTCCAAAGGTATCTTTGAAGGTAAGTGACATCAGCAGCAGTGCAAAAAGACGGGTAAGGGAAGTGTAGTAAGTGTGAGTGTCCACAAAATCAGGTGTCAACAAAGACACACACACACTCTTGCACATATTTACACAGTTGTCAGGATCAGGATTAGAGCTCCTACCTAACTAGTTTGCCACACTACAGTGTTACACAGTTATCAAGAGTGCCATGTAGCTTATAGGGCTGACATTTGGCCAAAGGGTTATTTCAAGGTGACTGACATCGGCAGGCATGCTAAAGTAGGCAATGGGAGGTGTAGTGAGTGTGAATGGCCTCAAAATCATCCATCACCACACACACACACACACACACACACACACACACACACACACTTGACAGTACTGAGATCCCTGGGTTCATTGCTTCACAGGTGTGTAGTAGGTGTATGGGCCTGAAGGCTCTACAAGGCTAGGCAAAGGATATACCTTGGCATCAGGCCATATGACAATAGTTCTCAGTGTGGCTCAGGGGTGTAGTCCCTGAACTGGTCACCAGGGGTGGGTATTGTATTCACCATCCACTCATCTGGGTTTCTGTTGTGGGTGGCCAGTGATGTGTACTGCTTCCCATGTATGTGATCTTTATTCCATAACATGGACAGTGTCTGGGTTATGCACATGTCCCACATGCATGTTCTTTGATGTGTGGAAGTGCACTTGAGGTCTCTGGGGCATGTTGTGTGGACATAAATGGTATCTTCTGATGTAGCATTCCTGACCTCATTTGGTGAGACCTGGCTATGTAACTGAGGTTTTGCTTGCACCTACATTGACAGTATGATATGGGTATTCAGTGGAGTTAGTGGTGTCACCCCATACAGGGCATGTGTATAAGGCATGGTATTCCCTTTGTGGAGAACGGTTGCAGACTATACAGTTATTGCAGGTGTCCGGTGGGGAACACGACAAAAGGGCCACTGTGCACATTTATTTGGCTATTGAGGGGATGGAACAGGGTGCCATGTCCTTTTATTTGCTGAATAACACACACTCAGTCAGGAGATGTAACACATAAAACTACTTTCTGATGTCAGTGGCACTGTTGTGGTCAACAGGCATGTTAGTCCAATGCTATCACACCATGGTTACTATCTGTAAGGCAATATGCAGGGGAGCTACCAATATAGTGGTTGTTGCATAGCCAAGTGTGTTTGTGTATGATATGTGGGTGGAGAGTGTTCTCTGAGTAATAGAAGGGTTACCTATATTGTTCACTAATCCATACTGTCACATTTAGGGTTGTGAATTGTCTACACCAACCTCTCTGGTGTTTGACATCTGTTGGCCTTGTAATGTGGACAGGGTGACATATACTAGGTCCTCAACATAATATTTAGCAAAACCCATCCCACAATGGATCTTGTTACTACACAATCACAGCACTCCCCACATAGGATACTGATGACACACACACACACACACACACACACACACACACACACACACACACACACACACACACACACACACACACACACACACACACACACACTTGCCAGTACTGAGATTCAACCCTCTACCTAGCTATGCACCTTTATCACACACGCAACAGAGCTTATAGAGTAAATGTTGTTCCAAGGTACTTCTAAGGTGAGGAACATCACCAGCCCTTGTAAATACTGGCATTGGGTGATGTAGTGGGTGAGAGATACCAAAAAGTATTTTACCCTACACACACATTTACATTTACCAGGGGTGAGGTTCAAACTTCTATCTAGCAATCTTTTCAGACTATTATGTTACGTATTTACCACATGCACCACTGGCCTTACATGGTTTAGGGTTGGCAACATGTACTTCTAAGTTGGATGATATCTGCAGGACTGCTAAAGTCAGGCATTGAGATGTGTAATGGGTGAAAATGGAGCCAAAATCTTTGAGGTACGGACATACATATGTAAACATATGTACACAAACAAACACTTGTCACAGATGAGATTCAAACCCATACCTATGTAGTTATTGCTACTACACTGTTCTGCATTTATGGCACATGCCATGGAGCTTACATGTTGGTGAACTGTGCCAATGTATCCTTGAAGCTGAGTGACATCAGCAGCAATGGTAAAGGAGGGGTAAGGGAAGTGTTGTAAGTGTGAATGACCACAAAATCAAGTCTCTACAAAAATACACACACTCTCTCATACCAACACACACAGTTTAACAGTTGACATATCTGAAATTAGAACTCCTACCTAACGAGTATGCTACACTATAGCATTATGCAGTTATTGCAAGTGCCACAGAGCTTATATGTTGGAGAGCTGTCCAAAGGTATCTCTGAAGGTGAGTAACATCAGCAGCAGTGCTAAAAGAGGGGTAAGGGGAGAGTAGTAAGTGTGAATGTCCATAAAATGAGGTATCATCAAAGACACACACAAGCTCTCATGCAAATACACACAGTTTCACAATTGTCATGTCTGGGATTAGCGCGCCTACCTAATTGGTATGTTACACTACAGTGTTACACAGTTATCACAAGCGCCACACAGCTTATATGTTAGAGAGCTGTCCAAAGGTATCTTTGAAGGTGAGTAAAATCAGCAGCAGTACTAAAGGAGGGGTAAGAGGAGAGTAGTAAGTGTGAATGTCCAAAAGATTAGGCATCATCAAAGCCACACACAGACTCTCACACAAACACCCACATTCATATTTGGGATTAGAACTCCTATCTAACTAGTATGCTACACTATAGTAGTATGCAGTTATCGCAAGTGCCATGGAGCTTCTATGGTGGTGAGCTGTCCAAAAGTATCTTTGAAGGTGAGTAACATCAGCAGCAGTGCTAAAGGAGGGATAAGGGGAGAGTAGTAAGTGTGACTGTTCATAAAATCAGGTATCATCAAAGACACACACACACACTCTCTCACACAAAGTTTCACAGTTACCATGTCTGAGATTAGAACACCTACCTAACTAGTTTGCTACACTACAGTATTACGCAGTTATCAGAAGTGCCACATAGCTTATAAGGCTAAGACTTGGCTAAAGGGTTATTTCAAGGTGACTGACATCAGCAGGTGTGCTAAAGTAGGACAAAGGGAGGTGTAGTGAGTTTGAACTGCCTCAAAAGTATTCATCTCCACACACAGTTTAACATGTGCCATGTCTGGGATTAGAACTCTTACTCCTAGATGCACCAAACCAGGTATGTCCAAGGGTCAGCTTCTGGTGATTTCTCCTGTCCACCTGGTGAATCTGGGCATACTGGGGCAATGCAGCAATTGCTTCTTGTACACAGATAACTCTCTCCTCCTACCACCCAACACTACAACCTGTGAGAGATGCACTTACATAGCCAAAATAGAAGCAAAGCTCTCTCCACCCAAGATTGTGCTAGACAGTCAAGAGGAGAAGGTTAACACCCACACTACACCTCAAGCAACACATAGCCCTTCTATACCCATGCCACCAACACCCACATATAGCAACACGAAATCCACATATGCAGAGGCCCTTAACTGTAACCTGCCCAAGCAACAAGGACCTCTGAAGCTGAAATACAAACAAACACCAATCACAACCAAAGTGTCACATAGTTCACAACACCAGTGTGCCACCCAGCAACAGCCCATAAGGCAAGATAATGTACCTAACACTTTAGTCATAGGTGACTTTATAGTCTGGCACACTGATGTCCCTCTCACCAGGTTGAGCAAGGAAAAAATTACAATCAGCTGCCTGTCGGGTGCCAGGATCTGCCACATAACGCATGCACTCAAGTCACTCCACAACAAGTACAAATATGACTCTGTCATTGTCCATGTTGGAGTGAATGACTTGAGATGTACCTCCCTGGACTACATGAAAAGAGACATGGAAGAGCTCTCGGATCATGTGGCCCAGGCAGGTATGACCCTAGCCCTGAGTAGCATCCTGCCTTTGCCCAGAATGATACCACATTATAAGGACAAAATGATTGACTTCAACAATTGGCTAAGCTTCTGGTGTCATTCAAAGGGGATCCAGTATCTGTCTGCCTGGGACGACATGATCGACAGACCACGATGCCTTGCCAGAGATGGTCTGCACCTGTCGCCCCTGGGATTCAGGTTACTGGCTAAGGCTCTTGCCACCCCTATAGTGCCTTTTTTAGGCAAAGGACAAAGCCACCACCGTAACAGGTAGAAGCATGTAAAATCTGAAGGTAATGCTACTCAATGCTAGAAGTCTAAACCTCAAAATGCACTCTCTCGAGGCACTCCTAAAAATGGAGAACATCGATATCTGTGCAGTAACTGAGACCTGGTTCAAGGCTCCAGAGAGCACCCCTGCAATACCAGGCTACAACTCTTACCACACTTTTCGGCTACCAAATCAGGACCGAAACACTAAAGGTGGAGGAGTGTCAATATTCACCAAGGATATTCACACCACCAGGCTAGTTGCCCAACACAATGCATCTGAAATTCTCCAGGTGCAACTAACACTAGGTAAGACTGCAATCCAAATTGTAGCTTGCTACAGATCCCCCACCATACCCCAAGATTCTCACTACACCTTTCTAAACATACTGGAAAATATTAAGATAGAACCAAACACCCTAATATTGGATGATTTTAACTACCCTGCCATTAACTGTGAAAACTACTCATGTACCAACACCTTTGCCCAACGGTTCTTGGAATTCGTAAATTCCAACACCCTGGATCAACTAATCCATAGTCCCACCAGGGGCTCCAATATCCTAGACCTGGTCATTACCAACATGGGAAATCGATGCTCCACACCTATGGTCACCCCCTCGTTAGTCAGGTCTGACCATAAGCTAATCACCCTTAACATCCACATCCCACCCCCACCTCCAGTAAGGAAACTTCCATAAAAGACTTCTCCAAAGCCAAATTCATGCTACTCAAGTCAGAAGTGAAAAACTTCATGACACCCATGCAGACGGAAACTGAACGTTCAACTGCTGAATCCTACACTAAGGCACTGTACGAGCACATCCACTCATGCATGAATCGTGCCATCCCAAATGGAACCAAGATGCTCTCATCCAAAAAAAGGAAGCCAATCTGGTGGTTCCCTGCCATAAACAAACTTTACAACAAAAGGAAGAAACTGTTGCAGAAAAGAGGAAAATCCCAGGATGCAAAAAAACTCCCTTACCAGCCTCAGTAAGAGACTGAGATCCCTCATAAAATCCTCTAAAGCTAGTTACGAAAATAAAATTGCCAAAGATTCCAAAGACAACCACAAGGCACTCTATAACTATGTCAAGAATCTAAATGGCAATGCTCAGATCTGCTCTGAGCTAAAACAGAATGGCATTAAATATACTGATCCCAAGGATATTGCCAATATCCTGGCAGATCGATTCAGTGCCAAATTCACCCCCCTCTCACCCCCTAAATGGCCCATCTCAATACTGGAAGATTGCCAAATTCCAGTAATAATGACCACACAGGTAAAAAACGTGCTCTCCAAAGCTAAGAATACAGCATCCATGGGACCAGATGACATCCCGAGCTGTGTACTACATGAACTACAATATGAACTGGCACCTCACCTAAGTGTCATGTTTAATCATAGCCTCACCTCCAGTTTTGTGCCCACTGAGTGGCGCAGAGCTACAGTTATCCCACTCTACAAGGGGGGATCCACCTTGGATCCCAGAAACTACCGTCCCATCAGTCTGACAAGCCTTATCTGCAAGGCCATGGAATGTATTATCATGGAACTTATAAACAAAGACATTGGCAACCTTCAGACACTGGACCCCACCCAGTTTGGGTTCATGAAGGGCTGATCTTGTCTCCTGAACCTGATTGCCTTCTTCGAATCAGTTTCCAGAGCCATGGACAAGGGTCCACACAGCCTATCTAGACCTTGCCAAGGCCTTTGACACCATCACGCACTTTGGAATCATAGATATACTTACTAAGCTGGGCATTAATCCCTACATCACCCAATGGGTTGCTAACTGGCTTGTTGATAGAACCCACACTGTAAAGGTAGCTGACTCCAAATCCAGCTCCAGACAAGTGACAAGTGGAGTACCTCAGGGTTCAGTCCTGGGACTGCTCTTGCTTGGCATCTACTTCTCTGAAGTACAGGCCAACACTAAGGGCCTCTGGCTAACAAAGTTCGCAGATGACTGCAAACTGGGAGCCATTATTGAATCCCCAAATGATGTGGATACTCTACAAAAGGGCCTTACAGAAACAGATGCTTGGTGCCAGAGCCATGGGCTCAAGCTCAGTGCCAAGAAATGTATAGTTATCCCCTTTGAGAAAAAACATGTATCCGTGAATTACCATATAGGTGGCAGTACACTAAACACTGAAAGTGTGATAAGAGACTTAGGGACACAGGTGGACAATGGTCTCACCTTTGATAACCACATCACCACAATAGTCAGGAAATCCTTCTATGTGGCACACCTCATCACTAAGGGCTTTTCATCCAGAAAAAAGGAGGTCATTGTCCCACTGTACTCATCCCTCATTAGACCCATTATAGAATACAATGCCCCATTTGGTATGTACCTCTCAAGACATCTGCAACAACTGGAAAGGCCGCAGAAATACCTCACTAAAAGAATCACAGGCCTAAAGCAGATGCCCTATGCTGACCACCTTAAAAAACTCCAGCTATACTCTGTCGCATATCGTTTACTCAGAGGCGATCTCTGCTTAACATACAAGGCCATTTCAAACCTAGAGCTGTTGGACATGCTACACTTAAAGAAATCCCAATCCCTCAGAGCCACATGCTCCAGGGATCTAAACCTTGTCATCACAATAAATAAAACATGCTGGAGGGATAGGTTCCTGACCCAGAGGCTTCCCAGACTCTGGAATAGATTGCCCATACATGTCAAGCAGAGTGCCTCTTTGGCCCTCTTCAAAAGGAACCTTGATGATTGGATGGGAGAAAGGAAATTCACCTCGGGGATCACGTCAGTCGCCCTGCTAGACAGGGGTCCAGGGAAGTAAATAGTGTGGGAAGAAATAGCCATGAACTTGTTATGGCTAGGCTTGTATAGGCCCTAGGGCTGAGAGCCTAGTACCAACCTATGAACCTATGAACCTATGAACCTATGAACATAACCAGTTTGTTACACTACAGTATTACATATGTATCACAAGCACCACTTAGCTTATAAGGCTGAGACTTGGTTAGAGGGCTATTTCAAGGTGACTGACATCAGCAGGAGTGCTAACATGAGCAATTGGAAGTGCAGTGTGTGTGAATGGGCCATAAATCATTCCTTTAGAAACACACACACTCAGTCACACACAACTTTAAATTTGACAGGACAGAGTTTACAAATGCTAGATGAATACTGATTTGTACTATCGTGTTACACAGTTATCACAAGCACCACAGACACTATAGGGCTGAGGGCTACCAAAAGAAATGTCTACAGTGATTTACATCAGCACATCATGTGATATTGGCTAATTGGATGTGTGGTGAGTGGGACAGGCCTCACAATGGAATTCCCTCTGTCACTGTCTGTCTATCTCTTCCCCACATCTCTGTGTGTTTATGTTTGAGATATTATAGTGTGTTGGCCTTAGATATGTGTGGGTTTTCCTATCCAATGTGTGTGCGAAGCACGAATGGTGTACAAGTTGGTGTGTATGCACAGACATCTGTGAATGACAGATATGTATAGTCCACTGTGTTGTCAGACATGGGCTTCATTTTTCTAAGTGTAGGGGCATGCCCAGTATGACCTTCTGTATTGAGTGTGTGAATCCATTCCAGGTAGAGTTGTACTCCAGTCCAGGGTTTGGTGTTCTACACCTACAGCTAGCAACCTGTTTCTGCAGGATATCTGTAGATAGATTGACAATATGGAGTCAGAATGGGTGACAGAGAGTGGGATACTGTAACTATTGCTGTCTGTGCTGCTTGTGTTACATGGTTGGTGTTAGCAGAGATATTCAGACATATGTACTGTTTTACACAGTGATGTATTACATCATCACCTACTGACAGATATAATTACTTGCTCACAGTTATTTCCTGGGAAATATAAGATGAATGAAGCTGTGTCCAGTATTGTGGTCCACAGCCTACAAATTCTTGCACACTCATGTCATTCTAGAGGGGTAGCTGCAGAACCCTTGCTGATGGGTCTGTGTAAATGGTCCAGCACCTTGGTACTCTGGTGGCTGAGGATCCCCTTCTTGGACATACATTGAATTAACAGAATGGCCATATCCTGCTGTGGCCATACCTCTCATCTGTAAAGATTGACCCAGGTTACCCAGAAGCAGGGCTCGTATATTTGGTCCAGTTCCCCTTCACATTGTGGTTTACAAGCAGGTTTGTAGCCACCCATTACTGAGTTTGCAGGCAGGGGTAGTATGGGCACATATCAGAGTTTCAGACTTCACACACTCCATGACGTCCATGCTTCTACACCCCCCACTCTGTTATCCTATCCTCTTCCTAACATTATGCGAGCGATATCTGAAAAGTATCCCTATAGTGAGCCCTTCATCCCAGTGGTATTTATGGATTGGTCCACAGTTCATGCAGTAGGACACGGAGGGCATGCTACTGGGATTTGACAATATGGCCTTGCATTTGTGTTCTGTTGACTGTGTTAGGTTGTTATTTGGGACCCCATGAGATACCATACATTGGCACTACAGGTGAGGCACAGGCCTTTGATAGAGGACTGTAAGCCATTTGGTAGTGATGCAGGCCATCTGTAGCAGGCCAGTGCATTCTGTCACTCATACATTCCCAGTCTGCAAACCAGTGGATTCCACTGCGGTGACAGGGTAAGTGTGTGAGGTGTTAATGGCAATAGTTCCTGTCCATATTAATCCATTGGTCTGGATACAGGCAGGGTGCTGCTTACAGCTAGGGACACAGCTGCATGGGACACCTCTTCAGCATGCTGCATTCTGTGGGTATTCCTATACAGAAGTGGGGTCATACTGTACTCATTCCCAACAGCAAGTATATGGCCTGTGATAAACCTGTGGCTGATGGTGGTGTGAGCTGAGTGCATGTGTGATATGGAAGCTACTTGCAGCTGACTCACAGATATACCTGGGACATTCCCCTTATACTTCCTTGTGCAGGGATATAGGCAGTCTCTCATTACTTCATAACTGTGCCTTTTGTGGTCTGCCAGTGATTGGTCAGACTACATCAGTATTCCATTCTACAAAGACAACTAATGTGCTGCTAACCTGTATGTAAAATTCCAAAGTTGTGTGCATTTGACAGTTACATTTTATGTACTCTGTCTAGGGTACTTCCACATTCATGGCATGTCCATCTTTCAGACGGTTTCAGATACTGACATCTGGACAGTCAGTATGGACAACTGCTGACATGGGTAAATCTGAGAAGCATTGTGGTTGGCACTGCAGTTGTCGGAATATGGCTCTGTCAACCACAGTACTGCCCATAGGCTACCGAGACACAATCCTCCATGCCTACATGCTAACCACTTCTAGACAATATTGAACACACAACAACCAAACACACAGATCTCTGCATATTGTACACATGCAACAATCTATCCTGTAGATTGGTCTAGCATGGGTATTCTGTGCTCCACTGATATTACTCCTCACATTTACATGTTACTGCATTTCTAAAAAGTATTGCGGTGGGGGGGGGGGGATCACACCTGATGATTTTAAACATTTGCTATGACTGTACTGGTATGTCAGGTACTCTGTTGGCTTCCATTTCATTTTAGATTCTGACCTATCATGCAGACTGCAGGCATATCAATAGAGTACATATTTTAGGTTTTATTGACTTACATTTCAGTTTCAGACTTCTTACCCTTCAGAACTAACATACAACTGCCAGACCTGTTGTAGTCTGTCTGTGTAGGTCTGGAGGGGGGCTGTTCACCATTGCCATAAATTGTAGGCCTTAGCCCAGCCTTTCTTTATGGTCATCTACACCTGTCCTGCTGGCTGAGGGTGGTTGTGGGTATGTGAGCCTCACTGACATGCATGTGTGTGTCCTCTGGACACACACTTGGGTCACCACATCTACTTCAGTGGGATTTGTCACCTTGTCTAGTACTTCTTAGTATGCTAACACCAGTATTTGTTATGGATTTCATGCTGTCCATATAGGTGTCCACTATCTGCTGCCATCCCAATCAACCACCCAATTCCCTTGCATGCTCATGTCCATAACATAGATACAACTATCAGAACATACTACTTCATTCAGTAATTGATAAGAAGAGTGACTTACCTTTTGGCTCCGCCAGTATTGAGGACGGTGCTGGGGGGCTGACTATGTCAGTTGCACATAGTACATCCCTATATATGGTAAAGCACAAGTAGTGTCATGTTTGGCATCCCTTTTACTGTATGTGCGAGTCAGAGAGAGGTGTAATTCCCTGGGTCCCTACCATGTCAGTGTATGTGCTATGTGCTGTCTCTTTGCCAAGGCCCGGGCATACTAGGCATACATCCTTCTGCCTACATGGGCAGCCTCAGGTTGTTCCTCCTCTGAGTCACTCTGTGCCTGTAAAGGCCTTGGCAATGGTGGGGGGCTGTGTGGTCTTGCCCCATGCACTTCCTGCTGCAGCTGTTTCCACAGGATCATATTGTGTAGCATGGCATATACTATGAACATTTGTGTACATGTAGATGGAGAGTATTGCAAGGCTCCACCGAATATGTTCAGGCAACAGAACTGTGTCTTGAGCATCCCAAACATATGCTCTATTACGATTCTGGTTTGTGCATGTGCTTCATTATGGAGTTCTTGTTCGGGTGTGTGTGCATTTCTGAGGGGTGTCATCAGCCATGGCTCCAGTGCAAAGCCAGCACCCCCCACTAAGTGGCCATATGGGATGTCCCCACTGGCAAATGACTGATACAGCTGTGTCATATGCCAGATGTGGGAGTCGTGATAGCTTCCAGGGCTGCCAGCACAGACATTCAAGATAATGCTCTGGGCATTGCACACGGCCTGGCAGTTGATGGAGGGGAAGCCCTTGTGGTTTATGTAGACTCTACCCCGCTCACTGGGTGGTGCTTTGATGTGTATGTGCGTGCAGTCTATAACACCCACTACCTCAGGGTATTCTGCTATTTGGTGGAAGAGATGCATATTGCTGGTCAACGCCTCATGGGTTATGTGGAAATATATGTGCTCACCGGCATGTGCTGACATGGCATCCAGGAACTGGTGGAGTACCCTGGAAGCTAATGCCAGTGATATCCCCAGTTGCTCTTTGGCAGGTACCTGTCACTAGTATTCTTAAGCCTACACATACCTTGGTATCCACTGGGATGGGTTCCCCTCTGTTCGTTCTGTGTGTGGGGTGTGGCTGGCACAGGTCAATAATTTGCTGTAGAATGTCCCTGTCCACCCTATAGCACTACACCATCTCCAGCTCATGTAGCCCCTGGTAGGTTACCCTGGATCTGTACACTCTTCAACTCCTCCTCACTGTGGGTTGGTCATCAGCATTCACATTCTCATCACCCTCAGCCTCTTGCACATATTGATGTATGAGAGCGACAGCAGCCCCTAACATTTTGTTAGATTTGTCAGGTAAAATTTCCCCATGTGTATACACTGGTGGTGTAGCGTTTGTGGGAAAAAACAGACTAGAAGGTGTTTGCATAGTTTATAGTAGTGTGCTAGGCTGTTTCATGTGTAATTGGCTGATTTTGAAACATTTCACCTGCCAGCTATGCTAGTTCTCCTTGATTGCCTTCCTACTGCTGTTTTCCCTTCCCATTGCATTCCCGTTTAAGCTTCGAGGCATGTCATGCATACACAGTGCTCAGATGTTAACAGAGCTGCTATTTCCTGTTTTTTTTTTGTTTTTGGTTTAAAACCTGGTTCATGGTGCACACAGCCATTTAGGCAGTGTAAACACTGCTAGGCAGTCTCAGACACACCCCCTTCCTTAGTTGTGCTTAGCTTAGGGCAAACACGGGCCACAGAGCTCCAATAAGCTTACAGCATGCATGATACTCTCCCTTATAAGGTTATCCACCTCTTAGACTTATACAATGGTGTTGCTGCACCAACACGGTTGGGTGCAAGTTAACACTGAGAGGAAATTTGTGATTCAGTATCAATCCCCTCATTTACATAAAACAGAATGCTAATTCATAGTTACCACACTCACACTGAGCCTTCCCCCTTAGCAACCACTATTCCTTGGTATTTTTGTCTTATGCATGCCACTGAGTATTATGGCAAAATGCTGATTTGGGTTTAAAAGCTTATTTCCCCCTTTTTTCTAATTTTCGGGGTGATCCCATTTGTGCACCACTGCCCTACGCTTAAACGGCAAAGATCAGCCAAAAAAAAAAAAAACTTGTTTTTTTTATAAAATTGCAACTATTTATCATGCCAATGCCCATATATTTGGCCATTGGCATGCCTACTATATTGAATACATGCTTTCTTTTGAGCTGTCATGCCTCCGTTTTGTAATTTGCAGAATGTATTCGGTTAGTAACCAACTACATTTTTGCAGGTTATACTATTCCTGCACTGATGCCTGCCTGCTTCCTGGATCACTAATTCACCTCATTTGCATAGTTTTCACCAGCAAATGAGGGAATTAGCATATAGCAGTGGTGTCTGTGTGGGAATAGCGTAGGCGTGCTTGTGCATGTCTCAGGGGCTCGTTCCCGGATCGTTCGGTGGCCATATTGCGTGCAGCAGCTCTTACACTATTCTGGCACTCCGTGCAGAGCATGCTGAATCCAGGAGCTATTCTTTATGTGGAATGAGCATTAATTCTTTTTTCCTTATTATATTGTGATATCTCAAAACATTTCTAGATAAATCAAGGGCTGGATTCCAAAAGCTATCTGTGGACAATGCAGCATGCTGAATGAAGATGTCAGTGCGCCTGCTGCAGATGCAACTTCAGAAGACACGCTGAAAGCAGTCCGAGTACTTAGATACTCACCATAGGATAATTATGGATTCTGGGCATCCCCATCAGATTCCAAAACACATTGTACATGTCCAATGCAATGTAAATGCAACAAACTGCAATGATGACTATTTGTCTGAAATCCATGGTGTATGCTATATGGCATCACAAGGAATGGATGCTACTACTATGAATTCTGTCATAATAATAATAATAATAATAATAATAATAATAATAATAATAATAATAATAATAATAATAATGTAAAAATAAAGAAAGAAAGAAAAATGCAAACTGCAGTGAATGAACTGCAGCTACAAGCCATGGAGGAGGCTGTGGCTGTGCAACCTAGAAGGTAACCAGCTAGAGTCAGAGCAAAACTGTAACTAAATCAGTTGTCAGTTCAATGAACAATTGACTGGTACTGCCTAGAGAGACAACTTGTGCAGGCTGTGTGCAACTTGCATGCCTCACACAGATCTGTGCAGACCTTGTGAGGCAAACCCATCCCCCTTGAAATCAAAGTGTGTCTCAACCTGGGTGCACTTGCATTTGGGGCATTTTAAAGACACAGGAGGGATGCTGTGGGAGCATCACAGACAGCTGACAGTCCTATCCTGGCAGCAGTGTACAGCAAGATGGATGACTACATACATTTTTCTTCCACCCAGATAGAGCAGAGAACTGTAATGCACCAGTTCTATAACATTGCAAACTTCTCACATATACTCACAAATAAATTGCATCCATATCCCTACCAAGACCCCAGTTCATTCAGAAGCACAGAAATACATTAGGAGAAAGGGATAGCCATCCCTGACCTGCCAGTTCATGTGTGTAGTAGATGCTAGCATAACAAGCCTCATGGCAACATACCCTGGAAGTGGCCCTGATGCTGCCATATGGAGGGAAAGTGGTCTTAAGGCTGCATTCCAACAAGGGGGAATAACTGAGGGAATACCACTGGGTAAGTAAAGGAACACAGGTAGGATGCAAGGTAAAGACATCCCTCCCAATAATATCCACGCTGACAACATCTGTTCTGACTCCCCACAACAGGTGACTGTGGTCATCCACTTGAGCCATGGCTAATGACCCCGATCCAAAAACTATCAAACCCTGCAGAGGAGGCTTACAATAGAACAATAAGAAATACCATACAGTATGTGTTTGGTGTATTGAAAGCTAGGTTCTGATGTCTTGACACATCAGGGGTGCACTGCAATCCACACCTGAGAAGGCAGCCATCACAAAGATAATGGTGTGCAACACGGTACACAGCATGTTAACTAGAGCACATGGCAGTCTTCCAGCTGCAGGTGTGGATGAACAATCCCAGGAATCCCAATGTCTGAACTTGACATCCTTCAGTTATCAGAGGAGGTGCAGAAGGACATAAGGGGCAGAATACACAAGCATGAGACAAAGAAGGTGTGACCAGAAGTGCAGGCAGCGTCTGACCTGCAACTTTGAGTCATGACAAGCCACATATGCATGAGTCCACATATGAAATATTGATGTTCAGGTGTTGCCTCACCACAGCAACATGACTGCATCTAATGGCAATTACACGGTAGATGCACACACTGAGCATCAGACCCACCAACATAAACATAACATATAGCATTATGAACATATACAAATCTATCACAATGGGGATCATCAACTCAGAGCACAACTGGCACAGGTATGTATACAGGTTCATACTGTTGTATCGGTGTATGGCACACAATAAGAACATACATCAGTGCAACACATTCCTATCTGTCCACTATAAAAGCTGTAAAGGTAAACAACTCAGGATAAAATGCAGAACTATTGTTAATATCACAAGCCAAATATATCACTTTAAAGTATGGATGAAGTAATGTAATAAATTGAGTCAGCTATTTTAGTAAAACTTTTGGACTCCCATGGCATCAGACTTCTCACTGATCATAGGCAGATGACATTGTTAGTGTTCTGCACAGCACTCATCACCATGGGGTGAAAATGACTCTACCAGACAGAGTGGATCAACTGTCTGTGTTAATGTAATGCAGTCTAGGGCACTCACTCTGACAGCTCACACCGTAGTTTGGTCTGCTGTTATCATGTATGGAAACACTTGTCCAGGTTGCTCCACTGAGGAGACTGATGGGGTGATGCCAGCACATGGAGGTGAAGGAGCATGACTGTAACTTGACTATCTGGTCATAACTGCTGGGCTCACAGCAGATGGGACTACAGCAGATGTGTGTGCATGTTGGAGCACAGACATTGATGCCTAATGGGCAAGGCTGGTTCTGCTGAGAGGAGGCCTGCCTCTCCCATGTGGCAATTGGCTAAGCACAGTCCTGGCAAGCAGAACCCTGACTGTACTGCAGCACTGCTGTAGTATTGTAGAGGCCAGGTATTCTGTGGACCATGCCTCAGACAACATAGTTTCATTCTGTGCAGCCACTGACACAATTACCTCACCTTGTCTGCACTCCTGTCCTTCATGCAGCACACACAGCTGGCATGCAACATGATCTATGGCACAGGCAAGTACACATATGTCAGATCCATGATATTGCTGTGAATGTTCATTTGCCTGTAGGAGTAGGCAGACAATCTCTAACGTGTTCCCATGCACACCAGCTGCATGCCTTCATTTACTGTGATGGGCTGTATCAATATGTTGTGTGGAACTGTCAGCAGTAGTCTCAACATGGATCTGTTGTCCACAGGCCTCATCTTCTCTACCATCTGATATTCCCTCATTGTTAGAATGGCCGAACAAATTTCCACATCCAGGGCTAAAGCATGACTGTCACCATCTTGGCAGGACAGTATCACCATGTCACTGTACTGTGTGTCAGGATCAGTGGATCTCTGTGCACGATTCAGTTCTACTGCTGAAAATCATATATTACAATACATAAATATGCATGCAACAGCAATATGTGATGATTTACTCTTTAGTCATCCATGTCATGCATTGTAACAGATACATGTTTGGCCTGGAATTCCTGATTCTATCCCACACCTGGGTATGCACCACTCACAACTTGCTACATGTAGGGATGCAAGAAATATTGGGATCTCACTGGGGAGAGGTCAATGGTGGGTCACACCAAGTGGCATTCTGTGATCTTCCATACTATCATAACCTGCTGGCTGCACGGAAGTTTATGTCAGAGCACCTTCTGTGACAGGTCTCACAGGATCTGTTCTGACCTCCAACCACATAAATCATGTTGGTAATGTTGGCCCACACTTCATTCTTCCATACTGTATTTCCCGCTTGTCCAGGTACTTTCTGTCTATGTAGTGGCAGAGCATCTATTATAATCTCATTTTACTGTGGAGAGAAATTCTCACCCCCAGGTCTGTTTGCCATCTGAAAGACAATGATATACACATGCTCATATTCATGTGGGGGCCCACTAACAGGGATGATTATGTGAACATCTTATAGCACTGTAAACACTATTGCAATGCAAAAGTCTATGAAATGCTCACTGTGACATATAGTAATGTGACATGTAAAAAATGTTCAACAATGGCTGCATACATAACAGTAATAAAAGCAGGATAACCTATGATATCTTTAGAGCATGCCTGTGGGATATGAACTCCTCACAATATGCATATATTGAACAGATGTCCAAACACAACAATAATACACTGAAAACAGGTATATGGACAGGAAATTAAGCATATCTTTAAATTTCCAATAATCACATGACAGTCTGCATTTTATATATCTGCTATAGTCTATATTAACAGAACCATTTTCTCATGTAATATATATATATAACATTTACAAATTCATGTCATATCCTACAAATACACATTATTCCCATTTTAAACAGCTATGCAAATACACACTACATTCTTTTTAACATTTCTGGTGGAATACACATCTGGCCATAAGAGCTATCTATGCAGGGTGACTTCCCATACAGACATATTTTCTGACAATACAGGATATGCCCTGGAGCTATGGTGTATCACACCAATATCTATATCCTATAGAGACTGGCTGAGTTGCAATACACTGCTACATTGTTGCAGACCTGTGACATCATTGTGCATGCGTTTGTGTTGATGATGGCCTATTTCTGTTGCCTAGATTCCTGGAGATGTTCAGCAAGATAATTGCTGTGTGTGCAATTCTGTAAAAATGTATGTAATGCAGTCAGCTAGAACAAAGGACTGCCATCAAACAATTAGGTGGAAATAGCAGGAAGCAGAACAGGTACTTGTTCAACTATTAGAAGAACTGGCTGCAGGTGAGATCAAGCAAGACAGATATTAGGGAGTGCTACATATACTGTGTTGAGAAGGTGCTGTGCTTCCTAAGAGGACTAGGTGTCCAGCAAAACTGGGTACATGTTTGGAATGAGTTCTAGGTAACACAGCTCCTGCAGGTGCGGTTGTGCTATGTGCATGTGTGTATGACAGTATTGTGGGGCCTCAGTTAGGAATTATGTAGACCATGAATGTCCTCATCTATATGTACAATTGGACCAAAGAATCAAGGAAAATGGTGACACTGCAACCACCTGATTGTTTCATGCGCCTGACTGCCATGTTCTCAATACACTGCCACATCAGGCACACCACCAGTGGGGGGCATGGAGGAGGTAGCAGTGGGTGACCTTGACCTGTGTGCCCTGTGGGATGTAACCACAGAGGAGGGAAATGAGCAGCAGGCACGGAAATGGTGCCAGCTCTGATATGTAAAGGCAGGCTACTCTATAATGGCAGTGAGAAAACATATGTGCCAGTCAACAAAACCAGTCATTTGGGCAATACCTTCATCTAGGGCATACCATAGACCACACAGTATACCTACTATCTCTGTCATTGCAACAGTGGCATCTATCTGTACCTGGATGATAGATCTGCACATCCACTAAGTGATACCCCCTTGTGACACACATGTCAGGCAATGAGTGGGAAGCATGACAGGGATGGCCACCAGCCTCCTGCTCCCAATCCCTTTCCGCACATTCCTCTATGGTACCACTGCCATTGAAGGTACATGGGGAAGGAAAAGAGTGCTCCCAGAGCAAGGGTTCTTGGAATGACCTGTCCTTCCAGGGACTCTATAGAAGGGGGGGTCTACAGGCAATAGAGATATACTGCTGTATAAGGGTGTTATCCTGCCCTCCACTGTCAATATTGCTGAGTTTGGCACTATACCCTCAGACTGTGCTTCTGTCAGGCCACCATCATCACCAGTTTCTAATGCAGCAATATATGACGTGTGCCCTTTTCCATTGCTGAAGACCCCATAACTGTAGCACCTGTGAAAGCAGGCAGATAAATACTCATGTGTAACACTACCAATATAGAATAATTTCCCATTATTCATTAACATTATTGACAAGGTTCATGCTCTCGTCCTCAGCCCAGACCTGGGCCAGTTAGGCAGTTACAGATTTTAACATACAGTGTCCATTCTATAATTATCTACCATATGATGAGGATAATATACACATTTATAGAGAAGAAATAAATGGAATAAATGCAATACAAATACAGATAAAGGAAATAGTTAGAAGTCAAAGGTACTTTACAGAAGTAAAACAACATAAGAGAAACAAGAAATATTCATAACACATAAAGGTAGTACACAGTATTTATCTATCAGTAGTGATTATAATACATATGTACACATTGACAATTATTTCAACAGATGGTATGGAGTGAGAAGCAAAGAGGTCTGTGCTTAGTTTGTGTTATCTGCTAGGTATCATACGTAGCCTGGGTCAGAACAGTGGCATTTGTATTTTTTTTTTAAGACTGAAATTGGCTCTTGAGTGCACTTAATTTTTGTTGCTTCTCTATATCTTGTGATAGGGAGTTCCATGCTCTGGGTGAGTTCCATGCTCTGGGTGCAAGTTTTGAGAAGGGTCCTTTGCCTATTACTTTGGTAAAATATGATCTTAGAGAAAGAGATAAAACTATCTCATGGTGGGCAAAGTGAGTAGTTGGCTTGTCTAGGATGTAGAGTGCATGCAGGGAGTGGGCAGTAGCAGCTGTTTAACGGTTTGCACATGAGGCAGTTAAAAAGGAGCACTGCCCTAGCAGTTATTGGCATTCATTTGGATTTTTGTAATGAATTACAGTGATGCTGTCTTTGGCCATCTGGGGTTATGAGTCTGTATATCCTGTTTGCCCTAAGGGCATTATCATTTGCAATGTCAGAACTTTCCTTAATTCTAATGGGAGAAGCTGAGAGTATTTATTTGCAACTCTTGGCTGATGGATTACAGCTTTTGTGATATTTTGCTCATGTTCTGTTAAGGTATGTTGCTGATTGTGGGAGTTATACCAAAAGCATTTTATTCAGTCACTGTTTACAGTACTTTGGTTTGGGGGTCAATGATATTTAAGGTTGGGTTGGATTGGGGGTCAATGATATTTAAGGTTGGGTTGGATTGGGGTCAATGATATTTAAGGTTGGGTTGGATTGGGGTCAATGATATTTAAGGTTGGGTTGGATTGGGGTCAATGATATTTAAGGTTGGGTTGGATTGGGGTCAATGATATTTAAGGTTGGGTTGGATTGGGGGTCAATGATATTTAAGGTTGGGTTAGATTGGGGTCAATGATATTTAAGGTTGGGTTGGATTGGGGTCAATGATATTTAAGGTTGGGTTGGATTGGGGTCAGTGATATTTAAGGTTGGGTTGGATTGGGGGTCAATGATATTTAAGATTGGGTTGGATTGGGGGTCAATGATATTTAAGGTTGGGTTGGATTGGGGTCAATGATATTTAAGGTTGGGTTGGATTGGGGTCAATGATATTTAAGGTTGAGTTGGATTTCAGTTTTTGATATGTGCCAAATGACATAGTAGTTTTTTTTCCCTAAACCCGCTCCATAGTGAGTTGAAATCTAGCTGTAGTGTCTCTTGTAATTTTTGAACTGACTTGTCTGAATGGAGTATAATTATGCTGTCTGCATAACGTTTACACTTTAGTGATGGTAGGTAAAGTAAACATAAATAATAGCATTTATAATGTTGGGATTCTAAGTATAGGTGCACGTCTAGGTTCTGCACTTTGCCTCGTCTCTTATTCCTATTCATAGAGGATCTCAGCCAGGACCTTTCCCAGATGGACATTGGCTTGTATGCTGATCATCTTTTCCTCCTAGAGTTGAATAAGACATTTTCCCAACTTCAACAAAAATAAAAGAAAAAATCCTCTCTTTCTGTCTTTTTCTGCAATTGAACAAATAAAAACAAACTGACAATAAATCCCATGCAATAGCACAAAAAAAATCTCTCTTTTTCAACCTTTAAAATAAGTGATATTTCTAACATTTTACCCACTGTTACCCAACAAACGTATCTTGGAATTGTTCTTGATCCCTCATTATCCTTCTCAACCCATTCTGACTATACAAAAAACAAAGTTCTCTCTCAGCAAGCCTCTAAAATAGCACACATCCTTAGCCCTAATGCTAGACAATCTATAGCCAAAAATATGCTGATCCCTAAACTTGAATATGTAGCACCTCTCCTAACTCTCCACTCCTGTACAAACACTCATAAACTCCATGCAGCAGTAAATAAAATCTGACAATTTGCCATCTTGGCCATTCAGTACAATTATCATTATGACATAATTAAGCATTTTTACTTGCTTCCAATACAGAATAAGCCAATACTACTGTTTAGTACAATCATAATTAAAACCCTCACACTTGGCCTCTATCTTGCTATAAAAAACAACTTTTTAGTGAGAGACCTGGTTTACATTATAAACAGCACTCCATACAATGTGCTGCTGGACTTTACACCTTGCTTTGGTTTCACCACATGTGAAAGACCCCTTACCAAAATTACCAAAATTGTCCTTGCCACTCGGAACTATCTCCCACCAAAGATAAGCTCACCAATCATTTTACAGGACTTTCAGACAAAACTGAAAGAACATCTAAAGAGTGAAACACCTTGAATTGTTTCAGAGACACAGAAAAACCTAAAACCAAGGCACTGATGTCTCCTTGTCAAAGACACTTAGATAATTTACATTCAGTCAGTGATGAAAATACTGTAAATGTCTGACTTTTTTGCTCTTACATTATCTAATCCTTAGAGACAGTCCTTAGTACCAAACAGATTATAGGGAAAAGATAAACAAAGCTGCTGCATGCAGATGGTGTGACATTGCAAACAGACTCTAAATAAGAACTTTAGCAAATGACAAGGGACTGGAAAGCACAACTGGAGGCACATGAGATGAAACTGAGTATAGAAAAGACAGTTGTCATGGCACCAAATTGGAGAAATCAGAAAAAGCTGAACTGTGAGATAGAAGGGAAACTTGTGAAAGTGATTAGCAGTTTCAAGTATCTGGGAGGGGTGGTTGAGAAGAAGGGAAGCCTGAGTGGTTCCATTACATGAGCTGGAATCAGAGGGGCTGCAGTCAACTGGTACAGAGTGCCGGGGTAGTGTGTGACAGAAGAATGTTAAACAAATAGAAAAGTAAGGTATGCAAAAGAGTGATAACCAGTACTACTGTATGGTACAGAAACCTGAACAGTGAAGGCAGAGCAGTTGAGGAAGCTAGAGGTGATGTAAATGAAGTGCTTGAGATTGGTGATAACATGCACAGTATGTGACGGATGAAAAAATGATCACATTAGAACAGAAACCAAAGTAGCTCCAATTGCACAGAAGATCAGAGAGAACAGATTAAGGTTGTTTGAATATGTGCTGGAAAGCAGAAGATGATTTGATAAAGAAAATTTGAGAGACAGGAAAAAGGCAACAGGAAATGAGGATGAAGAGCAAAAGAGATGGATTGTTTAACAGAAGACATAAGACAGTCAGTTATGACTGTTGAAGAAGGTAGTAAAGAGGCATTGTGAATGAATATTCTTTAACTCTTATCATTAAATCATACAGCAATTAGTGGAGAATACCTATGTCATTTAGTTTTATTATTTATGAAATTTCTTTGGGAATGTAATGGGAATACATAACATTTCAGACTCGTGATTGTTAATTACATAGTAACAGGTCTAAAGTTTGTCCAAAACTTGTTGATTACACCATATACAGTTGATGGTTTGAAATAATATGTACATGTCACAGAGAATCTATGAATACATGGGTCTCACCTCATTCATTGAACCCATGTCCCACCCAATGACAAAACAGTCAAGAACACATCGCTGAGGGTAATAGCACCTCAAATCCCAAGCACGTTAAATAACTAAACACTAATAGACCTACTATTTTAAAGTTACTGACATTCTCTAGTATTTTGTATAAAAACTATTGCAATTATATATACCAACTCTAAGATTGCATTACAGTGAAACAAGGATAGATTTTCTGATCCTTACTGAAGTGCAATCTCCAATTAAATCTATAAGAGCTGTGTAATGGTTGACTATATCCTGATTATTCCTATACCTACCATGAGATCTGCTATCATTTAGATCAAGTATGGTATGCGAGGAAGTATTTTATTTCTATATACTTGCGCTTTAACTTCTCGCACTTACCGTAACACAGTAACTGCTTCATTTACATGAAAGTCAAATCTCGTACTTTCAACAAGTCAATCCCAATCATCTAACACTCAGCAAAACACAAGCTCAACAAACGAAGAGAGACCCAAACACATACATAGTGTACAGTTTATATAAACATTTCCCAATAATATTATAACAGCAGCTCATGAATGTATCATGCTGTTTCTCAAAGATGTATAGTATGCACATAAATTACATTTGACCCTTCAATATTTCCTTTCTTATTATTCTTTATTTTTTTTTTTTTCCTAGGTTCTGAAGTGTAAAGAAAGGTATACTATTGACATTACTGTACCATTAGGAATCACTATGAATATTTATGGCATACTGGTGTACCTAGAAACAGTTATAGTGGTGAATAAATACAGCGGATTGTGCTTTAATCAAAAATAATACTTTTTGTACACAGAAATTAGTGCAGCACTTATGACTGCAGAGAATGCACATAGCATATGATGTTACGTAAATTTACATATTTCTCAATTTTAGGATGTTCTAATATTAACTTTATTTTATATTGTTGCTCTTCTACTGGTCCAATTTTAGAGCCAATGTAAGTGAAAGTTCACCAAAACACCAATATCAGTTCCACATTACTACAGGTTAATGCTTGTCAAATATACAGATCACAATACTAATGTTATTTATTAAATACATGCAGAATAGGTTTCAAACATAAGTAGATTTAGTCTTTACTTGGATTAGCATTAACTGTCATAACTAATAGAGCTCTCATCAATTAGCTTGCTCTAGCTTATTGGATTATAAAAGAAATTAAATTGTCCACATGAGAAACAAATAACAGATATGTGGCGTTTGCCAACAAGAAGACAGTAATTAAATGTTTTTTTTTTTTTTTTAAATATGTGTAGCATATTTTTTGTTATGTATAATACATTTACCTGTTCATATTTTACTAAAATCTACTCAATTGTTAATCTATTTTATTGGATACTCTACTTCCGCAGTACAGGTTAAACCATAAAGGGGCTGAAACTCAGATCGCAGTTCGCTTTTTCTTTTTATGTTCTAACTGACAAGAAAGACTCTGCGGGAGTGCACAAAGCACATCACTCGCAAACTAATGAAGTGTTCTACGAGCCTCAGCATACTAGCATGTTTCTTATCTTACAATGGAATGCTGAACTATATTAGTGAAAATATGTAAGAAAAAATCTGACTAGAGAGCTCAAGGGTATATTTTAAAACAGTTTTGGTCACCAACGGATATTTAGAATTTTGAACCGCTAGTAGGCGATTTTTGCCTTTTTTCCTTCCCCTTCTCCTCCTTTCTACCCTTTACAACGTTTTCACATATTTAACAAGCAACAAAAGTTCAAGAAATGCTCTTTTAAGACACTCCATAAAGATTTGGATTTAACTTATTAAAATTTTACTACAGTAACTATTAATCATTATGTTAATAACTGTATAATAATAGTGGCCTTTCATTTAAATGCTAATGCTCTTGTGAGTGAGAATTTAACTAAAGGAAGCAAAAAAAAAACTGCACAATTCAAGCACTAAAAATCCCATCCAAACCACTACTATATTATTATGTTAACATACGGATTGTGATACTTTCTAAAAGAAAGAAAAAGAAAATAAAGAAAAAAAAGGAGAAAACTAATTATGTGTCTGAAGTGTAATGAAATTAAGGCTATGTATTAGAATCATACCTTGGTTAATGCTTTGAGAGAAATTGTATCATCAATGTTCTTAACATCAGTTTTTTGTTTTTTCCTCACATCAGTCCAAGTGTTTTTTCCCGAGGTTCTCTTTAAGGAGGTTGAATTTGACCAATCCATTTCTTCTGGTAGTAAGATTATATTGTTGTTTTTAATGAAGGAAGTGGCTTCTTCGATGGTGTTGAAAGATCTCATGTCATTATTATGTTGAATTCTAATTTTGGCAGGGTATGCAAGCTGTGCCTTTATTTTATTTTGTTTTAAGAATTTCACTAAGGGCCACGTTTTCTTTCTTTGTTCCAAGACTCTTGGTGAATAGTCATTATCAAATCTTAATTGGGATTGCTTGTAAATAACTGGGCTTTTCCTCCATGCAGATCTCAATATCAGTTCTTTGTCCATAAATGACAGAAATTTAACCACTATAGATCTTGAAAATGATTTAGATGAGGTAGAAAGTGGTTTTCTGATGGCTCTGTGTGCTCTTTCGATTCCATAAGACAAGCCTTCTTTCAGCCCTAAGATTTCAGGTAACCAGGAATTCAAGAATGAAATGATGTCCTCCCCTTCGGTCTTCTCTGGGACTCCAAAAATTCTTATGTTTGTCCTTCTTTCCCTATTCTCCATATCATCTATTTTGTTTATTAGCCAAGAATTCTGTTGTAATAGAAATTCACTATGAAGTTCTTCTTCTTTTAGCCTCCCATCGATATCATTTAGAGATGTTTCAATGTCTGATATTTTTAGTTGGTGCTGCTGCAGAATTTCCTTAAATACTTCAGTTTGCTTTTGGCAACTTTCTTTAAGGTTTTCTAGGTTTTCAGTAAATCTGTCCATCTTCAGAGATAAATCTTGAAGAGTAGCTGATATCAGTTGGATTTCTCTCTTCAGAGTAGAGTCTGAGTGAGAATTCTTGGAGTTGCTCATTACTAGGCAGCTTAGTTAGTCTTCAGGTTTATTTGACAGGAAAATTTCGGATTTTCTTCTTCAAAATTGGTGATTCTATTGTTAATAGTTTCACATATAAGATTTATCAAAAATCATTTAAAAATAATAAGATTTTCCTGTTATTTCTAGTATGAATATGAGGAGCTCAAAAATTTGCTGCTTTCAGTTAGGCATTAGGCTCCGCCTCCTGTGGCACTGGTTTTCATTGTACTACCCGTTTGCCTGCTGATGTGGGTCTGGTGATACCGGCATTGTGAATTGATCTGTATCTATTACTATTGTCTTCTGGATAATAAACTGTGAAGTTCCTATGGCTTCTGAAAGGGCTGGGTGTGGTTTCTATGTGGCACAGGAAAGAAAATATAAGCATTTTGTCCTTCCAGTGTATGGACCACTGATAGTAACTGTTAGTGGTCTCCTATAAACGACTCAAGTACAAAAAAGTATGCATGACACTGTGTTGTGCTGGCATTGATACAGTAATCTAAAAAGGCACCACTATTACTTTTTCAGCCAATGAGAAGATAAGATTAGAAATAAGGAGACAGCATTTTAGAGTAAGAAGTAGTGATTGGTCATTACTTGACTTAGGTACGCATTCTTGTTCAGCTACATGGACGTCTTGGGGTTCATGACAATGTTCCTTTTTCTTTTCTGGTTTTCACATAATGAATCAGAGGAAACAGGTAAGTTTGCCAGATGTGGTAAGCAAGACTGTCAATTTGTCAGGATACTTTTATTTTTTTTTAAACATTTTTATTGATTTTCATGAAATAAAATAATACAAGAAATATGATATATAAACATGCACAATATATGTCTTAAAAACATCATAACATGGAACAATAACTATTTACAATGTCCATAACAGATATGTAGTTGTGATTACATTTTATCTAGTAATTTTTCAAGCTTCAACCAACTTAATTTCTTATGTGTTATCTTAATAGTTCTTTCTGAAATAGTTTGCAACTCCCTACTACATACAAGTTTAGCTAATAGTAAAAAAATATCTGTAAATGATAGAATTTTTTTACAATTCCAATTTGACATCATGCTTTTTCTTGCAATTGCAAGCAAGGACCAAAGAAGGTGCACCTGTATTTTGGGGATATGCGTTGGTATCGGTGCATTGAACAGTAATAATGAGTCAGATACTTCACACTTGTCCGACCACAATGCGTTTATGAAATTTCTGAACTCTATCCAGAATGGAGTTACTATTTTACATGTAAGAAACATGTGTACCCAATCTGCACAAAGTATTTCTCCAACATTTATTAAGATTACTTTTTGATATCAAGTCCATCTTATGTGGGGTAATAAAGCTCCTATGGATATATTTCCAAGTGAAACTTTTCCAGGAAGGGGATGACATTGTGCTACTAATTGATTTAAGTACTAATTCTTTATCATTATCTGAAAAAAATGGATTTGTTTATTCTCTCTGTGAAATTCCATAAGGAGTCCTCTGGGATTTACATATTGGTTCTTAATGATTTATATATACTTGACAATGAAGAATATTATTAACGTGCAAAGTGTTTATTTCACAAAAAAGAGAAAGCATTTTAGGTAAAGGTGTTGTGCTGGTGATATGACATATTTTGAATTCATTAACTAGGTATTTTCTAAATATTTGTATGTTCAACCAGTTGTTGTGCTTTATGTTATACCTGGCCATAAGAGAACATGGTTTGTGGATGTTATTATTGCAGAGAAACTGGTGCCAGAAAACTAAGCCATTTTCTTCCATTACTTTTATTTTATATACGTTGAAAGAGTCCAGACATGTCTTCATGTATGCTATGGGAAATATTAAAAATATTAAGCTTTTTGTCATATGATTTTTGTTTATTATCTTTTTAAAATTACCTAATTTATAATTAGTGAAAAGAGGTATTTTTTTTATTCTTATTGGTATTGTAGAAATGTTCTTTCACAACAAGGACGATTGTTTTATTTCTGAGAACATATTATTGTCAATATTTGTGTCTATGTCAGATAAGATACTTACATGGAGATGTTTCCAATTAGAACTATATTTGGAGCTTAACCATTGACTCATCACATTAAGTATGGTCAATTCCACATAAAGTTTTAAATATGGGAATGCTATTCCCCCATCTTTCCAGCTTCTGTAGTGCCAAGCATGGCTAACTCTTGGTTTTTGAGGAAACCATATTAACATACTAACATAGCATTTAGTTGCTTCATTAACTTTTTGGATGGAGAGGCAATTAAAGTTTGGAAGTAGAACAAAATTTGGGGTAATATGATCATTTTTATTAATGACAGTCTTTCTTCTATCATGAAATACATTTTATTCCATCTATTTAAAAATTCCTTAACTGTGGATAATAGGTGTTTGTAATTTATTTTTAAAGTATTATTCCATTTTGACTTTATGTATATAATGGTGTCATTTGCCCAGTTAAAATTGTTGTGTTTTCTTAGTAAAGTGTTTACTTTTTTATTTATTAATAATGTTTCTGTTTTGGTATGATTAAAGCTTAGGCCTGAAACCTCTTCAAAAACTTGCAGGGATTTTGTTATATGATCTATAGAGGAATCTATATTTCCAATTGTTACAGGGTACTTTTATGACACTGATATTACAGTTACAAAATTGTTAAACACCTACTTCATTGTCCATGCTTGAATTTCTACTAATTATTTTAAGCATTGCTTACAGATTCGCTTTGCATTATCTGTCACATTCCTTGTCAGTGCAGGTTCAACTGTTCTATTGCCAATCTGTCCACCAGGAATTCCGACCGTAGCAAGGCAATGCAGGGTGGAGTGAACATGGATTTGGCAGTAGATGTGGTGTAACAGCAGCCGGCACACCTTTTACCTGCCTTGTCATCACCTGCTGGTTTTACAGCAGTCTCCAGACCAGCTTCCCTGCAGAGTAAACACCCATTTGAGAGTGACACTGGCAGGTCCTGGAATGTCAGCTAACAAGAGGTGGAAAGCCTGGAGATGGCTTTGGTGAAACAATGTCTGTACCCTTGCATTAACAGGTTTTAATGTATCTTCATAATACTTGCAGAGTCACAGAGCTGCCTGGCCCTAAACAGTAGGATGACTGTGGCTGGGCTTCACTGTAAGGGCAGTCATGGAGGCGACTGACCTCAGGTTGGGTGTGTCACTGAACAGCATGTCAGCTTAGCTACTATTGTATCCTATCTTCCATCATGGTGTTCATTTTCCTTTTTGTCTAATTCCTTCTGAAATTCATTGTTCAGTCTTCCTCAAAGCTAATTGCTTTCCTTTGTCTGTTTGTGTCTCTCCATTGCATCTCCATTTGTGTCAGCACCTGGTCTTTGTCTGTCTTTTGAGTTTGTTTGTCTGCATCTTCTACAATCCTTTTAGCAATTCCTATATCCTTTTCCTGCCTACAGCTTCCTCTTGTTTGTTTCTCTTCTTGCACATTTAAAAAAGTGTACATCTGCCCTTCCTCACCCCATACCACTCTCCATTTCCCCTTGCCCTTTAATGTGCTCCCCTGTTTGCTCGTCACAATTTCAGCCTATCTTGTATACCCATTTCCTTCCCATTTATAATATAAAATAGTGCAAAGATCTATGTATAGCCTTTACCCGGGCTATTAGCTGTGCTCATCACAATGCATTATTGTGCATGTGAAAGATCATCATCACAAACATGCTACATGCATGCTGCTGGGCTCATTAGGCCACGTTACTGCTGTGGCGCTGCTTTGGTCATTAAATAGCCTTTGAGATTTTGCCAGCGAATTGCCTACTACATATTCTGACCCTTTCATGTATGGTCCCACTATTGCATAGTTAATCAGCACTGGGCCACATTCAGCTACATTGGTTGCATTATTTGGCCCTTTCCAGCCACATCAGTGACTTTTCTTAATCCATCGCTTCATCTGTAAAAGAGAGAGAGAGAGAGAGAGAGAGAGACAGTACAGACATTTCATTTCTTTTTCATTTTACAATCGTACATGTAAGCATAAAATTTAGGATACTAACTATTCATTTACTCAATAAGTTCCATTATCCCCTTAATCTATACTCCTCACTTTGTGTCAAATGAGCCAGAATGTCTTACTCTGCAGAAGTTATGTCTAATCTGCTTTCAATTAACATAAAATATCTTCTGTCTTGCAGACTGCAATGTATGCAAGATACTCTACATTTAATCTTGTAAACATATTATTTTACTAACAGACTACAATAAATTTCAAATATTTATTTAAATTTTGTTGGTTGCATTAAATAAAAATATTTCCCAAGCTAAACAAAGCAGTACACACAGGGCAGAATTTGTAAACATTCACCTCTTCACATAAAGCAAATTTGTGGGATGAGCAACCACACACACAGGGTATGTGCAGTTCAGAAAATACAACTACACAATGTGGCCAGCCTGTGTGATATTATTGCTATTATTAGTATTGTAATGAGGCAAAAAAAATGTTGGATTGATACAGAAACATGTAAATGTCTTATAGTGATACTGTACCTGCCTTAGATTCTTTCATGGCCAGATGTTTATGCTCAGGTGGCTTAAAATACTGAATAATGTTAAGGGCTGCTACAGCTATTGCAAAATTGTATCTGCAAGAGGCTCTTATAAAAACCACTGCAGACAAAAGTTTGTGATGTCACGCAAGGAGTTGACGGGTCTTCCTACCACACTTAACATTTCATACCCTCCATAAGAGCAACCTAATGGACCAATACTGTGTGGTCATCAAACCCATACAAGAAATTGTGAATGCGTGTCAGCCTAGTCTGAAGCCTTATGAAAGTCATGAAGTCCCCATCCCAATGGATATGAAGATATGTGTGGCTTTGCATATTTTAACTATAAGGATCTTTCATTGATCAACTGAGGACACAGTGTGGGTACCTCAGGCATCAGCCTCAAGAATAGACCATCAATTCAATGCCATACTTCAGCATGTTGGGGGACAATGTGGTTCCCAAGTACCACAGAGGACAGCATAAACTTCATGTGTGACTTATGTGCGATAGCCTATTTCCCTGAAGTGCTGGGGATCACAGACTATACCCAGATTGAAGTAAAGCCCACACCTGGTGAACCAGGAAGGAGGTATGTGAACAGTAAAGGGTACCATTTCATCAACTGTTAAGTGTTTTTTAATGCGCAAGATATCATCTACAAGTTATGTGCAAGCCACCTGGACAGTTTTTTTTGACTCGCATATATGCCACACATATGACCTCTTGCAGCAGTTTGCAAGGGGTGACTTCCCACAGGAGCATCTTGGCAATGATGTCAGATATGCACTGGAACCCTGGCTTATAAAACAAATTAGAAATCCTCATAACCAAAGTAAACATTTGTTACAACCATGCTCTAGTACAAACTATAAACATCACAGAGCATGTATTTGGGCAGCTAAAGTAATAGTTCCATTGCCTGGACACATCAAGTGGCACCTGCAGTATGACCCTCTGTGTGCACAAAAATACTGACCGTGTGTGTTATGTTGCATGATATTATACTTACAAAGCAGTTGCAGTAGGGAGGCCTCTTGCAGGGCCAGCAGTCCCCAGTCCCACAAGCAGTGGCAGCTGAGACAGACAAGGAGTCAGAGGAGGAGCCAGCAGCAGCAGATGAATAAACCAGGTGGAGGTGGGCACAGTAAGCTGTGGCACTAACAAAGAGGCAGTGGATTACACACAGCTTTACACAAGGTGACCATTCTGTTACATGACCTAAACCAATACAATACATAGTTTAGCCACACTGTGCAAAAGACATAGGCAACCAAAGTAGCACTGTACAAAAGCCAGGACATAATTATCATCACTTGTGCAGATGGGGAAGGGAGTACACAACTACATGAGAGTTAAGCAGACAAATAACAGTAAAACTGATGCATAAAAAGCACCTCTCTGCTTACCCATACATAGGCTGGCCACACTCTGCATTAAATATAGGCAACCCAAGTAGCAGTGCACAAAGGGAAGAGCACAGTTATCATTTTCATAAATGGGTAAGGGAGTACAGGAGTACATATCTTTAACAGGAAAGTGTGTGTAGGGGTGGGGGGAGCTCAGAGATGCATAAAAATAAAATGTGCTTGTGTGAGTAGTTTCAGAAATAGTATGAAGGACTTAATGTTGGGAAGAGTCAGAAATAAGTGGAAGTGTGTATGATGGACTGTGGGCTATGGTGGTGTGTGTGTGTGTGTGTGTGTGTGTGTGTGTGTGTGTGTGTGTGTGTGTGTGTGTGTGTGTGTGTGCGTCTGTCTGCATTGGATAAAGCCTCAGCACATGGTGCATGCTGCTCTTTAGCCTAATGGGCAGGTCTGGGGCATGTTGGACAGCAGGGGTTCAGCTTCCCATGAACGTCCCTGCCCACAAGAATTGGTTCTGCCAGATGTTGCACTGGCTGTCCCTTGACCTTGGCTAAATGTCAGTGTGCACCTGTCTGTAACCAGCATCTGCAGGATGTGTTGGCATGATGACACCTATGACCACATGGACAGCCTGTCCTGGGTGTAGACACATCCACAACTGATTCTGCAGATGACATGCTAGTACTGTGGGAGCAGGATCTTACTCAAGCATGGACTGGTCAACTAATATCTGACAATGTCACAGATGCTGACCTTTCTACCCTGTTAGACAAACCAAGTAGACATTACACATTACAATGTGTTTCATTTTTTCCAATGAATCACACACGTGGGTCATTCACTTCCACATGTCAACATACACAGACTGATTCACCCTTACAATTTCTGTGAAAGCCCTGGGGGAAACTCACCCGTGCCTCCACAATGACCCTACAAATACTTAAGGTGACAACCATTGACTCACCGACCTCAGGATGAGGGTGGTAACCAGACCTCATACAAGCACCGGAACCAGACTCCCTTTGTGGACCTCACCAACTACAGCTAGGGGCAGATTCAGGTCTATTTCTGCTGATGGCTAACACCCTTCCATAATCCTCAGAGTCATTATCAGGCTGTCCACTCTCAGATGTTGGTGTGTCTTGGGTATGCAAAGGCAAAGAGACTGTGTCCATAGTCTGAGAAGGGGATGTGAGAGTCACATTCCCTGTGGCCAGCACACTCTCTGCATTGTCTGACTGTACTAGCTCATTCCCAGCATCATTCTCAGAGGCTAAAGATCATCTAACATCAGACAAAGTTAGTTTTGCAGTGCTAGTGTCATTCAAATTTTCACCTGTGAACACACCAAAAGAAAACATATCCAGTAAAAGTATGATCTGACACCATAATGACACATGCAATTACCATCAGTACAACTACAAACATAAATTATATTGGGGTATAGCCATGCGTATTCCTTGTGCAGATGGATTTTGCACTTGGATGTTAGATATAAATGACACAAGTGTGACAGGGACTTTAAACACCACAGTTTGACTAACAGGTAAAAATAGGGGTAGATAGCTGTTGTTGTTGTTGTTGTGATAATGAGATTAAGGCTTCACTGGCAGAAATACTCTGGGGCCTATTTATCTTTGCCCTGACATCCGACATTGCATTGTGGAATCCTGTGCAGGAGTTATTGGTGTTAAGTGAAACTAAGAACTCCTCCATCTCCAAACAAGTGGTTCCATTAATGACCCATTGCCTGTCATCCTCCTTTCCCATGCCAAAGCCTGCACTTTGTGGGTGACATCATGGATCATATGGATGGCTTGGTGGGGGACTGTGTCATAATTTATATCCTGATCACCAATGAAATTTAGATTGGTGACAACTTCATACCAGGCATGGTCATGACAGGGCAGAAGGCAAATGCAGAAACAAAGAAATGTCTATCATGGAAGAAGAAGACTTCTAGCATCACCTCATTTTATACCTCAGTGAACTTGAAATTGTGGGTGGATGTGGATGTCTGTATTAGTTTCTTTAGCATATCTGTGATGGTGTGGAAAACCCATTAGAATTAATAGATGTGACCTCACAGAGGTGATACAAATCCCAATAAACTTACTATATTAATAGTCCAGCTACAACAAGATGGTAGGGCCTGACACTCCAATACATGTACCTACAAAACAAACATGTACCTGAATATCATCAATCAACTGAGTTCTAAGCACAACCCTCCTTCCCACTACAAAAACACAATCACATAACTGCAAGTTAGCATGCCTAAAACTTGACAAGCACGATGATACAACCTTGTTAGAAAGTTCTTAAACTGTAATTTCATATGTGTAAGGTATATAATATTACAATGCTTTATGACACACTTAAACATTGATGGACCCCATAGTCATGAGATAATATTTTATTGCAGCCAGTATACTTGCAATATACACCATAAAACTATTGGCAAATACATGTAAATACAAGAAGGAACAAAATTAACCTCAGTTCTAGGCCATTCATAGGTTCATAGGTTCAGAGCTGTTTACTAGGCTAACGACCACAAGGGCCTTGTTAAGCCTAGCCGTGCATCCCATATTAGATAAGTAGCAGACATAAACTTCTTTACTTGTATGTATAAGTATCTCTAAGAAGAACAACATACTTTATTGAAACAGATAGTGGTGTGACGTAGCAACAGGCACTTGCAGTAGTACACCACTGTATTCAAACAAATGTTTCCATCTTACATAGAGCAATGATGAGCTTTGGCTCCTGCTGTGCTTTTATTATGTGTAATACCACCCCAGGTGCAGTGAGTATGCTAGTTAGGGCTCATCTCATTACTGTTTTTTGAATCGCTCAGTTTGCGCACTCAGTAAACATGGTAAGCATTGTGTTGACTGTGCTGTGCACACATCTGAGCACCTGTGTTGAACTCTGCACAGACATGGGAAGCCCAGATAACAGGAAATGGAAAATTGTCATGCTCATACCTTTAAACTGTACCTCATTATGAGTAATTTCCACAATTTAAGTTTTAAAGAGCTACGTTCCTTGCATTTTCACATTGAAAGGATCTGACACAAATTCAAGCCTTAGTTGTTGTGTCATTTGGCTTCTCCCTGTTAGGGGTCACCACAGCGGAACTCCGGTCCGCTAATGATTGGCAGTAGATTTTTTTTTTACGTACAGAGTTGCCGGCTCTGATGCACAGCCTTCAACGAAGGTGCGCCCATTCATGCATGTCTCCACACAGAAGACGCTCTAGTTGAGAATCGAACAGGACAACTTCTTACTGTGAGGCGACAGTATTTTTTTAAATAAGATCCCTGGTAAATTATTCATGATAATATGAATTATTCAGAAGAACATTTTATAACTGTAGCATGACATATTAAACTTGCTGTGATCTTAAAAAAATTAAAGTCATTCATAAACTGTTAAAAAGTGTCCAACATGTTGTCCATTTCTTAAAAATGATGGGAGGCCATATACCACACTTGTATAGATGAAAGCTTGAGACTAGTGGTAATGCTGTCTTTAACAATCTAATTTTGGAGTCATTGTTGAGCATTTATTTTCCACAGCAAACTCAGGGATGGAGGACTGGAATGTTTCATGCTATAAGGTGCTATTAGAACCATAATAAAACAGTATGTGTATTTTATTAGTTTTTCATCCATTGTACAAATGAGGTGCCCATCACTGAATTGCTGGATTGGTTCCCCTCAAGATAACATGTTCTTTTTTAGTGACATTTGTATAGTTTAGGTCCACTGCTGATATGCCGATGCTGTCATTTCTGGTGTAGGTTGGTACATCACATTACTTTATTGTATCCCACCTTTCCTATATGTACTTCACATTCTTTGCAACTGCCATATTGCCAAAGTACCTTCTTTGCTTTTCTTTTTGGACAATTGTTTTATTTCACAATTCCATTAATTCTCTGTTATTGTCCATCTATGTGGATTCTATTATTATAGTATAATATCAAGAGCAGTTGATTACATCAACATTATACAACAGTGCACACACATTTTCATCCACCTTTGGGAATGCTCATTCACCATCACTTTTTACCTCAGCTGCTTGTATTTCAATGTGGCTATGTGGTTGTTTACCATGATCTAGCCATGTGCTGTGGCTGTGGTGAGGGGCGCCTTGCCAGGAACACTGGCCTAGCCATGTGCTTATCTGATTAGTATTGCTGCTCATTGCACGCAATCATGGGCACATTGTTTATGAATCCCTGGGACAAAGTTTATATATGTTAGATACTATCCAAAAGGGAATAAGTGAAAGAACTTTACACACTGCTTCCAGCCTTCTCACCTGTTAAAGTGAAGGTGCATATATTTCCTTCCTTTTCTTTTGCATTTACATCCTTAATATGTCACTCAGTGTTGTTTCACTAGGTAAAATACTTCCTTGTACCTTACAGTAGGAAGCTATCAGTCACCTGGCACTTGCCACGCTCCCCTTGTTACATTACACATACATCTAATTTTCACTAAACTCTATCAGCGAGAATAAAATGCAGTTGCCCCACTATTTACAGAGTATAACCTTGCTAGGGTGCCAAGTGTGAGACACATCTCTAGTTCACTGGCTGCATTTCACTAAGCTGGGTTTCATCAAAGGTACAGCTAACAGCACTTCAGCTTTTATTAATATTTGCAGCCAGGGTTGCCAGATTTCCAGCCCCCCAGGTAGGGACAAAAAAAAAAGAAGGTCCCTCACGGCAAGTGAAGACAAAAAAAAAAAAAAAAAAAACAAGGTCTTCACACAGTTCCACATTAAAGAACAGTAGCTCAGTAGCTCTGCACTAAACACAGAGCTTCTCGTGTTTAATGCATTGCAGTTCCGCATTCAACACAAGTAGCTCCGTGTTTAGCGATTTTTGATTGGCCCGTATACCGGAATATGGGCCAATCAAAAATCGATTAACACGGAGCTTCTCATGTTTAATGCGGAACACAAGAAGCTCCATGCTTAGCAATTTTTGATTGGCCCGTATGCCAGGTATACGGGACAATCAAAAATAAATAAATAAATAAACAAAGCGGAGGCTGGCCGGGATTTAAACCGGCAGGGTGGGACTCGGGATCAGGCTGCTGATCTCGGGACAGTCCCGCCCAAATAGGGACGTCTGGCAACCCTGTTTGCAGCCCACATCAGCAGAGTGATATACCAGAAAGAGTTGAATAACCACAGCAATCTTCCACACAAAGTTATTCTTCTAAACCAGTAACAACTTTCTTGGCCTACTGAATTCCTATTCCTAAGTGTACATCACTTCAACAATAACACTGGCCAAAAAAATAAGGTATTGCTTTCTGTAAGTTTTCAAACTCTCAAACCTTTGAACTCAAAAATCTCATCTTTTTCTAAACAGATCTTCAGACTAACCTTTGGTCTCCACAGCTTTATCAAACTGTTGTGCTTGCTCTGGTGTAAACCAGGTCACCAAACTGCACACACACACACACACACACACACACACACACATACACACACACACACACACACACACACACACACACACACAAACTAATTTATTTAATTGTATTTATGGTTGGTAGAGTAGGCAAACTTTTTTCGGTTATGACCTGGTTGCATATAATGAAAGAAAAAAATGGAAGAAATGTACTTACAAGAGACTGAGGAATATGTGTCTATATAATCCATTGTACAATGTTTAAATCGTTGATTGAACAGAATCACAAACTCATTAACAATGTCTGATATACACTTTTATTTAAGAAAGTAAATGCAAAGAATTCCCACTTTGCATACCTACACACACACACACACACACACACACACACACACACACACACACACACACACACACACACAAACTCATAGAGTATTTGCTTTGCAAGCAACAATGGAGTGATCTGTGAAGCATGCCATAGTCAAATCTGTAACCTAAACAGAATGCCATGTAAACTTTTGCTGCATGTTTCCCTATACTTCCTGAAGTCCCATGTTAAACTCATTGTATCTAATCTAGTACAAATCTGACTTTCATGCAGTATAACTTACTTTCTCTTAGTGTTTCACCCATCTCCTCTAAACAGGGGATTTGACTGAGTGGGACCTTACAAGCATGAAATATAATTAACTTATGAATCATTCTGTAAGCAATATGGTTTAATCAGAACTACATTTAAACTGATACTGGTTCTTGATGCTGTTGTTTAACAGCTACATGTTTATGTGGTGTTAGGAAAGTGCAAAGGTCATTAGTTAGGTGTTAAGCAGCGCATAATGTCACAGAGTTTAACAAGTCTTTTTACAGCATAATTTCATTGGGAGTACGGTTTAACAAATGAATTCACAGTACACTCTGTTAAAAAATGACTAAACATGACAGGGAAGTGTCAAAGGCCATGCATATTCATGGTTTTCTATTAATCAGAATGATAATTTGCATGATAAGAATAATGAAAGTTTGACCATATTTGGTATTAAGAACAAAAAAGGAAGCAACAGACAGACAGACAGACAAAGACAGACAGTGAGAGTACAATGTTTATTCCAGTGACCTCTGAACTTTCTACACAGCTCTACTTCTGCTACATCATGTTTTAAGAACTATAAATATAGTAACAGGAAACTCCTCTGTCTAAAAGTGAACTTTTACAATAATTTTCTTTTGAACCCAGTAACCCATAAAATTATCTATGAAGTTCACACCAATACTGCAAACTTTCTTTCTAGCAATGATTTTGTAATAAGTTCACTTTCCAGGAAATGCAATCTTAGCATTCTCTTCTATACTCACACATTTAATGTGGACATGTTTTATTTCGACTAACGATATGTTTTATTTCAACTAACAATATGATGTTTGGCATTTCTTATAAGCCAGTGTGATTAAAAGGGTAACAATGAAAAATCTGCCACATAAGAAACTTAGAAAATATTACTTTGCATGCTGAAGATAAAATAAAGTAAAAAAGTACTACATTGCATACTGAAGATTACACATGCAATCGTTCTGCTGTCAAAAAAAAAATAATAATACAGCACGGGATTGAAGAAGAATGCATATGCCAAAAATAAAATTACTGTTCTAGCTTCTAAAAGGTTGATAAAAATAGTAGAGGATTCTCATTAACTGTTAGGTGAAAACCTGCATTTCAACTAACCCTTGAGTTTGAAATGCACTGGGTTCCATTTATGAAGCATATTATTAAGCATAATCGTTGGCATTTATTTTTGATAGCTACATATGAATATGTATAATAGTATGTTTTTGCTATTCCTCCTTGTTCAAATCTGTATAAATTGCAGTAAAAAAATGGCAAATACTCCTTTTGCTAATCTTCTATTTTCAGTTCTTGCATGATTGTAAATAAGTATTCTGATCTGTATGTCAGAAATACTAATTCACAAGATTCATGGCAGTTTAATTTAAATTATTAATTGTTAGACAATGATCCCCCAAATACTGATTTCCCACCTCAAAAATAAAATAACAAAATTTAGGAAGAGAAACACACTCATTTCTGGTGGGGGCTCTGTCTACCTCATGCCACTCTTGCTACTGTAATTAATAATTAAGATCACTACATCTAATTTTTTTTTTTTACACTTTGTGGAACTCTGATTGTGTGTAGTATTTCTGACAAATAGGTACTTCACCAGTTTTTGGTAATGGAGCTTTCCCTTAATCAGGATTCATTTAATGTCATTTTGTAAAATAGTTACTGAATTAAAGGAATTCTAGAATTACACGTTTCCCACTTGGAAATGTCAGTTTGGCAACTACAATTAAGGCTTCTAAAGTGGTGGCAGTTTTGTAGCTACAGTTAGAGCCCATAAAGGGAACTATCTGCATAGTATTTACTGTTTACCATACAAGTGAAATCAGTTATACTTTATTTTAGATTCTAACATTAGATGAAAACCTCATGCAGAAAATGCTGGACTTCTATGTCTGTGACTCTGAACAATATTGGGAAACAGAAATGTGAGAAAAACGTAACGTCATGATTTAAAGTTAGGAAGCCCAGACAAACATTTAAATATTGGTGCAGATTCAATAAAGCCTACATGGTACACTAAGATTGTGTGCGCATCATGGCATGATGTGTACAAGATAACGCACTGCTTTGTATTTAGTAAGTGGCTCTGCACAGCGTGTAGAGCTGCACTAACACAGTAAACATTGTAGCATGCTAATTATGGCGTAACCAGCTGAATTGTATAGTTATTAACCAATCCAAGATGGAGGAGCTATTCAGCAAGCAATAATGCAATTGTGTAGTCTTATTGTAGGTTTTCCTGATGAATTCCAAAACCTACTGGAATACAGCTGTGGAAACATCTGTATGCAAAAACAATGTTAGGGGCTGCAGTTGCTCTTATACATGTGTATGTGCAACTAGCCCAAGTCTATACTGCTGCTGCTGCTAATAGACCTCAGCCAAGAAGAAGAAGGGTGTTTAGGCCCCATTTATCTTCCCATGGTCCGCATGATGTGGAAATTGCAGAGCGCAACACAGTAGATAGTCTTACTGCAGAAACTTTTCAACCTCTGTTGTCAACAGCTGACAGCAAAGTCAAACCAAGGGGAACCAATACTGATGGAGTCTCAGGCATGGGTAGCACTTAGAATATTAGCTACAGGAACCTTCCAGAGACCAGCAGAGTCATGCTGGAAGTGTCACAGACTTCAGCATCCAGGATCCTATATCAGTTCCTGAATGCTATGCTACAAGATGCCAGTGATTATATACAGTTTCACCATACACCTGAGGACAGAGAGGAAACTATGCAGGATTCCTACCCTGTAGCACACATCCCTGAATTCCTATGTGTGATAGACTACATGTACATTGAAATTATAGCACCACTTGGGGAAAATGGAAAGGTGTACATGAACAGAAAAGGCTTCCACTCCTTTAACTGCCAGGTCATGCGTAATGATAAGAGAATCATCCTGAATGCGTGTGTTTTGGCAACTCTGGCAATTACCATGACTCACATATCTGGCACAACTTCCAACTCTATCACATGTTTTCCAGCGGTGATATTCCACAGGTCATTTACTGAGGGATGCAGGGGGATGCACTGGAGCTATGGTTGATAACACTAATCAGAAATGCACACCCACCCACCGAAGAATGCTATAATGAGGCACACAATCAAACAAAAAATATCACAGAGCCAGTGTTTGGGCTGCTGAAGTCACTGTTCCAGTGCTTAGCTACATCAGGGGGAGCCTTGCAGTACAATCCCTGTACTTGTGCTGATAATTTCACTGCTGTGCCATCCTTTACAATATTATTCCTTAGAAAATAGCTGGAACACCAAAGGGATGGCATACATCCCACCATCACTAGCAGGGTCACCACAGCCACATGCATGTGATGAGTCAGAGGGGGAACCACCAGTCGTTGAGGGTGTAGGTTGACATAGACATGCAAAATATGCCCTTGCCCTGGCCAAGAGGCAATGAATAGCACACATGCTCACCACCCAAGGGGGTGAAACCTGTATCCTATACATATTCATACAGTACCATTGATGCCAGGCAACACTCACAACCATTACTTACCCATGTAATATCTGTGTACTGCTAGCATCACACAGACTCAGGCCCAAAGTAAAACGTAACTGCTGGACTATCAAGGTAATTGTTGAACATGGAATATGACAATAAATGTCTAAGAACACAAAGGAATGGCAGATCCTTGCGTATTAATACCTGCTGATGTAACTGAGTATGAGGTATGTGATATAAGGTTGTTGTGTTTGTAACATATCACACTCACACACAAACCAATGTTTAGTTCAAAACATGGACTACCAATAGAGTGCTGCATTGTTTACCATGGAAATACCAGGAAAACTACACAACTGCAAGAGCAAAGCTCTTGAAACCCAACTTCTCCTCTGGCAACACACAAATAGTAGTTGGCTCCCCACCGTCAAAACAATGGGAAAATGACAGTTCATACCATCCAAGGAATAACACATAATGGACTTGTTATAAATGCTTTCCGCAGATTTATCACAAAATGTATACACATTTACAACACAAAAGTCAGTTGTATGCAATTACTTGTCACCTGTCACTGTGCCAAGCAGTTCCCTGGTGGTGTCTATGGGCCATTGTAGAAGCATAACACCCCTGTGTCTTTGACAATATAATACTTTACGTTTCCATGGAATAAGACAGAAGAATGTTAGGTAACCAGTTTTAACAATACCAATTGTAATGACAGTTAATAAGGTTGTCTATCTGTGAAAGTCAATGCATTACAAAATTTCCTATGCCAAGAGTGAACTATGAGACATGCATACAGATAACAATTTGATTTCCTAAGTTTTCTGTGTAATGTGTTAAGTTCCCCTAGCTATATGGTTAACTTCTTGTGGTGTAGAGCCAGGCCTTTCAGCAAAGTAAAGATGCAAATGAGGTGTGAACTTATTACAGTTGTTGAATCTCAAACTTCTGGCTTCTTGTAGAAGATGTAAACATAGTATAGGCACTACCTCAGTGTTTGTCACTAATGGATTGCAAATGTGAATGATAAGTGGGATGGAGAAGGAATTCACACAACAACTGTCATACATTTTAAGGACAATGATACAAAATCTGCATGTGTGGGAGTACAGCACACATAAGGGAAGAATGAACACAATATAAAGAGAAGACACAGCTGCATTGGTGCAAACAATACTCATTAATGGTTGTATGGTCAGTCATTGCACTAAATATGTAAGCAACACATACAAAAAATGGACAGTGTACAAGTGTTATATGTTTTTATAATACTTTGGTGGAAATGGAACTTATATGCACAAAGATTTTCATTCTTGCTGCAGAGCTGTTTCTGTGGCAAAGAGAGATAAGAACCCCCTTACTGTGTTTTGTAGGCTCAGTAGTCTGACAGTTCAAATCCAGAGTTGCATTCTGTAATGTTTTCTTTTTTATTTTTTTATAACTTAAGAAAAACAGACCGGACAAAGGTAGAGTCCTGCTAGAACAAATTTGCTAAGGTTGCCACAGACTCCCCTTTCAGGACACATAACTGCTCCAAACTTAGACAATTCAAGTGGCTAGAACTCCTGCAATTCTTACTCTACAATCAATTAACCATGGTCCATAAGGTGCTCTACCAATCACATAAAACCCCTGTCCTTATTAATCTAATACATTTCTATGTCAACAACAGGACCCTCCTCTCTAATAATAAACCCCCATTAAGCATAGCCAAATCCAATAATACCACTGGGACACACTTTTCTCCATCTTCATAGCTAAAACCTGGAACAAACTGCCTTATATTATTACTTCCAACTGGTGTTTGAGGTCATGGAACATACCATTGGTGCATACCTCAGCTGGATGGAGAAGATGCTTGCCAGAATGCTGGGCAAAAAAAAAAAAAAAAAAGCATTAAGCGCTCCAACAACAAGCTGAGGAGGGGGCAGTAATGACAGTTCTGAGGGTGAGGACTAGATTCTCACTGTCCCCAGGTTTGATGGGCATGGGCATCCAGTGTCCCCTCCCAATCCCCATTCATGGAGTCTTACAACTTGTAGTGTCCCTAACCATCCCTGTCTCTTATCTTGTTTTGTCCTGTTTATCTGCAGTCACTTCTTGCCTACCCTACTTACCTGACCATGACATACCTACATCCCTTACTAAACATTCCTCTCTTACACAAATAAAAACACAAAACTGGGCACCTGTCCCCCCAAAAATATCATCCCATAGCTCTCCACTTCACACATATGTATTTTATACACACCTGATTTGTTCCAATTGTCTATACAACATTACTGTATTGCTGTCACCCATATCTGTTAAGGTGACAGTCCAAATTCATCCAATATTGTATCCATGTTCATATTACTCTGTTGAAGAAGTGGATAGCTATGGTCCTTTCCTAATTCCTTTCTGCACATTTGTATATTGCTTCCCCTTTGTTCTTCCTGCTGCTTCTCTCCATTTCATAACTTTCCTATCTATCCCATTTTCACACCTTTAATTTGGACAACAAATAGAATCATGTACCACACACATAAGCAATAAATCTTCATTAAAGCCCTTCACTTTTTTCTCTTTGTTTGCACAGAGTTTTGCATCATGCACCAATGCTGAGCGACAGTGAATAGCTCTTCACTTCCTATGGCATGGTGCGGTTACCTCAGCGCAATGCTGCTTAAACCCATTATGCTAAGGAAGCACACAGTTAAAGTAGAATAAAGGCACTCATATTAAAAATTTCATATAAAACATTTATTTAGCCTGATGACTGTATAAATATGCACCTCCATATATGTACTGTTGACATAAATCACTTGAGTACTGTTTGTTTTATACAGTACTTCACAGTAGTCATTCCTGCTCACATTTCCAATAATCACATGTAATTATCATGAATACATGTGTAAAAATATTAGATAGAGCTGGATTCGAAACCTGTATCATCTGTGCTTAAAATAAGAGCTCAATGCTCTTACAACTGCTGCTGTAGAGTCAGATAAGTAGCAGGTATGTTTCTTCCACTCAGTACTGTCCAATGTGCTGACTGCTGTGCCTTTTTGCTTAGCGTGTTTGCACGGAGGAAAGCAAACCAATACAACTCTTTAATTTAATAATTTTTGAATGAAACAGAAACCTGTGTTTGCTTGTCTCCATCTACATGCAAATGGGGAAAGCTGTATACATTTTTTTTAAAGTTATACAATTTATGACACAGCACATCCAATATGAACTAGTTATGAACACCATATTATCTGTTAGCTGTGTCCACCATAGCCAGTACAGATAAACACTTCTGAAGTTCAACTAGAGTCCTTAAATGTGTATTTTGCATGTGTAAACACTTAGCCATCAATTGCGCAAACCAGATGCCCAATGTGCACTATGGAAAGTGCTTATTAGCATGTATTACTTATGTTTGCTGTCTAGTTAGTCTTCATTCCATTAAGTCCATGTAAAAACACAACTAAAGGGAAGGCAGTTTTTAATGACTGAACACATATTTGCACTCAGTCATGTTTTATCTGCATCCATGCACTTGAAACTTGATATCTCAGTACTTCTTCCCAAATATCGACTACACTACAGAAATAAATATAAAAATGCATTTTTGCATAACATCTACCCTTTTATAATGACAATACACATTCATATTGTATTATTCTTGTATTAATGTGGACAGCAATTCTTCACAAATATGAACACACAAATATGATCATAAACGTGTGTGTCTTTATGTGGCAATTTAGCTGTGTAATGTACACAGCATCCTGGGAAACAGCTGCATATATCTCATTTGTGCTACATGCATCCTTGATGACTATTTGCATCTAGTTTGACAAACTGTCTCCTAATGTATGCCTGCTCATTGGAAACACAACAGGAAACAGCATATGTACACTTTGTACACCATTTTCATAACAGGATATGTTAAGCAGATCATATAATGATGATATCACCTTTAAAGACCAGTATAACAAGAAAAATACATACTTCAGAGGAGCATAGCTGTGTATCCTACTGTCAGAAATTCAGTCTTATGGAGTGCAAATATTTTGAAAGCCATACATGGCTACCCATCCATTTCATACAGGCCTCCCAACATCATCTCTCAAACTTCCAGTGATGATGACTTCCACTATAGGTTGTCCAGTAGCATTGCAAAGTTCAGACTTGAAAAAATCCCAAAGGCAATCAACAAATGTAGAAACAGCTTGAAGGACAACTGTAGATTGTATACAAGTACTCAAAAGGTGCAAGCACCACTTTAATACATAAAACACTAAAAACTGGTTAGCACTTTCATTTCACAATGTGTAAAACTTTATCAGATAAAGTTCACAAATATCACTTCCTTTATGCTTTACCATCCATTCTCATTGGTTGCCACACATTGATTATGAATTTAAAATAACTCACACATTAACTAATCGAGTGCTGTAAGGGAACCACTACACAATGAATCTATACACTTATTATAAAAAAGACACGGGTTGCTAAAATGTTGGATGCACTGATGCATAATTAAATTACTCTTTAAAAATAAGCTATATAAGCAAAAACATAGTTTAAATGTTTCATAATTATTGCTTACACTTTTCTATAATCTATTTATGACCTACTTATTTTTCATATGCATATACACATATGTGACTTGTGCTGTGGCACTTGCATTAAGTACTGAGTTTTCTAGCTGGAGTACTCAGTAAAATAGGGGTTAAACTGTCACTGTTTTCAACTGGTGTGTGTGTGTGGGTGTGTGGGTGTGTGGGTGTGTGTGTGTGTGTGTGTGTGTGTGTGTGTGTGTGTGTGTGTGTGTGTGTGTGTGTGTGTGTGTGTGTGTGTGTGTGTGTGTGTCTGTTAGTGCTCACTTGTTTGACCATCAACAGACCATTTTAGACCAGCAAGTGAGACAAACCTACTACCATATTCTTGTCAAGAGACACTGCAGATGTCATCTGCTATAAAGTGTTGTCAGACACTAGAGAAGCCAGGCTTGTGCTGTGGTGCTTGTGTTAAATACTGTACACTGTAAATAGTTAGACAGAGGTTCTACTTTCATTCTAGTGAAATGGTGTGTGTGTGCCTGTGTTGACTTGGATGACATTCAAGTCCAGCATGTGAGGCACTCCTACTACCATCTTCTTCTTAACAGACATTGCTGATGCCATCAGCTAGAAAATGTTGTCTGACACTATAGAAGTCAGACTTGCACTGTTACTTGTGTTAAGTACTGTACTCTGTAAATAATCAGGTAGGGGTTCTACTGTCACTGTCATCAACTGGTTTGTCTGTGCATTCAACAATCAGTATGAGGACAATTTTAGAATGACATGTGAGTCCACAGCTATGTCAGAACCTTCTCCGAACACCTTTTTGTAACATACACTGATGATGTCTTCCTGTATAACATGCCCTCTGACAGTATTCATACTAAACCTGTGCTGTGGCAATAACATTAACTACTGTGTTTTCACGCTACTTTACATAGATATATGGGAGTACTAATCAAACATCAGGCAATCTGAGTGTGTATATATCCAAATATTACTTTTGAGACAATTTTACACAGACACATAACTCCACTTCCTTGTCAGGTACAGCTCCCAACATGCTCTTCTCAGCATACAATGATGCTATCATACACCATAAAGTGTAATGTGACAGTGTTCAATGTAGACATATGTGGTGGCACTAATGTTACATTGTATAACATTCATCTTCTATACCGACACAGGTGCAATGTTCAAATCAGACCCTGTCTACTGCTGTGTGTGTGCATTTTGGCCATTGTATGATATTTGGAATCACTCTCTATTTCATTAGCAATTAGGAGAACATTTAACATAGCCCCATGCATCCACCAGCCTCTTTCTTCCTCTTGCCACATTATATCTTTCCTGCAGAGGAGTTGGAGATGTCCTCATTTCAAATTTGCATACATATGTCATGAAGCAGGGTCCTTCCATGAGCCTCTTTAAGCCATATCTGGACCACTACATGTGTGATTGTAATTCTGTCATGGTGTGGTGCACATATCCCATATGGACAGTGGCAGTATGTAATACAATCCAACAAATGCACAAATGAGTACCATACTCTTACTATCTTCTATCATATAGATATAGATATAGGGAGTTTGTTTTAAAATGTAATAATAGCTAGGATTTATGTGATGTTAGCTGTTAGCTTGATCATGTCCTATGACCCTATGAACATTGGGCATGTCAATGCTGCTGTCATAGACACATGCTATGCTGAGGTGTGGATGTACGTATGCCTACAAAAGGTCATTACAATTTGCGATGTGAGCTAATATACTGATGGCCCCTCTAGCCAGTTAATTACATGCTACTTCTATAACAGCTGTAGTAATATTCCTCCTGAGAACTATTGGCATGGTGGAATACACTTTTATCTATAGTTTTATCTTATCTGGACATGTGTTGTATTGGAGCAGATCAACATTCTACACTGCTCGCATTCTACCATCACAGTGACACTTGCAGTATGGCACAATATAAATTTATACTGATTACATGGACACATAAGTCTTGTTTCATCCACATGTTCTAAGTTGTGATATACACAACAATATCACATGTTTTGATTTCAGTGCAACCTTGTGGAATTCTTTGTATGTGCAATTGTTTTGCTATTCACAAGGATTATTGAGGTTCACCATTATTGAGTAGCACCACTGTGTGAATATTAGCTTTTGTGTCAGGAAATATTCTGCTTGAGCTACAGACAACTGATCTGTAATATGTCCTTATATGGCATCAGGCCACTCAAACACAACTTTCACATGAATAACATATAGGCATATGTTGTGCAGTTAGTGTAATTATGTAACATTAGTACAGCTGTATGACTGTGTGAACACTAGCAGTGTGTGGTATGTGTTGAATGACCAAGGTTGTATTTGGAGGTCTTTTGACAAGTGATTTAATTCAGTAGATGTAAAATGTTAAGGGAATACACAAATAAGCAGAGAGCTGTTTGTGGATGCCATTAGTCATTTTTATTATTTTTATTATTATTTTACATTTGTTAACCGGGATGGTCCGACTGGATACATGCCCTTTTTCAGCGGAGGCCTGGGGAGAAAAGCTCCAACAGAGTTACATTGATAATTAGGTACAGTAAATGAGCTGAAAGAACTTAACAAAAACGTAGGCTATTTACATACAAGTACAAGACTGCCATTACTATTTCTGAGATTACTACAAATGTAACATTAATAACATACTCAACTAGATAATATAGACAATTTTCTAGCTGACACTTGCCCCTCCTGTCACCACAAAGCATACATGTGAACATTACTCAGTCTTTATTCTCAGGTGGGAAGCTCATCTGTGCACTCTCTGTGCCTAATAACACAGAATTAATGGGTCCTCTTGACAACATCACAGGTTGCCTATAGCATGACTTAAAACCTGACCTAGCAAACACAGTCAGATCCCTAATTCAACACAACTTACAGACAGTCTATGTTCTTGTAGATGGGAGTACAGCAACATACATCTATCTGACTGGGGGTGACCATCACCTGATGCATGGACTCATAGACCCATACTCCTGACTCTCCTCATCTGTGAGGTAGACCAACAAGTCATTATGGAACCCATCAAAAAGGACACAAGTACTTTCCTGACTGTATACCAAACCCATGTTTGATTTTTTAAGGCTACATCATGTCTTTTATATCTTTTTAATGTCTTCAAGAAGGTCACCAAGAACATGCATGGAGAAAACACTATCATCCAGCATAATGTGACCTGGCCAATGGATGTGACACAAATTCACACTTAGATATTACAGAGAAACCATCTCAAGTGGACATAAACACCCATGTCACCAAGTGGTTAGACAACTGGATCACATACATGGCAGATAATGTTGAAGTGTGTGAAGTCTCCTCTACCTAGAGCCCAGTGCCAGATCCAGACCTCAGGGTTCTGTACTAGGCCCTTTCATGTTCATTATTTATATCTCAGAAGTCAAGGCTAACTTACACATCTTTTATCTAACATGCTTTGTGGCGAAATGCAAATTGTGGACAATCACTGAATCCAAGTATTGCATTGGTATAATGCAGATATTATTAACACACACTAAAGATTGCTTCCAGAGCCATAGAGACACGGTAGGTGAACAAAAATCATGGAGGGGAGTGGTACCTCCTTTATGAAAGTAAATAAACAAGCTAATTGCAATATAGACAGCACACTCCTATAAGCGGACCAAGTGGTATGTGACCTGTGTACTCAGGCAGATGATATGCGGAGTGTCCACCAGCATGTGTCCATCCTTTGAATGTAGCACAATTTCTCTGTATGTACAGGACATCCACATCAAAGGGCATTATACTCCCATTGTTCTCAGTCCTCATCACACCAAAAACTGAGCACAATGCACCTTTTTGCATGTACCTCCCAACACATCTCCCAGGGATGAGTTACTCATGTGTTTCACTTTTGCCACAGTAAGCTCCCACACAACCTATCATCCATACCTAGGTATTCTTTTGATGTATAACCATTTGGAGATAACAGTGCAGAACCTCTTCAAGGTGTTATACAAGATGCATGTGTAGTACACGTTCCTGTGACGTACACAGTTAATACGTAGCTGATTGACAACATTGATGGTATGGATTATATTCGTAAAAGTGTACATTGTGGCATATATATGCCATGCAAAGCTATTGACTAGCCAGGATTGCTTGTAAGTTCAACTACAAGTGTAACAGTGTCCCTCTTAACACTTCTGAAAGATGTTAATTTTTGAGGAAGGTGTACTTGGCTCCCCTCATAGATTGCTGACAAAACATATGACAGTTGTAGAAGTGTGCTCTTGCAGAACCATGTATAATAACTAACAAACTAATATGTTATGTCAATAACACAGATTAATGGTGATATTATTCTGATATTGTCCATGACTGTGCATGCTTCTGTCTGCTGTTGTTCATGAGCCTGTGTCCCACTTAATTGAGACCTATTCTGACATTACATTCATATTCAGGTAACTCATTTTGCGCATCTTTACAATATGCACCTACCCCCTATTGTATATGCCGTCTTTGATAAGTGTCCTCTTACAGTGATCATGTCAGGATGTTTTATCATAAAAAATCTTCTCCATCAATATGTCACCAGGTGTGACAGTCACAGAATATACAACAACTGCGTGATGGTATGACTATACCCACACAGGAGGTGTAAACAGCAGTATGTACTGTATCATGTAAATATGTGATTACTGTTCATGCTACAACTGTCTTGTCTTTGTGGTGCATGCACATTGACATGCCCTAATCTGTACATGCACTTCCCCTGAATATGTATTTCTAATACAGTCTATGTATCCAATACAGTCTATGTATCCTTGCTGATCACTAGAAAACTTTTATTCAGTATGCCTAAATTAGGTTTGCACGCTACACTGCACTGACTACACTTTCATATGCATTAGAACTGTATACATTGCTTTACATTAAACCCTGGTAGTCATTATGGCTTTCTCTGCAATCCCACAAACCTAGTTTGCCTGTAGTCAAACAGATCTACATGTCTGTAGGTGTTTGTGCTGCTTAATATGGTTTCCTGACTGGCAACACTGTTGCTGGCCATGAAACTGCTCTTGTATTCATGCAAGCTTGATGCACGGCATGCATATTCAATTAGCTTTCCTGCTCATTGTGCTAAAATGTAAACTCTGTGTAGGCTTCACACTAAGCCTACATGGAGTTTATTGATTCCCCAGGATTATTTTCCTCTGTGGAAAACTTTACTGAGAAAATGTTAAATATTGCTGTCTTACTCTGAGGTAAAGCAGAACTTCCATACTTGACCACTCTTGCACTGAAATCATAGCTCTTTAAAGGCACACATGTGCACTTAATAAATAAATAAATATGAATGAACAAATTCAATAAATAAAAACAACTGAACCAGATTAAAATGAGTAGGTGCCATAAAAGACCCTCCCAGAAAATGCATTGCTACTATTTATTATGTTGATTCTTTACAGGTAGTTACTAGGCATGCAGTCCAGGAGGTCATTGGGAAGCCTAGCACAATTTCCCAAAGCACTAACTGGTTTATTGATTTGCTCAGAGTCACACAGTAGGCAAATCAGGGATGACAGAATAAAACTCTACACTGCAAGAAGTAGCTTGTTAATAGCTCAGCCTTAATCTTCTGTGCTAACTGCCAGTTTGTGGGTGGTAAGATGACAAAATAAAGTGACGTGCAACTTAACAGACTAATGAAATTAGCTGGTCAGTGTAATGAGAAGATAAACTGCAGTTCAATGGTGAAATCTGAAATGTTTATAATAAGGGCTATGGAAGCATATCTTAAATTACTGAGTTCTTACAAAAATGTAGAAATTTATTTTGTTAACTTTTATGAATCTTGCAAAATGTATCATAACCCAGGTTATGCATAGTGATCATAACAGTAAACGTTTGAGTAGAAGGATCAGCTGTGTTCCTGTCCCTTACACATGGGACTCAACCAAAGACATATGTCCATCCTTCTGGCCAGACATCTAGCTGTCAGATGTCCCTGGAGTTAGTCACATCCTCACACTAACAACATAAGTGTGACACTTGACTCTAAAGGGAAGAGCAAGCCACAATTTATTTGGTTGCTTAAAAGCCCTAGGGAAGATACCCAGGGCATAGTATAACCCATCTTCTCCACCATTAGATCTGTTAATCACCTAAGGTGTTTCAGGAATATTTGTCTGGTAAGAAAAGGATAGCACTCCTTGTCAGGGGGAGAACTATCCTAGGAATGAGACCCCATCATCAGCAATCAATAATTAGTTTATTAATCAGGATGGAGGGTTGGTCCAAAGACACTTCTCAACCATATCCCAGGCCTATAGACTGTGCATACATGACTGATGGTACAGTGAAATTGATGCAGTGTGCATAAAAAGCAATGCACTGCAAAAGCAAATGTACAAACCTAGATAAATTGGACAGCATAATGTGAACATCCAATCATTCTGATAAACATTTTCAGTGATAGAATATGAATCTAATCATTTTGACAAAGACTTTCAGAAGTATGTACATATGTACTGCAAGCATGTTAGAATATCATTAAAAGTGCAACATTATATCTGATTAACTAAACAATAAACATCTGTAGGCTTCAACATGAAGCAGAAATACAACATTCTGGGGAATAAGTAATAGTGTATAGGATTTGTTTTTATGGACTACATTTACATGGGGAAGTTAAGAATTACAGGGCAGTTTGTTAGCTGCTTTGCTAGGTCTATATTATGATATTGCATGCTCACAACAGAGAACGACACATAATCCACCCCATGTAAGCATAAGCTTACAACGTCAAAATCTCAGAACAGCGATTTTTTTCCAAGGAAAAAAAAATTGCTGTTCTGAAATAAAAAAAAAAATGTAAAACATTACATAATGTGGGGGACTTCACCCCCACACCCTCTGATGTGGGGGGCTTTGCCCCCCACATACCCCTACTTAAATATACCAACCCACAAAATTGCACTACAGTGCCAAAAACAGCAAAGTAGTGAAAGCGGCCAAGTGAATTCTTTCCCAGGGAAAGAATTTGTTGAAAAGCTGCATCGCTATTTTGCCTTTTTGCACTTTTTGGTTCGATGAAGACGCATTCAACAAACTGCATCTGCGATAGCGTAATAGGGAACCGCTTTGCCCATAGTAAAACACACATTTATGTTGAGGTCTGTGTTGTAGGGAGACAATGGATTATAAATTATAACTGAAGAACTTGAAGACATCCTCCTTTGGCTCAATAAATATTAGTTATTTTCCAATGAATGGGTTGCCCCTTAATTATTATTTCTGGTTATATTTTGTTTGCTTATTAAATCCTGTATCTGCTAAATTTTTTTTTGTGAAAATTTCAGGGAATGCTTCTGGCATAATTATCCATGATAGTTCCAAGGACGTTAGGATGGGAACTCTTTCTCCACAAAGGGGCCAGTCATTAGTGCCAGGACCTCTCCTTTTTGGTACCATCTACTCAGAGTTCAAGGCCAACATAAAGGACCTCTGTCTGACCAAGTCTGCAAATGACTGTAAGCTAGGGGAAGTCATGGAAACCTCCAAAGATGCAAACACCTTTCAAGAAGGCCTGACAAAAACAAATAGCTGGTGCCAGAACCATGGCTAAAACCCAGTGCAAAGAAATACATAATGGTATAATTTGAAAAGAAATCCATCCTTGCAAACTACCACACTGATAATACACCACTATGAGTATACTAAGTTTTCAGGGATTTGAGAATGAATGTAGTCAGTAACCTGACCTTTGTCAACCATATGTCTATGGTGGAGATAAAATCATTCTACATTGTACAATATGTAAGTAAACATATGGCATCCAGGTTCAAGGATGCCATTGTTCTATTGTACTCAGCCTTCATCAGAACAATCATTCAATAAAATGCACTCTACAGTATCTATCTGACCAGGCATTTGCGATAACTGGAGCACCTACAAATAATCTCCTACAGACTACTTTGAGGTAATCTATTTCTGGCCTACAAAACATCATCTGATCCCACTCTGATGGACCTCTTACATATGTGCAAAACAGATATCTAATCTGATATCTATCAAATAGCAGAATTACCACTCTAGAGATTTAAATTTCAGCTAGAAACATAAATAGGACATGCTGGAGGAACAGGTATGTATCTCACAGACTACCCCTTTTCTGTAAGAGGCATCCTGTCTATGTGAAGCAGAGTTCTTCCCTTACCCAATTCAAGTGGAAATTGGAGCAGTGGGTGGGAAATCAGAAATTTACTCTGGTTTGACATCTATGTATCTTATGGAGAGAAGCAGCCTGTAAATGCTTGACCACCAATGCCTGGGATTTCAAAACAGAGCATAATATTTGGGGAAGTATGGCTTGGCTTAAAATAGACACAGGACTGTTGGCCTATAATCACCAACAAATCTAAAAACCTATGAACACATATAGACTGGGATCCTACCCATGAAGACAAAAATATCAGCTACAGCTTGAATTTTAATAAAAAAATATTTTATGTCATTTATTATGATTCATCAAATAGAAAGAATAACTATAGCACAGAAATATGTAATCTTTCTAGGTCTGAAGCCATACCAATATTATATATTTTTGATTTTGATAGCTTTTGTTTATTTTATGCTGAAGAGAACAGAACTCCATGTATTTGCTTTCAGCTATTTTGTGAATATTGCATCCTTTCAATTTATGAAGGCTATTTTTGCCAGATTTCCATCCTAACCTAAAATGACAGTGGCTGGGATTCAGAAACAAACAGCACAATGTGAAAGGCAGAATTGCATGATGAGCAGTAGCAAGCAGTGTTTGGTGATTCAGAGATATCATTAGCATGGTCAATCAAGGCCAAAAATCACTGTGAACCATGTTATGTTCAATGACCACATAATGAGATACAAATGAGGCCACTAGTGATTGACCATAATAGCAAGCAACATGGTGTAGTGATAAGAAACATGTAAAATCTATGGGATAGGTTGCAGTCAGCAGTATAGCTGTACCCCACAAAATCTTGGAGAACAGGGATAGAGACAGTGTTATGACATTAGGGGAGACAGTAAGATACCAAAATGAACAGGTTTGAGTCCATCCTCTCAGCAGCAGCCATAAAGGTGCCCATCATCTCCCTCCACACAGCTAAAAGATCTGACCGTGCCTAATGTTCTATTAACTCCATAACACACGCTAACTGCTAGATCTCACTGTACAGATCAGCGAATAACCAACGAACTGCAAAAGATACTGTAAAATCAAATAAAAATTTTTAATGGTTTAGCGCTTTCTCTCGCTAAGACGAGCTTCTTCAGAACCACAAACAGTATCCAATAACTTCCTTAAAAGTCATAAATGGCGCCAAAAGACAACCACAATACAGGAAGTTGTAAATTTAAAGACATACACATGAAATTGTTAAAAAACGATTGAACATCAAGTTAATAAGCCTTCACTAAAATACATGTAGTACAAATGCAATATAACTATAAGATATAAATATTACAAAATAAAGCAAAACATTCATATAATGACCCTTCATAACAAGTGAGGGGACAATAATTAATTATCCAGAAGTAAAGCAGACTTAATCGAAATGCTTTCATTAATACCTGGTGTAGTTTTGGCGCCATTTATGACTTTTAAGGAAGTTATTGGATACTGTTTGTGGTTCTGAAGAAGCTCGTCTTAGCGAGAGAAAGCGCTAAACCATTAAAAATTTTTATTTGATTTTACAGTATCTTTTGCAGTTCGTTGGTTATTCGCTGATCTGTACAGTGAGATCTAGCAGTTAGCGTGTGGATTTGGCTGCTTTTTCGTTTCTTGTTTGTGGTTCCTTCACGCTCTTTCAGTGGTTGTCAACTCCATAACACAGAAATAATGGACTATTACCATATGGAAAAAGACAGCATAGAAGAGCAAGTACACATGCTGCCCTCAAATGTGGGGGAGGAGAAAAATGGCACCATATAGGTTCATAGGTTCATAGGTAAGTACTAGGCTATCTGCCCATGGGCATTTATAAGCCTAGCCACAGAGTGATGGCTTTCGCCTCCCCATTAGATTAGTAACCTAGGCCTCTGTCAACAGGGCTCCTGAAGTGATCCCAGGGTAGAACTTACGATTACCCATCCACTTATCAAGAATTCTCTTGAAGAGGGTCAGAGAGGAGCTCTGTCGAATATGGATTGGGATTCTATTCCAGAGTGAGGGGAGTCACTGGGACAGGAATCTATCCCTCCAGCATGTCATGTTTATTGTTGTACATAGGTTCAAGTCACTAGAATGAGTGATTCTGAGGGATCTCGTTTTTTTGAGGTGAAGCATGTCCATTAGTTCAGGGTTTGACATGGCCCTATAGGTCAGGCATAGGTCACCTCTGAGCAGATGGTAAGCGACTGAGAAGAGCTGGAGCTTTTTTAGTCCTGCTTCAGAGGGTAGTTGTTTAAGGCCCTTAATCCTCTTAGTGAGGTACTTCTGTGGTCTTTCTAGTTGTTGCAGGTGTCTAGTGAGGTACATCCCAAATGGGGCATTGTACTCTATTGTGGGCCTAATGAGTGAGGAGTAAATGGGGCACAATCACCTCCTTGGATCTGGATGAGAAACCCTTTGTAATCAGGTGTGCCACATAGAAGGATTTCCTGACCGTTTTGGCTATGTGGTTATCAAAGGAGAGCATGCTATCTACTTGGGTACCCAGGTCCCTAATTACTTCTTCTGTACTTAGTGGATTCCCATCTATGTGGTAGTTTGTAGGTACTTTGTTTTTCCCAAAAGGGATTACTATGCATTTTTTGGCATTTAGCTTGAGGCTGTGACTTTGACACCAGGTGTTTGTCTCTGTGAGACCCTTTTGCAGGATGTCTGTGTCGGCTGGAGAGTCAATTATTGCACCCAATTTACAGTCATCTGCGAACTTGGTTAGCCACAGTCCCTCTGCCTTTGCCTGTACTTCGGAGAAATATATACCGAACAGGAGGGGTCCCAGGACTGAGCCCTGTGGGACTCCGCTTGTGACTGGTTTAGAGTCAGGCATGGTGCCTGCCACTCTTACCATGTGGGTTCTGTCTGAGAGCCAATTGGCAACCCATCTCGTGACATAGGGGTTAATATTTAAGCTGGTGAGTTTGTCTATGATTCCTGAGTGTGGGATGGTGTTGAACGCCTTAGTGAGGTCCAGATATGCTGTGTGGACCACCTTACCTTCATCTATGGCCTTGGTGACTGTTTCGAAGAAGTTGACCAAGTTCAGGAGGCATGATCTGCCTTTAACAAAGCCAAACTGGGTGGGGTCCAGTGTCTGGAGGTTCCCAATGATCCTGTTAATGAGCTCCATGATAATGCATTCCATGGCTTTGCAGACCAAGCTAGTCAAGCTTATAGGGCGATAGTTCCCAGGGTCAGTTGTGGCACCACCTTTGTGGAGTGGTACGACTGTTGCTGTACGCCATTCTTTGGGTACATAGCCTGTAGAGAAGCTGAGTTTGAATAGTGATTTGAGATGGGGGGTTAATTCATTTTGAAGCTCGTGTAAGACACAACCTGGGATAGCATCTGGTCCCACTGATGCTGGCTGTGTTTTTGGCCTTTGCAAGGGCTGTCTTTACTTGTGTGTATGAGATATCTGGAGCGCCACATTCTTCTGGGATGGGTGCTAGCCCCTTTGGTGGAGGGGGGGTGAAGTTTACACTGAACTTGTCAGCCAGGATGTTGGCAATGTCGGTTGGTTCAGTGTATTTATGGCCATTATGCACTAGCTCGGAGCATATCTGAGAGTTTGCCCCTAGACTCTTGACATAGTTAAAGAAGGCCTTGTGGTTATCCTTAGAGTCATTGGCTATTTTTCTTTCGAAGTTGGCCTTGGATGATTTAATGGGGGAGCGCAGTTTTTTACTGATGTTAATCAGAGATGCCTTCTTATTTTGGGATTTTGTTCTATCTTGCAGGAGTTTCCTCCTTCTGTTGTAACGTTTATTTATGGCTGGGGTCCACCAGACTGGCTTCCTCTTTTTTGAGGAGTTGGTTTTGGTTTTACTTGGGATGGCTCAGTCCATGCATTCTTGAAGGTGTTTATAGAATGCACTTGTAAAGGATTCTGCCGATGGGTCATCATTTTCCATTTGATTGGGAGCTTTGAAACTTCCCACCTCGGTCTTGAGGAGTGTGAAGTTGGCTTTAGAGAAGGTTTTTACCTTGATTTCCTTGACTGGGGGGGGGGGGGGTTGGGATGTGGATGTCCAGTGTGATTAGTTTGTGATCTGATCTTACCAATGACGTGTTTACCTCAGGTGTGGAACATAGGTTCCCCATGTTGGTGATGACCAGGTCCAGTATGTTGTCACCTGTTGTAGGACTGGTGACCAGATGTTCAAGGGCGTTTGAGTTTATAAACTCAAGGAAGCAATGGGCTAGGGCATTTGAGCTTGAGTAGCTTTCCCAGTCAATGTTTGGATAGTTGATGTCACCCAGCAGCATGCTGTTGGGTAGAATCTTCATACTTTCTAATGTTCTCAGGAATGTTGCGTGAGGGTCCTGAGACAAGGTGGGAGATCTGTAGCAAGCTATAAATTGAACAGTCAATTTACCTGCTGTCAATTGCACTTGGATGGTCTCAGATTCCACGTGCAGTGCTACTAACTTGGAGATGTGGGTGTTCTTGATGAATATGGACAAACCTCCTCCTTTTGTGTTCCGGTCCTGGTTTTGGGACCTAAAGGTATGGTAGGAGTTATAGCCTGGTAGTGCTGGGGTGATCTCTGGAGCCTTGAACCAGGTTTCTGTCACAGCACATACGTCAATTTCTTTCATACTAAGGAGAGCCTTGAGTGCGTGCATTTTGAAGTTTAGACTTCTGGTGTTGAGCAGCATTACCCTCAGTTTTTGTTTATTATTGTTGTTTATGGAGGCAGGTTTGTCTTTTGAGCCTTGCCTAAAAAAGGCAGTATTGGGGTGGCAAGAGTCTTAGCCAATATTCGAAAGCCCAGGGGCGACAGGTGCAAGCCTTCTCTGGCGAAGCAATGTGGCTTGTCAAGCATGTCGTCCCATGCTGAGAAGTACTGGATCTGAGTGTTCATGAAATAGTCTCTTTCCCCTGAGGTACTTGGTGCCATTGAATGTACTCACATAGCCATCAGGCCCCATATGGAACTATATCAACTGAAAGGGATTCCATTCCATTCCTTTGATTGCAAGCCGGCCTGCAATTTGCATGATATAACAGACAATTAGTCAGCACACTGCTGAGGCGGTGTCCATTAATCCCACATCTGGCACATATATGACTTACGTATATCGGCGATTTGTTTGGAGGTGATTTTCCTTAGGCACATCTTATTGACCATATTATATAAATCTTAGAGCCATGACTCATGTTACTGATATGAAATTGTCAGACTATGGCAGAAAATGCACACAACACTGCACTGCTACAGATCTGAACCTTCAATGAATACGTGTTTGGAGTGATGAAAGGTCACTTCTGCTCTTAAGCATCTCTGTTAACATCTTGCAGAATGCTTTAGAAACTTGCAGGAGGATATTTACTGTATGTGTGCTTTGGTACATGTTGGTCTGAAGACAGCTACAGCAAGGCATTGTCATCACAGAGGAGAATTTGTTGGAGGTACCAGTGGATGAGGGACCTGTTGAGGAGTATGAGGAAGACCAAGCTGCTGAAGATGAGAATGCAAGGCAGAGGCAGGTGTAGTACCTCATGGCTCTTGCTAAGAGGCACATCTGGCTCACAGCTATGGGCCAGATTGATCAATAGTAACAATGGTGCATGCTTTACTACAATCAGGCTATAATATACAGTGAAATACTGATCACATGGCATCAGACACAAGCTGCACCAGTAGAAGAGCAGTGAATACAGGAAACAGTTGTCACCTGGAGGAAAGAAACTCCCCATAATGCATTTCCAAAATGCTACCTATATAAACAAAGCCCTCTCTGATGTGTTTTCACAGCTCATGCCCTACTCTTATCAGTTCTTGTCCGCGTCAGTAACTAAGGTTTTGCCAGCCACTAGCATGGCATCTCCTACTGCTATCACCATGCTCATCAGAGCTGCCAGTCTTCGCTATTGCCTCAGGACAGGAGACAAGAATGCAGCTTGAGATGCTGTTTTGGCCAATTCCTTTCCTGCAGTGGTCACCTGGCAGTAAGAGACAGGTTACATAGAGAATGGAGCAATGTCATTGAAAAGGGACAGTGTTATGCTTGTCATGGTAACTGTGTCTGACTGCGGCACTGTGAGTTTTGACTGCACTATACTTTGGCATTACATCATCAGGCTCAAATATTTCTCTGAGATTAGGTAAGCCACATTTGCCAGTGAAGGACACATGCACCAAACACCTGAGAAAGCAGGGAGAAACATCTTAGGTTTATCAGTGTTACTTACTTACTTACTGACAATTCCAGAGTCCAGTGTTGTAACAGGTGTACTATACTATAACATGCAAAGAACATAGGTCCACATACTGTATGAAGAATTTCATGGCAGTTGGAGCCTTAATGTGCATCTAAGGATGATATAACCCATGTGACATGTGAGACATAATGGTTGCAGCATGTTGCACTACATGATACATATGTCAAGACATACCCTCTATGGGGTATCATTCACAGATGGTTATGATTGTGGATGAAGGTTCACTCTGATGCCCAGTACTCCATAAAGCTTGAGTGAGCAGTCTTTAATCTCAGACATAAATTCAAGGGCTTCTGCCTGTCCATGAGTGTAGTCTGTGTAGGCAAATCCTCACCAGTAGCCATTCTCTGCCATTCATGAGTATCTGCCTTGTTACGGCTATGGTAGATCATGTTGGTGACTCTACAGTGCACTTGATGTGCTGATCTATTATGGCTGCCAACAACATTTACGTCCACAGTAATGTTCTGCCGTACATATTCTCAGAAGTCCCACTCAGTCTTGTCAGATAAGATGATCAATTGGCCATGTTCATAGTACATCTCTAGAGCAGGTTGTCTGTCTCCATCTGGGAGAATTCTCCATTTGTTTTCAATCCTTAAGGCCAGTCATGGTTTGTAAATGTGAACATATGCAGACACAAAGTTATTGGCTACTGATATCTTCTGCATCCAGTGTGCAATCTCCCACCTCATTGCCCACAGTGAGCGCAGACTGTGTAACACTTGTTCTACCCAGGTTATCGCCACAGGTCATTACTTATATGTAGCTAGCCAAATGTTTTCCTATACTACACCATGCTGTCTAGTATGTACTGGAGAAGTCTGCTGTGGCAGTGTGTATATATGTCTGTGTGTGGATGGCACTGCATCTTTATATGCGGTCCATGTAGAATGTCCTGACACCACTGGATGATTGGACTACACCACACAAGTGGATGGCTACTGCTGTCTGCCCCTGTCCCTGTCCATCCTCCTCAGCAGTGGCCTGCAGCATGTGTTACCTATGTACCTGTCTGCATGTTGCAATTCATCACTCCAAGGAAATAAGGTTCAGATAAACAACAATCAATGGTAACAGCATGTTTATTGTTCTATATTGTGTGCACTTTGGTATTCTTAAGTATTCAACATAACATGATGATATGGCCAACTGCAGGTTATAACTGAGTATGTCTCATGCCCTTGGGTTTCTTGGAACAGGTTAAGGACATCAAGGCAGGTCTATATTAGTTTGCCAAAAGATATTTTCAGCAAACACCTATTCAGCGACATGTATTCAGCAAAAATCACTTCCATAATTTGCTGAATTTTGCAAGGGCAATGAAACAATTGCCCCACAGCACGGAAACCACAAGTAACTAAAACAAATCCACCCAAGTGGGAGTCCTCACCCCATCATATCCCTTAACTATGTATACCAACTCCAAGATCGCACTACAATGGGGAAAAGGGCAAAGTTTTGTAGCTGGCTAACTAATTCATTGCCCTTGGAAGATTCAGTGAATCGCAAAAGTGATTTTCACTGAATATGTGTCAATAAATTGACGTTCATGGAAAATAACATTCTGTGAACTAATACAAATCCCACTAAGTCAGCTCTCCCAGTCACCAATAGTGCATACTCCCTATACAGTACAGCCTCAGTTTATATAATTGGATTTGGAGCCTAAACCCTAAAACATACAGACTGACAGACAGACAGCCACATTTAAGAAGTCAGTTATCCCCTGCTTATGTCCTGTGCCCTATGATTCCTAAGGTACATCATTTCGTAATTAGGAATCCGCCATGGAAATAGACTGCAAACCTCTACCACAAAGCCCCTTGGGACCCCATCCTCCTCAACAATCACCCTATGGGTAACCACACTACAACAACAGCAGAACAGAAGTAACATTACCTACACATCTTCTCTGCATGTCAATATCCCCTGTACAATTACCACACAGTTGTTGTTCTACATATACTCTCTAAACTGTAATCTGCAGTCTCCATTTTTTTCTTGTTTGCTGAGCATCAATTTTCCAAAGTGCACAGAGAACTGCAAAGCTGTGACTATTTTTTTAAACATTTATTTTGTTTTATGAAGATATTAAGTTGCATTTATTAAGCAATCTCTGTTTATTACCATTAACTTCACATTGGTGCTGCTTATTATATGATAATCTTTTCACATGACAAAGCTCATTATAGCAAATAACACATGATAGGATCAAAACACAGTGGCCTACCATCTGCAGGTATGGATATTATTCAAGTAGGCCTTAAAAAGCCTCAAATGCCATATATTTGTTCTCAAACTTTTCATGCTTTTACTGAGTTTATGAAAAGCAATGTAGCAGCTGCGAGCTGGATCTGTTTGTTGTGGAATACCATTCTGGGTGGATATACCAAAAACACCATTGTCATTTTTCTCGGCACAGAACCCCTGAAGTATTATTTCCAGATCCATGACAATAAGCTGTTGATGATATGGATCTATTCAGATCCCAAGGTATGTATGTTACTTTACATAAGAAAGGTCAAAATGTTATATAGAGAGTATATGCCACAGGCTGTCAAGAGTACTATCCTGATAACCCCCTAAGGTTAATATATATCCAGTCTAATAGAAATAAACTGTGAAACCAGAGAGGCAATCTAGGCACTTCCCAAAAATCATACCAATGAAGACAGATATAAATAAGTAGTGACCAGTGAACTTTGGCCGCAAACCGGCATAAAGGGAACTAAAAAAACAGAACCCCCTTCAGATATCCGTACCAGACAGTATCCTAATGAAATTGTTGAATATATACAGGCATAAATACTCAGAATGTCCCTTAAAACTACTAATGATAGAACATCATATAGTCAAAATGTTTATATGAAAATGTACTATATTGAAAAGTTGCACCAATGATAACATTCATGGTACAGAAACCCTCAAAAATAGTCTGTTTTAGTCCTGTGCAAATGGGTGATATTTTATAGAATCAAACACACACCATTTCCTTAAGCACTGAAGGCCTTGTGCCACTCCACTTTCAAAAAAGAAACATTTGGTTGTTCTCACATTTAGATTTAGATATAATGACCCATCAAAACAAGAAAAGTAATCTTTGTGGTTGTATATTATTCATTAAAGAATAAGATATGATAGTCGGTACTGAAATGCAATCAACAATGTATTGGTGTTGCTCAACCCTATTGATAATGTGGTCTAATCAGCCTGGAAGAGCTCAATCCAGCTAAATTAGTACCCGACTGTAGTCATAACCACCAACATCCTTATTGAGTATAATAAGTACTGTTCATACAATAATCAAAAGTGTGAAGATTAATTTATGGTCACATAAAAGTAGAATAAGTTAACAAAAATGTTACCCCACCTTATGAAATGGTGTAGCCTGTTTAAGCCAAACATGAATGTTATCATTGGTGCAACTTTTCAATATAGTACATTTTCGTATAACAACATTGCTTTTCATATACTCAGTAAAAGCATAAAAAGTTTGAGAACAAATATATGGCATTTTAGGCTTTTTAAGGCCTACTTGAACAAGGAAATAACCCCCAGGGGTCTGAGAATTAAGATCCAACCTTTAGTAAGTAAGATTGATGAAACCTTGACGAATGAATGGTTTCAGTCCCGACAACAGGCATCTATGAACTTTGCTCGAATCCTAAGTTCTTATTATGAATGAACCATTGAAACCAACATCAAAGAGGTTGGTGACCTGTGTGGGGAAGTCAATATCTATGAGGGACATTCACAATTTTCTATATGCCTTAACAAGCTGTCAAAAGAACTACTTGTGTTTGAAAAACAACTCAAGGACAAAAAAATTTAAAAATGTAATAGGGATTTAACTGATTACCAGAGGGGGCGACCTTTTGACACTACTAAAAATGTCAGATTTATGGATACCAGACAGAACCCTGGTAGAAATAAAAAAAGACCCAGATCAATATTGAAGGGGTCTCATACATACAGTAGTACATCAGCGGAGGATTCCTCCACTACAGACATTGAAGGGACTAACATTGTGGAATCCATAGTTTCTAAGAAATCTAAAAATCAGACCCACCCTTTAAACGCAGTAGAAGGAGGGGTGGGAGAAAACATAGAAGGTACAAAGATAGATACAATCGAGGGTCTTCTACAAACATTTATGAGAGAATAGATTGTAACATTTTGAACATTTCTAAAACTGTTTTAAGAGATGACCAAAAGAAACTTTTGAATAAAGGTTTCCCGGGTTTTTTGTTGATGAATTGGACATAGTTAATGACATTAATGACTTTTGTCGCAGGATTAACCTAAAACTTTTCTTTGGGTCTAGATCAAACTCTCAAAGATCTAATGAGTTCAAATTTCACAAATCCAACTTTGTGCCACCTATGAACCATAATGTAGCTGTTTTTCAACAAGCAATACTTAGGGATATACACTTCAAGTTAGATCAGCTTGTCCCTTTGAAACACAATCTATTTACCAATGAAAAACAGGCATTGCAACAACTTAGAGATAACAAAAATACCGTCATTACCCAGGCTGACAAGGGTGGGACCATAGTTATTATGGATATGGATTATTATCTGGGGGAGGAAAATGGACAACTGTCCAACCCTTCCCATTATATGAAGATGCCTATTGACCCCACACCGAACATTAAGCGGGAAATTGATGATTTTTGGATCTGACTCTCAGAGGGTATAATTTCTGATATGGTAAAGACACATCTTACGGTAAATGATCCACAGAAACAAACATTATATATTTTGCCCAAGATACACAAATGCCTTAATAAACCCCCCGGAAGACCGATTGTATCAGGCATGGGTTCTCTGACTGAACCACTATCTAAGTTCCTTACATTATATCTCAAACCACTGCTTGGCTTTATTCGTGCCAGAATACAGGACACCACACAATTTTTGCAAATTATTTCTGACAGCTAACTGGAACCTGACTGGCTACTCTGCACTCTAGATGTCAAGGCCTTATACATCAATATACCACACTGGGCTGGATTGAAAGCCCTTAATTTTTGGCTGGAAAAAGCCCAACTATATCCGGCGGGCTTTAACACACTCTTGGTCTGTATGGCAGAGCATGTTCTTAACAAAAATGTATTCCATTTTCAGGGAGAATGTTACCGGCAACTTAAAGGCACTGCTATGGGAGCGTCTTTTGCTTCTATATATGCAGACCTCTTTAGGGGATACATTGATGAACACCTTATTTATGACTCCACACACAATCTATATCTTGAGGAACTTGATATCTGGCATAGGTATTTGGATGATTGTTGGTTGGTTTGGCGTTTGGATGAGGAATATCTGGCAGAATTCATATCGTATCTCAATCAGAACAAATGGGGCATAGAATTCACTCTAACTTGCGGCAGGTCTGAGATTAACCTTTTGGATGTCACCATAACTCGCAATCCAGACGACACTTTACAAAGCCAAACATTTCACAAATATCCCCAGTATAATAATTTACTACATGCAACCATTATGCACCTCAACCACATCATTCAAAACATACCCAAATCTCAATTCCTCAGGATTCGTAGAATCTGTTCCTCAGAAAATGAATATGAAGAATCTCAACAGGATCTGGTCAATAAGTTTAGAGCTAGGGGTTACAATGAGCCGGACATCCAGGGTGCCCGACAGGTTGCCACCAACTTAAGTAGAACCTCACTTCTCACATAGTGTGATTAAACTCATACTGAACAGGATGAATCCATTCGGTTCATCACAACATTTGAACGAAATATCAACTTAATCAGAAATGTTATGTCCAATCATTGTAACATTCTTATTGCCAATGATGAACTTACACCTTTGATTGGTGATACATGTAAGTATGGATATAGAAGAGGCAGAACACTTGGTTCCTTTTTCTCACATTTTAAAAGGGTAAGCTCAGCTGGAGCTATACAACATCATTTAACTATGACAGGTGACAAACTATGTGGTACTTACAATTGTGGTCATTGCTCACCATGTCCATTTGTTTTCACATCCAAACAGTTTACCAGCAAAAACACTGACAGGATATATGATATAAAATTTTTTGGCAACTGTAACAGTGATTGGGTGGTGTATCTTGCAACATGCACATGTGGCTCTTTTTAAGTTGGACAAACATCACAACCACTTTGTTTGCATATGTCTAAGCATCGTAGTGACATATGAACCAAGAGAGAGACCAATGCTCTATACAGACATTGCTTACACCACAACTCAGCCAGATTCCAGTTTACTATTATTGACAGGATTCTTCGTGACAGATCCAATAAACAAGGTTGGCACTCAATCCTTACAAAAAAAGAGAAGTAGTGGATTATTAAACTGGGTGCTTTGTTTTCACCTGGTTTGAGTGACCATTTGTAAAATTATGTGTTTTATTTTTATTTTTATTTTTTATTTACTTGTTGTATTTTATATATATATATATATATATATATATATATATATATATATATATATATATATATATATATATATACATATATATATATATATATATATATTATCATTAATAATGCTATTTTATTGTATAACTTTTCATTCCCTTTTTATTTTCCACACAGGAAACAATTTGAATGTTGGGAAGAATACGTTGGGAAGAATCCTATTGGATGGTTCATGTTATATATACATGTGCGTCACTTCACATTAGTAACTACTTTCATTCCCACTGAGGAAAGTCTGTTGGCTGAAACCAGTCTGGGAGGTATATAACTTTTCAATAAAATACTTATGTATTTATTTTACTGGTCTTGTTTGGTACTTTTCACTGTAATTGGTGCTGACATTTTTGTCTACTTGTATCAGTTCCTGCTTTGCACCTGGTCCTACTTGCAGAGTTTTTTTTTTCTGACTTTGATGGAGGATGCAACCATATGTACTAGCTCAGGGAACACGGCAGTGCCTGACAGACACATTTGAGTCATGACAAGTCATATGAGGAACTACACACAGACTAAAAGTGATATTCACACAGTATCATTCCATAACAGCAGCACAGAGCATGGCTAATGGAAAAATACCATTAGTTGTCCACATTGAACATCATACACAATATGTATAATAAATATGTGTTATCTGTAACACCATCCACAAACAACTCAACAAGCAGTGGCGTTTCATGCAATTGGACTGCAGGACTGCAGCTACCCCAGCTGTAAAAAAAAGAAAAAAATAAAATAAAAAATAATTAGCAAGTTCCAGAACTCCATGCATGCATGCTCAGAACTCCAATCCAAACTGTTGTTTAACCAGTCTGGATTAGGAAAGAAGGCATCAGTCTACAGAGGGCCCAAAAGTCTATGCAGTTGCAACTGCATAGACTGGAAGGGGATCAGACTACAATGTCTGTAGACTGTGCATGCTCGGAACTGCAGGCTGGATTCAGTGCATACATGTTCAGTGTTCCCCAGCTGGGACTTTGAAGTTTGCATTCACGGGAAATAGAGCTTTGAAGTTTCTAGGACATTTTGCAACAGGATGGAGCTGGGACTTCAAACGGAGCTCTAGGACTTTGAAACAGGGCAAGTTTGATTGGTTTGTAGCAGGATTTCAAACACAGGTACTGGTGTCTGCATGTATGTGTTGGTGGCTAGAGAAAATAACTCAGGCTCAAACCCTGTACCTTGGGGGTAGATAGCAAGAGCCTGAATTCCCTATCCACCACCACTTGTGAAAAGTGTTCAGATTTTTTTTCTGTTCTGTTCCTCATAAAATCTGTGGTTTTCTGGATTTTTAATTTGCAATATAATGACAGACATTTGGATTTCAGACTTCATATTCTTCAGAAAGTACATGGTAACACAAAACATTTTATTCTAACAATTTTCTAAGTTTATAAGATCAATATTTGAAATTCATCCCTATTTTGGGGGTTGTGTACCCCATTATTGGCTTTGTCCAGGTTTTTTGTGCTAAGAGGTTGAGAGCTATGGTGAGAACTGAATTCACTAAATGATAGCCATTTAAGTTTCAGTCTTCCTGTCTTTCAAGAAACAGCTGATTTGGCATAGTGGTATGTTGCCCTGGTATGTTGCTCTGACTGTAGTGTACAGGGTCCTGGGTTCAAGACTTGGCAATGAAATGCATGGCAGTAGCACAGCATTTTATTCTAGCAACATTCCAAGATTATACAAGCAATGTTTAAAATGTGTCCCTGGTTTTTGGACTTTTGTCCCTCCCCAATAAATTTTGGCTTTTTATGGATTTCTTGCGCTCATGTGCTGCAAAGTTGAGAGATACAGTTGAATGTTGAGTGGATTTTACAAGGAGCAAAGACTTCAGGGGAAGAGAAGTTTAGTGCTGCTTATGCAGAGTCTGCTTGCATTGTTAATAGCACAACAGGTAGTGTACTTGCTTTTGATACAGAAGGCTGTGGGTTCTACTCCCACAGTATTTAGATGCATTGCTGATACTATACTGTGTCATACTTTTAAAGGGGGTGGATGCTGCAGTCCTGAGAATGTCCTCTTTGGTGGAAATACCTAGTAACTATGAACCTGTTATCAGTTTGTCATCCATTCCCTATTGCAATATTAATAGCTTATCATTTTTTAATGTAACATAGGCAATTTATTCCTCAAGGGCAACAGGCACTTTTATTTATAGATGAAACAATGACATATGAAGTTGTTTGCTAGCAGCAACCTCTACATTAGTTATAGAGCTCTTTAATGCGGAATTATTTAGATGACTTTTTCCTCTGCAGAGACTGTGCATATTTACCGATACTGGTGGATTGTAGAAGTTTGAGTAGACTTTTATGATGTAAATGTTCTGAATTGGGCAGTTTTATCATTATTGGTGCATGCATTTTGTTTCATTGTTTACTGGAAAAATGTTCAAAACAATAAATTTAAAATGTCTAACAACTGTACTGTATTATACAAGGAATATAATTTAATACAATCAGGAAGGTATATCAAAGAATACATGTATATTTTGTGTGCAAGGGGCCTATGTTTTGAAAACAGCCCAAAGCTAATCTTTATCTGCCACTGGCAAGATGCATTTTCTTTGAATGTGGATTTCAATGCTGTTTCAATGAATGTGAGTTTCAAGGGCAGATAAGTTTTAATGCTAAGTCTATTTTCATTGTGAGACTGTATTGCTTTGTTTAGCAGATGTCTATTAGTGTTTGTGCTGTAAAATGTAAAATAAAACTTTTAAATGAAATCCAAATCATCATAGAAGTAAAGCAGTATGCACATTATAGTGTTTACAGTAAATTAGGAGAAATAGACAAGTAATGGGACATTGGAATGGCTGCAGGGGGGAGGCCCCATTCAATCATGATTTCATGAGGGGGGGAAGGACGGCAAACTCAAAGACAGTCCCGGCTGAACTATGCCTCTCACCTGTCCAGATTTTCACAGAATGAATACAGTTTTGCTTCTTATTTTGGTTTGTTCCTCATAAAATATATGGTTTTCTGGCAAATCACTTAGGATTGAAGTTGCTAAATAATGACAGACATTGAGTTTCAGACTTCATACCCTTCAGAAAAATGCATGCTAAAGCAAGACCTGTTATTCTATCAACTGTCTATGTTTATACAAGAGCAATTTTTAGTACTGTATGTTCCCCTGATATATTTGGCCTTGTCCAGATTTCCTGCATTAAGAGGTTGAGAGGTATGCACAAATGAATCACTTTATAGAATTAGGTATATCCAAACCTCTCAACTGTCCCCGACTTTGACTCAGGATGTTGCTCTCCCTCTAATAATCCCTCCACAAAATGGCAATTTTGGAAGAAAATGTGGAGGGTTTATAATTAATAAATAATTGTAATGATCAGAGTTATAGATTACTTTTATTTCAGAAATGCATGTAGATTCTCTTATTTTGTCAGCTGCTCATCTTAACAGTACTAATTTTTAAAAAAGTGCTCCTACTTTGACAGGTTCCCAGCTGTATTGTGTGGCTATTTTATATTTTTGCATCACATTTTTGGTCTGTTTTTCATAAAATTGTGGTTTTCTGGCAAATTAGTGGCAAATCATTAAAGATTGAAGTTCGAAAATAATGACAGACATTTGAGTTTCAGATTTCATACCCTTCAGTAAATTCATACTAATGCAAGACCTACTATTCTATTATCTTTCTAAGTTTATAAGAGCAGTATTTAAAAATTGTCCTTATTTTTGGGCCTTTGTCCTACTTCTATTTATGGCTTTGCCCAAATTTCTTGCTCTGAGGTTGAGAGGTATGACAAATGTGTCAGGGCCATCACTGTCAGCCAGAGACATTTCAAATTGTGACATACTTGTTGCACCTCACTCCCCCATGTAATGACTCTGGATGTGTCCAAGCAAGGCAAGGAGCAGTTATGCAGTGTAAGTGTGCAGAGTATCCCCCTATCCAAGGTAGATGCAAGTACTACAGTGGCTTTTTATCTGTCCTTGATTTTGCAGAATGTTCTGGTTTCTGTCATATTTTTATACTGTTGATTTATGCTTATTATTATTCAGAAAGTGCTTGTTGCTCTGTGTTTAAGTAGCAATGCTTTAATGACCATCAGGTAAGCTTGTCTGAGATTGTAAAATGCAAGTAAGCTTTAATAAGAATACTGTTAAAGAATTACCAACATTGAAAGCCTTTTTGTTGTTGCTATGCAGAGGATATTTACATAACTAGATAACATAGCCTTAGGCATTGAAATGCATATGACAGTATTTGCAATAAAGGACAGGATTACAGTATTTTCAGAAGCTAATTACATTTGTTGGAGACTTGCAGTCATCTTTGCAGACTTTACCTGTAAGCTAAACAGAATTTCAATCTATCATGTGTGGTCCATAACTTGTGCAGTAATCCTTTAAGCAATTTATTTTGAGCTTGTTTCTTGTTTGCTGTTCATTTTTTACTTTGCTTATGTTTTCCCCATGAAACAAGTAGATAGTTGTTGTCAGGCAACAGTCTTTTTTAGATAAGAAACATTTTTACAAGTGGGGGTATCACAGAGATTTCTACTTTCAGCATGTTGCTTGGTACTGTTATAAAGTTGAATATAAATTATAATTAGAACTGCAGTGCAAGGAGAAGTGATTTGAGTTGAGTGTTGCTTGTTTTCTTATACTTGATTTTGACTGGCATTCCAGTAATGTATTTAAAAAAGTAATTTATTTTTTCATGCCTCACAACCTTTTTTTTCCATCTAGATATTAAGTAAGCTGTCATGTAGCCAATGAATTGAAATATTTTTTTCTTCTACACTTCATTTTGTCTTGATTGGACTCTCATAATGATGGTTTGGCACCCAGGGCAGCGTATTTAATTAAAGTCCCAGTTTTTTATGGCTTTGAGCATAGCCCCACCCCTTTCTAGTTGGTCACACCCCTCCCCATTGGCCCCACCCATTCAACTGTCTCCTGCAGTCCCCCCTTTGATTTGAAGTAACCAGCCACCACTGTCAACAAGGGATACACACATCTGGATGTAGACAGAGAAAGCATCACAACAGAAGTGTTTCTGCAAAGTACATCACCAACGAGGACCACAATGGCATGTGTGTAGAACAGAGGAGGTGTGCACAAAAGAATGTGCCATTGTACAGGTACATATAATCACACAGGAAACTACCATGGGAAGGTAGCTGTAAAATAGCCAGTACCACAAAATTTCTAGGCCCATGCGGTGTATGGGGGGGGGGGTATCAGCACAAATATAACCAAATGTAGGGGCTGTACAGTAACAGTGATGCACCACAGTTAGCATAGTGATGTGTAACAGAGTGATATAACACACTAAGCAGCATACAGCAGTATAAGTAGTGACAAACATACCAAGGACCTGCCCCCCCCAAAAAAAAAATACCAGAAACAAGTCTCACATTACATGTCTGACATGGAATGTCACACCTAAGGCAACACTTTGATGTACAGGTTATTTTTGCAAAAAGAGATAGTTAAAGATAAGAATAGGTTCAATTTTGCAGAGCATCAGTGACAGTTAATACATATCAGCATGGAACATGCAACAGTGCTTGGGATACAACAGTAGCAACATAGGTATATATGTGTGTGGAATCAATTACGTATGGGAAGGCACGCATGGGAAGTACACATCAGCATGAGGATAAAAAAGGGAAACTTGGCCACAGAAGTGCATTTGGTGCCAAAGGTGAAATATGTGCAGGACCATATTAAAATGCCATAAGTAACACAGGTATGTATACAGAAGCATACCTGTGCATGCAAGAATGACAGGCAACAAGGAAATGTGTATTGTAGCAAACAGTGCTGTAAGACTAAGATAACATGTTGTTAATCATGAAAATATATGCTATATGTCAACTAGTAAGAGATGCAAACATAGAAATACATAGATGGCCACATAGAGCATTACTGTTATCAGTATTTGAACTAACATATGCTAATGACAAAATACGTACCACATATCATAACTTGTCTAGGTCACCCATACTGATGGCTCACACAGCTGTTCTGCCCCTACCATGTCTGGAAACACTTGACCCATGGTGCTGCACTGAGGAGCTGGATGTGGCCACAAGTATTTTGGGATACAATATGGGGAGAAGCAGTAGTGAGATGTGTCTGTCTGGACATGACTGCTGAGCTCACAGTTGAATGTATGTTACAGCAGAGACACTGATGTTTGAGACCCATGTATCAGTCTAATGAGAAGCGATCTCCCTCTCATCACTGGAGGCAATCTGTTTAGTACAGTTAGGGCATGTACCACCTGGTCTGTACTATAGCACTGCTTTAGCAATATTGTAGCAAGACTTTCAACAAAGCATGCAACAGATACCACACTGCCATACTGTTCAGCCAGTGCTGCTATGACCTGTCCATGTCTGCACTTCTGACCCTCATGTAACACATGCAGCTGATGTGCTACATGATCAGCGTCAGGGGCTTCGGCACACAGGTCAGAGCCATGATGTCACTGTAAAGGTTCATGTGCCTGTAATAGTAAGCAGCTACTCTCTGACAATCAGCCATGCACATCAGCTACTCTACCATGTGTAGTTCAACAGACAGTGTCAGTTCATCTTGGAGATGAGTTACCATGATTACTACACTCTACATGGACAGTGTATCATGGTCATCATCATCTCCATCATCTGATATTGCCACTTCATCAGAATGGTGGGCCACATTATCTTCCATATCATAGGCTACACTATGATCCATATGGCTGTCCCCTATTGGGCTGAACAATGATCCCAGTGCAGTAGCTCATGTGCCATTGGTGATACTATCAGAGTGAGGCACATTTCACCCCACCTAGGAATCAGTGGACAGACTACTGGAGGAGGCAGGTAGTGGACGTACTGCTAAAAGAACAGATGACTAGTTATACACATTCACAGAAGTCAAATGATGCAGCACAGGATTGAAATTATGGGCAGCTATATAACTACATTTCTTATGATATGGACTTACTAGGTTGTCTCAGCTGTTTGTGGTTCAGGGATCCTATAAATGAGACATATGACTTGTCATTTACAAATCCAATGCATATGACAGATAATGTCAAGACAAGTACTAAAACCTACCTGGCATGTCCTTCTCTGACTCCCCCACACATGGTGAGAGTTGAAATGCCATTGTCATGTAAAAAGATAAACATACACAACACAGAAGTAAGCATATACAAAGTATCATGTAGCATTCCTCCAGATGTATAACACACAGGAAACAAGAAACACACATATAATCTGATGTAAAGTAGCACACAAATAACAACATGTGAGTATACACAATAACTATGGATTGCACAAACAGAATATGGAGACACTTACATGACAAACAGTGCAGATGTCATGAGGATGTACCTGTGTAGGGAAGACGTTAACATAAATATCATAGATCACTGGTGTGCTAAACAGTGTTGCACTATAGCCTTATCAGATCTGTCTGTGCCTGAAGATTCACAGTCCATGTCTCACAAAGATGTCTCTGTATGTTAAAATGGCCCACAAACAACAACATATAAGTATACTCCACAGTCACAACAGGAGGTAGAGGCAAACAACAGCGATAGATCACACTAACAGAATATGGAGACATTTAAGAGAAGTCTTGCTATTGTTCTAATGTTGGAACAATGCAGATGAAACACTCAACATTGCACATGCTGCTAATAGTGCATGCATGCACTGTGTAGTTAACATAACATGCAATAGCACTTATGTTGTACATCTGCATCAGGTGTGCTGTCTTGGCCATGGCATAGTTCTGCTGCTGTAACACAAATAGACCATTACTGTAAGAACTGTGAATAAATGTCTTTTAATGAGAACTGGTTGCTTGCTGCCATGCTTGTGAATGTAAGATATACCTGTACATGCTGGTACACCTGCTTCAATACAACCCCTAGGTATCCAATGATATTGGCAGGTATTACGATGGGAAGCCAGGAACATCATTATCTCTGAGGAACCAGAAATAACAATACTGTTTTCAAACCATTGCAGTTAAAGTGTAGCAGTACATTTAATCTACACCTTCCTTTGCCCTTGCTTATATTTGAAAAGTTATGGGAGTTTGACTTTAGAAAGCTTGTTTGTAAGAAAAATCCGAGTTATTGTAGCAATATGACTGATACTGAGTACTAGTTACCTTTTCAACTAAGCTGGGATAAAAATATTAGGTTTATGAAACCTGATAAGGGTGGGAGGGGGTTGTAGTTATGCACCAAGCTAATTATATTTTTCAAATGCTTGAACTTGTATCTAATGAAGATTTTTTATGAAGCCATCTCTATGCATTATATTTCTAAGTCTTACAAGTATATACATCTTTTACTTGAAGACATGGTGATGAATGAGTATATTAGTCCAGAAACATTCCATTTTTGAATGTAACATTTCCTACTATTCCAAAAATATTTAGTATACCTAAGTTGTATAAGAATATAGCAAGGCCCCCTATGAGACCTACTGTAGATGCATGTAAATCTAGGACACACACCCTTGCTAAGTATATTGATATAAAATTAAATAACTGCCTTAAGTTTTTCTATCATTTGTGTTGTGACTCTTGGGATTTTTTGGAAAATTTAGAGATGTTACCTATACTGAGGACATTATATTTCTAACTATAGATGTGATTAATTTATTTAATGTCATTCCTCATGATAATGGCTTGAATGGTTCCATGAGTTTATTGTTGAATATACAGAGTATGATGACAAGGAAATACATGTGCTGAACACTTTCATGGAAGTAGTACTGAAACATAATTATTTATATCTGGATGGGCAGTACTTTTTGCAGAAGAAGGGGGCGGCTGTGGGGGCATCATGAGCCTCCATCTTTGCCAATATTATACTTCTACAATGGGAAAGGAAATACTTATTTAGCACATTTACTCTCCCTCCCTGGTCTTTTTATGTCCGCTTCTTGGATGATATTTTTTTTTGACTTGGATAGGAACTGACAGGGAGATCAAGGAATTTGTGTTTTATTTAAACATGACTACATCTTTTTTATAGTTCACTTGCACACATAATGCTAGAGAGATCAACAATTTTGATGTTTTGATTAGTAAAGATATTACCCACGAATGATTTGTTAGTACCATCTACAAGAAGCCTGCGTACTCAAACAGTTTGTGTCATTATTCCAGTTGCCACCCCCAACATCAGAAAAAGGCAGTAGTAAAAGGTCAATATATAAGACTTGCTTGAATGGCATCTGAATATGACACATATTTGATGGAAGGCCATAAGTTAAGTGAGATGTTTAAGACTAGGAGTTACCCCTATAACATTATTGATGAAGTGTTTGAAGACATTACTAGAAAAAGAAACAGTGGCCATTTTAGACCACTACTAAGAAGTGTTACTCGTTGTGTTCATGCCAGTTTGAGTCAATGGCCACATAAAGATTATTCCCAGACATTAATTATTGAGTTTAACAGTGATTATCATGAAATGACTTATATTCTCAAGATAAAACTGGGATATTTTTTCGTGATTTAATAATACATGTGAAATTTTGGGGGAAGGTGCTGTGGTGGTTTACAGAAAAGCTAAGTCTTTCAAGCAACTTTTTGACCGTGCTGTGAGTGAACAGGTGTATAAAACTAACAAAAAAGTGGGAACATTTAAATGTGGATTTTGCCCACAATATAAGTACATTTTGGAGAGTGATTCTGTTATTATTAATGGGAGTAAAATAATTTCTAAGTATTATGTCAATTGTAATTCAATGGGGGCTGTTTATGATGCCTTGTGTCAACATTGCAAATGTTTTTATCTAGGAAAAACAAAGAGACGTCTGCGGGACAGAATATATGAACCCTATTTGGAAATAAAAAACAAAAATTTAAATAATGCTTTGTACAAGCATATTATACAATGTTCTACTCATATTTTTTGTTTTTATATATTGGATATGGTATTAAAAATGCTAGAGGTGGCCCATGGGAAGATAATATTGAATAACATGAATTAAGGTGGCAGATCAAGCTTAATGCTTTTATCCAGGTTTAAATGACAGTTTGTCTATTGCTAGTGTTTTAAAATTGCATTCTTAGTTCTTTTAAGTAAGAACATTTTATATGTGTGTATCACTTTATGTATGGCTTCAACATTAGGTTTAGTCATGTGTATACAGTGGTGGGGGAAAGCATTATTGATTGTATTTTGCTAAAGTGATTTTTTCAAGAGGGTTATTTAAACTAAATGTGATTTATTTTTACTTAGATTCTGATGAAGTATGTTTGTTATACACCAGACAAAAGCTCTAAATCTTTTGTATGAGTAATAAAGAATTAAGTTTTCCTTCATCTGTATGGCTGCATCTTTGTTTTCATGTGTTTGTTACATCATTATCTCATCTGGGATAAACAATAGTGGCCCATCTCCTGTGGCATTCCTTGACCTCTTATAACAGTGGAGTCTGCTGACTGGGTGTAGGATCATGCCAGAGCAACATAACCAACAGGCCTCTCTGGATCTGTTGTGTTCACCCACAGTATGGATCATGTATGTCCAAGCAGGTTCTGGCCATGTTGATGTAGACCCTCAATAATTACTTTATTTTCATAAGGTAAAATATTTTTTCCTTTTATTTCAGTTGGACATCTGAAAAAACAAGGTGATATGCACATCTTAGAGTTTATATAGGAGTTCACATGTTGACATGTCAGTAGTCAAAGCATATGTGAAATGAATGCCTCACCTCTCATTTACTGCACATAGCTATGAAACCAATCCATGTCATCTGTACTACCATTGTGTACAGATAAGCAGAAAGAATATGTCTGAATAGATGATCCACCTGCCCTAACATCATCAGCATACTTCTGCACAGCTATAAATCCATTCCTCATGTTTGGATATGTCATATATGCAAAGGTGGGATTTCAACCCATGACAGTGAATACTGACAAATAAGGGACAAACACATAACCAATGTGCGACATCTTCAGTATTGTAACAATGATGTTGCCACAGTTGCATGCACACTCAAACGCACCTACCAACCAATTCTACCTCAAGCATGTAACACGCATCACAAATATTATCACAGTCAGTGTCAGACAACATCACAAATGTGACCTTCATGATATGGTAAACAACATTACTACTGAAAATTTTACAGAAACAGGACAAAAAACATCAGCTTATGAAAATGACCAGTTATGCAGTCATGGCTACATATAAACAACAAAGTAAATCCTAAGCCATCATGTTGCCTATATCTCATTGAATGTAATCACAACTACCAATATATGATAAAGCATTAGAGAGTACATGATAATCAGTCCCTGAAGATAACATTTGAAGACAACGTCATAATTTGTTGATCTCTGCAAACCTACTTCAGACGTTACAGGTTAATCTGCAATAACTGCAGATATATATGGATTCTGTCCATATATGTAGTTCATCGGGGCTGGTTTATTTGTAGCAATACAACTGCATATGAGGAAATCCTTATTGTTAGTGATGGACATGTACCTATATGCATGCATATTGTTGAAGTCTACCCTATCTTTTATGTAACAGATAGCAATGCAGTGAATTTCAAACAACATAGGCATGAAAATGTTTCAGTTGTTTTACACAGCATACTATGAACATAGGTATGTGATAATAGCACTGTATTCCACCACAGCAATGGAAGATTGCTTTCGGTCAACTATATCCCAGAGTGAGGTTAGCTAAGTGCACACTGCTTTTAAGTACCATTTGCACTATACATAATTAATGAGGCTAATTAGCATTCAATGTTTTGGAATCCCATTAATAAAATTCCTTGTAAGTTATTGAATCATGGCACATTTACCAATACCACAGTGCAAGTGTACAGTGCTCAGTACAACTGCCCAACAGGTATCTATAAACTGTACTATCTGTATGTAATAAGTGCCCAATGCCCTCCAATAGTCTGCCACCATCCTGTAAACACCAAATTTAAAATGTAATATTGACACATATTCTAAGCATACAGTTACTACCTGCAAACTGAGTGGGACCTCACCATTTTTGGAAGGTGTTTGAAAAAGCCTTCTACAACCATACCGAGGATGTTGACAGACAGGAGTCTTCAGTGATTCTGGGGACTGAACTGGACAGAAGAGGAGATGATGCAGGCGCTCACTGTCTATGCTGGACATGAACAGAGAATGAGAGTAAACCCAAGGAAGTTTGCAGTGATCAACATCTAGAACCAGAAAATGAGGGAGGACTGGGGATGAACTGGTATCTACCAGAATGGCATGCATGGCCACCACTGCTATGATGATCATTACCAGTGGGATGTGAAGGATCTACACTGGAGGGTTGTAGAGGTCCAGCACCAGCCCCCTGCCCCTGATACCTGCAGTAAGTTACATACTCCACACTTTAACACCTACATTACCATATATGTATGAAGTAAGCATATATGTTGACATGATGCATTGTGTTTCAAGTGTATACCATGAATGTCTGTAATACTTGTATTAATTCACATGGAAGAATAATGCGTTTTAATTTTTAAAGTTTACATTCAAGTGTCAGTGCATTCTGAAGTTATCCACAAATATACTGGGCCAGTGTAAGCATTACACAGAACTCTGTTATACCTGTAAATTAATACTGACTTCACATATAGCATTAGTAATATTATCCATAGGTTCATATATATATATATATATATATATATATATATATATATATATATATCTTCTATAATATAGCATTAGTAATATTATTCTATAATATATACTTTTAAAACATTTAAAGAAATGTGATGTCCATTACTTGGTTAAGCAATTTGACAAAGTGACTGTTGTTTGCCTTTGTGTGGTTTCAGATCTCTGTGTAGCCTATTTTGCATAAATTCTTGGCAGTAATTCATTCAATAGTGCACATCACATATGGAAGATATATAGTTATTTGGTAACTTACACATTACAAATTTGTACATGTCTAGCACGGCAGTGGTGGATTGACACCTATAGAATTTAGGCTGTAGATGACTATGCATTTCTCCATTATCTGCAAAGTCTCCATTATCCGCAAAGCTTCTAAAAACATCATACAGTATACTTCTGTATGTGCAAATGCTGAGTTATACACACATGAGTTACCTCTAAAGTTTAAATTTCATAATAGTGTGCGTGTGTAATGCTTTACCTGCGTATTCACAAATATAAGGTGTTTGACTTATATCACTTCTTACAATACCAACAAAGATCAATTAGCTAGGCAGCTGGGGTTCTGGTTTTTAATGTGAGCATAAATGAAAGTTGTAGGTTTGAATCTGGCTTCCTACAGTTTGTCAGCAGTTAGTGTCATATGCACAGTAGTGCAACTGAAACATCAGTGACTGGATATGCAAAATGTGGTATTGTATTGTACTGCACTGCTTGCCAATTTGTGAATAACTACATTTTTCACAGTTATTTTTTGTACATAGCAGTCATTATGTACTAAACTAAAACAAGCCTTCTGTTGCAGTATTATTTCATACCTTTTACGGTGTGTAGCTGCTGAAGATAGTGCCAGAAACTGAGCTGAAATGCATGCACAAGCTTATGGAGCAGCAGAAGGAGACTGGTATGTGTTATTACTTTCCAACCTTTATGTCTCCATAAATTGTATTAAAATATTTCAGTCTGTAGGTTCAAATGTGTGATCCTATGATATTCAGGCATGTTAATGTTATGCCAGACTTCCCATGATGCATCTGTGAGGTGTGTGTAAACTGTAGTAATTTATTGTGAATAATATTAATGTATACATAATTGTATGTGACATATTGTCTTATGTGTTATATAACAATTTGTTTTCTTACATTGAGGTTATGTGTTGTCTGTTGACACAGCCTAAGTGATACACATCTGTTTTCAAATGGCATATTGTATTTGACTTGATTTTGATGTGTGTAAGTCTGCTATATTACTGCTTGTATTATATAACATAAAAACACTCCCCGGGATTCATGAAGCTCGGCGCAAGGCCGGCGTAAGGCCTGCGCCGGCGGTGCAGTGAATAGCCGGCGCAGTAGCGCCATATACATATTAATGAGAGTGCACCGGAATCACAGACACGTGTGTAGTGTACGTGAGCGAGCCCAGGTAGGATGCGTCTGGAGGCGTGTCTAAGCCGGCATGAGGTGAGCAACCTAATGTGCTGACAGCCACGGTCCGCCCACAATAGTAATTGCAGCAGCCAGGTCCCGTGCAGAATGAAACGCACGTACAGTATGCAACATAGTACCCGTCCCAAATTAACGGAGAAGCAAATACAAGCCACGAAGGCATAAGTGTACCCGTCCAAGGAGCAAAGGATACGCATAAGACCGCGTTCGTCCCGCAATGCACCGTCAGTGTTTACACTCAGAGAAGGTGTACAGCCGCATGTCAGCGCTGCACCGACATAGGAGCAGCGATTAAGGTCACCACCTGTCCCACTTTGGTTGGGGCAGTCTCTCCATGGCCAGTTGTGTCCCGAAAAAACGTATTAGAAATGGCTGATGTGCTACGATTGTAGGACACAATGATATCCGTATTTAATGTAATGGTAGCATGAATTGGTTATTTCTGTAACAGAAATACCTAAATGACACAAGAAACAGAATAAGCAAGCAAATTGCCACAATAATAAGCTTATATTTAGGCAAACAAGTGAAGTTCTATGCTATATAGTGACCGTTTGTATGTGTCGGCCTGTAAAGTCAGATGTGAGTCCCGGAAATATCCCAGATCGGAAACTGGAAAAGGTGGAAACCCCAGTAGCGACATGGCCATGGTCACCAGGGTTACCTGCTGTCCCAATGTGCCATGGACAGTCCCTGATTGGACAGTTGTGTCCCTGCAACAATCGTAAAAATGGAAAATGACCTCCAATCCCCAGTCAAGAAAATTCCCGCAATATACATGTAATAGTAGCATAAAACATATACATTGCTATATGAAACACATACATGGCATAAGAACATAAATAAGGAACCCAAATGCGTACAGAATAAGCTTATAGTATGGCAAACAAGTGAAGTTCTGTCAACTGCACTAGCCGTGGGTATGTGTAATCCTGCAAATTCCGAAGTTTCCACATAACATGCCCCACTATGGGCATTGGAAAAGGTGCCAACCATAATGGTCACAAGCAGTAGTGACAGTACATAGCCGGGTAGCTGTGTTGACATAACAACAGTAAGGAAGCAAGATACCTCAAACACAGGCAAACATGTGCATAGCAACATATCCCACACCCAGCAACGTCTCTGTTGCATACACTGGATGGCGTATGATGAAGTGTAATATCCAGAAGCAGAACCCATGCATTCGGATGTACTACACAATAGCCTCATTGTACATGTCAGTCCCACCCATGTATACCTCTGCACCCAAACCTGCTAGCATCCGTGTGCAGCTATACAACCACACACAATGTGCATACCTGAACTGTGGTAAGATGTTTGTGTTAGGCAATGCCACGCTGGCAAATCACGTACCCACATGTCACCAACCCACCGCAGGTACAGATATGTAAATGGCTGCATGTGAATGTGTCAGCAGAATGTGTACATCCGCATGTAGTATGTACCCGTCCAAACCATCTAGGTTTGCATACGACACGGTGCACATAACTGTACACATGTGGACAAGTCGGTCGTTGGACCACCGCATCGATGATTATCTATGCAGTGAAGTCGATCACATATAGCGGAACAGGTGCCTACCAAACAGGACGTCCTAACAGGGTGCTACAGGCAAAGAAGGGAAGCTGGGACATCACATGTGGAGATTAGCGTAGCTGGACGGACAAATACACACGGTCAAGGTAAAGGACGGAACAACATGCATATGGCCGGATGGATGTTGTTCGTAAAATATATAGAAACACATATGAAGTTCCAGTTTAGACTCGAAATACTATATAATGCATTGAATTGTACCATACAATATGGCAGTAGAACTAAGCCTGCATGTAATTGGTGAAGCTAAGCTGTAGTGTGATGGAATTCTGAACCTGGCAGTAAGCAGTACAGCAGGCTCATGTCTGTCATCATTAATTATTTGCTGGGTTACAGAACAATAAATGTATGTACATGCATAACAGCACTCCTTCCCCAGAGGAGGATGGCCTTGTGAGCTCTATCGAAGATAGCAGTACAACTCCTTACCAGAGAGACAAAGCAACGTATTAAGAAATTAACTGTCCACTGTATTGTAACAGTCTAGGGTCCTTGAAACAGCTACAATCACAAAAGGATACTGTAATGTACAAGGTGCCTTGCAAGGCTGTGTTATTCCCATGGGAAAACATTTTAAAAGCACGACCCCAGCACCCACGTATGTATAGACTATTGCGGACCATAGTGATGGAAATGCCCTGTGACCGACCACGTCAGTAAGGTGGGCAAAAGCTGATTGTAAACACTATATAAAGAAACTGCTTACTGTATAGAGTCAGACAAAACTCTCATACTTGGACTGTATATTATTTAGCCTGCCTGTGTACACTACTAAAACTTTCGAACCCGAGCCTCCTGTGTTATCGGCTGTCACTTAGAAAAGCCTACTGATAACTACAGTCTGGTTTTAACAACTTATTTCACATTGTGATCCTTGTAATCCGAATTCCCTTGGTAAGCTACAGGTCAGAGTACATGGCTGGTTAGACATGTACGCTGGAGAATATGCATAAATGGTTCTTCTTGAATGAAAAGACCTCCGACTGAATTGTTGTGTGTAAAGAGGCTGTTTACTGTCTGATCTGTGGCTGAAAAGCGGAAACTGGATCCCAAGAAGAAAGCGTGCAGCCTTAAACAGGAGGCCCAGGTAAGGAGTGTTTGCCTTTTGTCTCTATTGTAGATCAGGGACCAGACTACATTGTGTTTCTGTTAACAGTAGTGATATCGAATGGAAGACCTACCCACATACTGTTAAATCTGAACATAGGTCAGGGGAACACACAGCAGAGTAAATAGTGATTGTAGACACTACAGTGGATACAGGGAAGGAGACACCACGTGGTATGACAGAAGGGTACGTAGCAGTCGTGTAGAGGATATGGGAGATTATTGAAGAAACAGATCATGTGATCCGCGTTTGACGGGTGACGTGAAGAATATGCAATCGCAGAGAGCACATAATGTGAGTTACGCAGCAAAATGGGGTAATAAATATGACATTGATGGTATATTACGCAAAATATCGTTACTGAAACATTGTAATCCCTGAAAATTTGATGCATATGTTCCAGGGTAAACACCTGTTCCACCCTGAGAGGGATAGTCCCTCTTTGGGCAGCCGTGTCCCGTAAACAAACCGAACAAATGGCAAATGTCCTGATATCTCAGGACAAACATTTCCCAGATATATATCAAAATGGTAGCATAAAACAGTAAATTTGTATGTGGAACAGCAAAATATAATAATAAACAGAATAAGCAACTGAAATGCTACAACAATTGGTCGCTCTCCTGGCAAAACGTGAATTCCTGTCCTATGTACTGGCCGTGGGTATGCATTTTCCAGGCAAATTACACGTTCCGAACACTAATGTCCCACATTGTGCATTGGAAAAGGTGGCAGCCCTAAGATGTGCAGGTGACAAAACAGCGACAATTGGGTATCCGTCATGCACATCGGTGGACTGAGGTAGTGTACCGAAGGGAACAGAACACTACAAATGGCTAAGCATCATACGTACACAGAGAAGATCATAATACAGTAGTACCGATAGCCCCCCCCCCACAACCCCCTACCACCTCCGATACCACATCCAGGATATTAAGCGGGAGGGCAGGCTAGTCCCCACACGTTATCCTGTGGCAACAGAGGTAGCACAACGAACAAATGTAATAGAAGCTATTGAAATCACATCCCGAACACGTAACATACCTAGGGACACCCGAGTAAGAACACAGTACTAAAACAGAGTGAGGATATCTGTCAATTAATTGAAGTACCGAACCCTCATGCAGGACAGGAAAGCCAGGACCCAACCCCCGTAGCATATAGACCGTGGACACCAGAAGATATCTGTAAAGTCATAGAGGGAATTCCCCAGCCACAAAGTAATCGCTATTCACCATGCAATACCCCTGTATCTCCTGATCGGAAACCAAAAGGGGAATGGCGGATGGTACAGTATGTACAAGCTGTAAATCATGTAAGAATACTTAGGGTAGCGTTGGTGCCAGACCCACACACTATATTCAATGCTATGAACATGCCACAGAAGTATCTTACCGTGGTACATATAAGCTATGCTTACTTTGCAATACCTATACATCCACATAGTCCGTATTGCTTTGCATGTACAGTCAGGGTGACAGATACAGCCATACCCGGCTATCGCAGGGATACTGTGAAAGTACAATGATATTCTCACAGGGGATGGCTAGCTATATTCCGGTGTTAACTCCACCCGGGGCCAGTCAAGTTCTACTTTATTTGGATGATATTCTGCTTGCGGCCCCTACCCAGCAGCAATGTATGGAAGATACAATAGCATTATTGAGATAATCAGCAGAACAGGGACATAAAGTAAGCAAGCATAAATTGCAACTACAGAGAATACAGGTCAATTACCTGGCATATCTGGTATCCAAGTAGGGTAGAACATCACATGACAATAGGAAGGTAGCAATATAATAAGCACCCAAGCCAACTAACAAGAAGGGAATGATGTCCTGTCTGGGCCGACTAACACTTGTTAAATCTGGATACCAAACAATGCTGTGGAATCCGCTGTATTGTTTGCCTTAACCTTTAATACACCTATGGCAGCACAACACATAGTACACTGGATTACAGTAGCAGAAACAGCGTTCTGCAGACTAGAACGATTGATAGCCTCAACAGCTGTAGTAGGTCTCGTGAATAATCATAACACATGTTGTCAGACCGTAGATTGTAAGCGGAGATATATGCCGTCAGTCTTGATGCAACAGCAGGGAAGTAAGCAACGCTACATAGCTGACTACTCATTGCAGTTGGACACTGTGGCATGGTCAGTGCCACATTGTGTACAGGCAGTTGTTGTAGCACCCATGGCAGTACAGGCCCGGCCGTAATGTTACTAGACCACCCTCTCACTGTGAGAATGTCTCATGCAGTTGCGATCAGTCTGCTGCAAGAGAAGATAGCATTCCTGACCCGTGCTAGACATTTGTCATGTTTGACCATACCACTGAGTCAACCTCACATGGTGATTGAGCGTTGTACAACATGAAACCTATCAACGTCACGTCCGACACCTGTGTATGGCACACCACACAGTTGCCTATACGAAATGGATTAAATAACTACACACAGACATGATATCACTGATATACCCTTAGATGATGCAGAGGTGACAGTTAATGTGTATGGATCATGTAGACAGAGTCCTACAGGAACGAATCAAGTAGTTTATGCAGTAGTTATTGATAATGACATTGTAGGCGGCCAAACCCTGCAGCATAACGTGTCTGCTCAAGCAGCAGAATAGATAGCTTTAACACGTGCTTGTACTGTAGCGGAAAACTGATGTGTGGACATATGTCCCGATAGTCAGTCTGTTGTCTGTGCAGTGCATGTTTATGAGCAGCAGTGGAAGAATAGGGGAATGATAACATCCAGCGGTAAACCGATTAATCATGCGCATACGAACTTGAATGCATTAGACTACATGCAGTTACCCACTGAAGTAGGTAATTGTAAATGTGCAGGGCATAGAAAGCAACAGGATAACAGTAGGAAAGGTGAGGCATGAGCTCATGCACCTGCAAAACAAGCAGCGTCACAGTTGGAAAGTGTTTGTGTGAATGAGGAATGACAAACCTCAGACAGTTTAGATGTAGAAACTGTACAAACAATGCAAACAGCAACTACGAAAGCAGAAAAGCCGACGTGGTTATGACAAGGAGCAATCCTTGAACACGGACTGCACATATCCACAGTGAGAAAGCCAATATTAACGTCTAATGTATTCAGATATGCGGCTTTGTGGAGCCATGGGTAGAGACATGTCTCAACAGGGCCGGTGGTACATTTGGTTAACAGAATACCCTAACATACGGAATTACGAACCACATACAAACCTCATGAGCCGCGTGTCACGTTTGCAGTAGATATCAAGCACAGAGAGTATTTAAACCGAAGCAGGTGAGTTTACCTACACCACCATAACCGTTCCGTACTATTTGTATGGAGTTCATACATCTGCATAAATGTGAAGGGAACAAATACTGTTTAGCGATTACACATATATATAATCAAAATGGGTAGAAGCATTCCCAACCATTAATCCGGATGCAGCAGCAGTGGCAAAGGTGCCAGTAAAATAAAGTATCCCTAGATCTGGCATGCTGTAAAGAAGCTACAGTGACAATAGAACACATGTAGTGAACCAGACAATCACGCTACCTGGGGGATTACTGCGTATTACCATGAATGTCAATTGCATGTACAACCCACACTCAGCACGACTGCTGGCGCCGTAGAATGGGATCCCGAGAAATAAGTAGAGGAGGTTGGTGGGTGACATCCAGACGAGTTACATGAGCTGTCTACCTATAGCATTGCTGAGCATGACAACAGTTCCAAATGTAAAGTGCTGCACCCACTTCGTAGTAGTATGTGGAATGGCATATCATGTGCCAGAGTGGAAAGCTGTCATGCCTGCAGAGCCGGAGGTCGATGACTCAGTAGTAGGTGACATGAGAGGATTGTTAACTAGTAACACTGTTCTTCAGTTAAAGTCTGTTACAGATAAGAGCAAACGAAGACGGAAGCATAGCTGACACCAGTATCCTGTGTGTATGTCACTGTTATCCAAAGAACATTATTGCCAAGTGGACATTGTGAAGGTCTGTACCGGGTACTGTTGGCAACGCCTACCGCAGTAAAGTTTGCAGAGAGGTCGTCCTGGGTCCACCTCACATTTCTCAAACTGGTAAAGGATATCAAGTCTGATTGACATCTTGTAGCTGATATACCAAAGAGCCCGAATCACCCGGCCAAGACTGTATAACAATACAAAGCAACCCCAAAGACAATTATGTTTGCTGTCCTAATGATTATACACCTATTAACCATGTTTGTGTTTACGTTACAATTTCTGGGACCTTACCTGCATATAACTACACGGATACAAATACTGATACGTGATGAACTGGCCACAGAGTGTCTTCCACACTTCAACAGATACCTAGGCATGATGCGTGTGCATATAGAGACTAGGAACACATTAAATTGCTGTGTTTGTACTGCCATACCTACATCATATGGAGGACTTCCGATGCATGTTGTCCCCTTGGGGATAGATTGAGACTTGTGAATATCTACACTTTGATACAGGTTCTGTGAGATCACAGGACAATGTGGCAATGTACTTACCTGTTACACAAAAATGAATTGTATGTTATCATAAACATGATACAGTTTCAGTTGGTGTGAGTATTTGTAACATAACTGTGTCTTACGAATGTCATATAACAGCCAAAGATCACAGTACTACTTGTAGCACCATTCCTAATTTGTATTGAAACATCATGAGAACAATGTTGAAGGATGTGCAGAAACATCCTGAATTGTATAAACAGTCCTCTGTTAGAGACAGGAATATGTTACATGCAGAGGTAACCCGCATCAGTATTAAAGCAGAATATTGTTATGTTGTTTGTGGGAAATAAGCATATCAATGGTTACCTGGGAATTGGTCCGGCAGTTGTTATTTGGGTTATCTGGCTCCAGTCACATGACATACTGTACAATTGCCTGTGGGTGCGAAATGAACTATAACACATATAGCTCGAAGAACTGGGAACACAGTCGAGAAACCTACTAATCCAGTGGGTGAAATGGAAGCTGTTCTGACATGTCAGTCTTCTGCAAGAGATAAAGGAATATCGATTCATATGGACTTGGTGACAGCGTCACAACCTGGGCTGGAACACCCCCAGCTTCTGGAGTAGTGAAATCAATCAGGGAACAGAGGAAGTTATCAAAACCTGTCAGAGGAAGGATGAATGTGACTTCCCGCTCCTGAACATGTGACTGATGAACTGGATGCAATGAGAACTGTTGTGTCACAAAATGTAATAGCGCACGACTGCACCGTGGCGCTGAGAATTGGCACGTCTTGGCGCTTACTGAAGAAGATCGCTGTGTCCAACTACCACATGAAAAGACCAAAAGCAACGCCCACCTACAGGTAATATAGCAGGTGTCATCCATGGCGGAACCAGGCCCAAACCCACTGACGAACCATTTCTACAAACCATTGGGTGGATGGGGTCAGTCATACTGAATATCATGATTGCCATTTGTGTTGTTCTGCTCATATTGGGAGCATGTGGCTAGTGCGGGATACTGTGCATGTAAGTATTAGTCAGGGACTCTGGCGACATACCTGTACCCGAGACTATGTATCAAGACCTGTAGTGGTATTTGTCAATAGAAAATGCAATCCTACTTGCAATGTAGATCAAATTACTTGCCTAGTTAAACGTTCCACAGAGGAAGACGCTAGGGAATGAAATAATGTTGTATATGTTTCTGGATAGAGTAGAAGCAATCAAAGGAGGGAGAATGTTAGCAAAATACATATTTAAACATAGATATGACGTGCAACTTTAGAAGCAAATAGTGTATAATGCATATTATTCTACCTGACAATATAGCAGTACAGCTTCTCATGCATGTAATTGCTTGTAGTGTAGCTGCAGTGTGATTGAACCCTAACCCTAGCAGTAACCAGTGCAGCAGGTGTATGTCAGTCAGCATTACTCATCTGCTCGGTTACAGAATAATACATGTATGTACAGGTATATCTGTCATCCTTCCACTGAGGAGGATAGGCTTGTGAGCTCTAACACAGAGTACAGCTGCTCAGCAGAGACACAGGAACCTAGTAGGACACGGGTGAGGACTGGATATGAACAGTGTTGGAACCATGACAGAGCAGAATTTACCGAAGTACAGTCTAAGTGAATATGTGGCTTGCAAGGTTGGGCTATCCTCATGGGAAAACATGTAATAAGCATTACCTGAGCACTGTTGTAGGAATACAATGTTCTGTACTCTAGCAATGTAAATGCCTTGTGACTGACCACATCATTAATGTGTGCAAAAGATGATAGTATACAGAATGCTCATACAGATGTAACATGTATAGAGTTGAACAAATGTCTAAACTTTTACTGCATACTCCTTTGCCTCCTGCTGCATAGTAGTAAAATGTTATTAATCCCAGCTTCCTGTGTTAATGAGTGTCATTTTGAAAATACGAATGAGTGTTACAGTTTGATTTAAAAGACTTAATTGACAGATGTTTACGTTCTAGCATGGGAATAGGTCAAGCCAAACATCACAATGTCCATGTGTACCACATACACACAGCCAGTAACACGCAGTAGTAGTGCATGAAGGCATACACGACTGTGGGAATAGTACAGGACATATGGCACGTGCCAAGTGCAGATGCATGACACAAACCCCAGGATGGGTGTCCCTGCAAAGAGGAACATGTGCCAACTACACCTCCCACAGATGTACCGGCAATAAACACATGGCAAACACACAGACACACTACTGTCCAACACATGACTGCAACGGAGCCTGGTCAAACACCAACATGAAGCATGCACAAACAGGGACTTGAGTAATGTTTGCCTTAACACCCCCATAGGCCAAAGAAGAATAGAATGGACATATGCATGTAATGCTGTGAAGGATGTGTGGTAGTCCTCAGTATCACAGTGTTAGGGACACAGATACACTGTCATCAACCGTGGCGTATGTGCAACGTACACAGCATACCTGCATGTAATACAGAGGACAATCATGTGCCACAGAAATATACAGTGGCGAAAGAGTATAGTGGATAGACAATTGTACATGTGACAAACTATGAATATAGGTTCACACGTCCATAGGTACAGGGTAGGCCATCGTCCCAGGCCCAGCCATAATACTACACCATAGTTAGGATGACTTTGCCAACCTTCTGTGCTTCAGATGAAATACCCATGATATTGCTGTATCTCCGTCAAGCACTGATAATGATGTAATCCCTGGCCTATACCTGCAATTCTCCATCCAATGGACAACATAGCTGCGAACAAGGCTAGGAAGGATGTCTGTCTCACATGTACTGTGATGTACATCCACAGCATAATGAGTGTCTGGGTGATATATGTGTCACTCAAACACATCCCATTAATGACCGTGACAAGGTAAATGTCACCTGCCCTAGTGATTCTGAGGGATGCGGATACAGTAGGTGAAGCATACACATGACATATGGGTTGACATGGCCTCGTATGTCAGGCACAGGTCAACACTAAACAGCAGGTATGTGACGTGATGTGGCAGGGGTCCTACATGTGGGGAAGCATTACACAAAATGGTGTCATCCTGCATCTGTACAACAATCAACCTATGTGGGCTTCCCAGCTGCTGTAGGTGTATGGTCAGATACAGTCTGAATGGGGCAATGTAGTAGATCATAGGTGTAACACGTAATGGGTACAAGGAGACAATGACCTAGCCTGATGTAGATGTGAATCCCTGCACCAACAGGTGGGCAATGTAGAAGACCCACACAACCACGATAGCAACGTGTGTGTGGAATGAATGGTGACCGTCAAACACTGTCCCCTGATCCTGGTAATCACCCCTGTGCTGGGGGGACAGGCACCTATATGCTGGACAGGGGTGACCTAGTAGTTCTCCACAGGTATGATGTTGCATTGCGTCGCATTTAGCTGTGGGACATGTCCCTGACAGCAGATATGCATACCTGGGTGGCCCCTTGAAGGATATCTGTGTCAGATGTCTGTCCCACTATGGCACCTGTTTTGCAGTCATCTACAAACACTGTTGCCCATAGCACCCCTGTGTGTGCCTGTACCGTGAAAATGTAGGTGTATGACAGGAGTGCAGACATGGAAGGGCCCCATGGGACACCACTTGTGACAGGCAGTAGGTCTGATATGCTGCCAGCAACTATGACCGTGTGGGTTGTGTCACATAGACAGTTTACAACACATTCTGTGATGTGCGTGTTCACATCCCAGCCAATGGGTTTATCAGCGATACCTGAGGGGGGTAATGTGATGAAGGGCTTTGCCAGGTCGAGGTAGGCTGTATGGACTGCAACACCCCCATCAGTGGCCTTGGCGACTGTCCCGAAAATGTCAACCATGCTTTAAAGGCATGAACCGCTCCTGAACAAGACAAACCGTGTGTGAGGCAAAGTATGTATGTCCCTATGCAGTCATGTACGAGCCACAGTATGATCCCTCCCCATGTCTTTGCAGATAGGTCTCCTCAGGGTAATGGGACAGTAATAACCAGCCTCAGTGGAGGTATTGGCCTTGTGACGTGGGACTACAGTTGCCATGTGACACAACCTGGGTACCCTACCTGAGGTGAGGCTACAAAGAAATAGCTGTCCTAACTGTGGGTCCAATTCATAACTGAGATAGTGGAGTACACAGCGGGGTCACCAGCTGGTCTCATGGATGCTATGTCCACTACCCTGGAGAGAGCATGTCCCACCTGTGTGTCACAGAACATTTGGTGACCACAAACCAGTGGTACACACATCTCCTCATGTGTGGGGGAGGGTGTGGAGATGTCCTCACTGGACTTGTCAGCCTGTATGTTGGCAATGTGTGTATGTTGAGTAAACCCCACCTCTATGTGAACCCAGTCAGAGCATATGTGGGAGTGAGCTCCCAGGTGTCGAGCATAGCAACTGAAGGTGGTATGATTGTTAGCCAGGTCCATGTAGGTATATCTGTGGAATGTGCCCTGGACAATTTCATGACAGTGTGTAACTCTACACATATGATGACCAAGGGTGTCATACCTCACAAGGTGTCTGCTCCACCTTGTAGTAGCCACCTCCTCGTGTTGTACATTCTGTGTATGGCTGGGGTACACCACACTGGATGCTTGGCATTGGTACAGTGAACCACAGTTGGGTAAGTGAATGACTGGCTCATGCAGTCCTGTAGGTACTGGTAGATGGCAAATGTGATTGATGCAGTGGCTGGACCACTGGCTCAGGGTCCTTAAAGGAGACCACAGTAGTGCGCAGAATTGTGTAGTCTGCCTCTGAGCAAGCAATGTGTATGGTAACTGGCAACACTCACAGCAACGGATGCCAAAAGCAGAAGCCAATGTCCAAATAACATAGATCAACTTCTGCATGACAATATGTCTTATCATACATGTATTGACACGTGTCTGCTAATTACAATTGGAAATGAGCGGTAAGACTGGCCTAAAGTTCCCGTGATGTACACAGTCTGGGGGTGTTGTTCCGATAATAAAGTGGCAATACCTCCCAATCGTGACCTCTGGGTATGGTATGAAAGTGGTTGTTAACCTGCAACATTGGATGTATAGCATTGGTTTCTGGTGTCGGAAGACATGGTTCCTGTAGCACAACACAATATGGGTAGTCAAGCACACATCCGCGATTGCTGAACACACAGCATCAGTGAAACCCACTGCTCACAAGGACACAGTCCGACAAGCTCTACACTTTAAATATGCACAGTGGTGTCCATTGTCGGACCCAAAAATTGACATCACACCAGATTCACGTCTTCTTTCAATACGTACCTGAACTCATTGTCGTCACAGGTACACATATGCACTGCAAGCGTGTTTAATGTTGATGATAGCTGTCCATGTAATGCAGCACAGATGCACAGAAATACCCAGGGTACCGGGTCCATAGAACTGCGTACACATCACAGTCCTGCACACATGAAGGATGTGTAATGGGTACTGTCGATTGTTGCAGTCAAGGGATTCTGGGTATGTAGACTCTGGGCCCGGTGTTGCTTCGCAGCCAATCCTGTGTCCCGCCCCGTGGGAGGGATGTGTGTGTAGCACCTGCCATACTATCCGCTAATGATGCAAACCATCCACTGGAGAATGCTAAATGCAGGTGTGAAATGTGTACAGCCCTATACTAGTGTCCAGTAGGCAATTGTCATGGATGGACAACCGTATGCCCAAGATGCCACCCACAACCGCAAACCCGGGTAAATTACACAGCCGCGGTAAGGCATAACACAGGAAATACACATAGGGACTGCAGTTGACATTCCACATACAAAGTCGGACGCTGTGCCAACACCGGCGTACACAGCACTCAATCTGCCAGCAACAGACTGAGGAGCACCCGCTACCATACAGCGGAACAGATGTGCGACCTGTGGAACACATACTAATGGCACAAACACAACGTCACGTAGGATATGTAAACTATGGCATTCCCACCTATGAAGACAGCATGGTTAAATGAATACATAGGTAATCAACATGTTCCGGTGGTGTTATATTGGAAATACAGTGACGGATATGTCCCATTGGGATGTCTGCGGTTTATATGAAGCAGTTGCTAACCAGCATCTTTGGATGTATGTCATTTGTCCACAGTACTAGATCACCTGGTTATGTAGCACCATGTGGAATGGGTAGTCCAACAGACATCCGCGATTGCTGAACACACAGTATCAGTGAAACCCACTGCTCACAAGGACACAGTCCGACAAGCTCTAAACTTTACATATGCACAGTGGTGTCCATTGTAGGACCCAAAAATTTGTCTAAAGACAGGAATGCCGCCTTCTTTCATCACCTAACTGAACTCATTGTCGTCACAGGTACACATATGCACCGCAAGCGTGTTTAATGTTGCTGATAGCTGTCCATGTAATGCAGCACAGATGCACAGAAATACCCAGGGTACCGGGTCCATAGAACTACGTCCACATCACAGTCCCGCACACATGACGGATGTGTAATGGGTACTGTCAATTGTTGCAGTCAAGGGATTCTGGGTATGTAGACTCTGTGCTCGGTGTTGTTTCGCAGGCAATCCTTTGTCCCGCCCCGTGGGAGGGATGTGTGCGTAGCACCTGCCTTACTCTCCGCTAATAATGCAAACCATACTCCGGAGAATGCTAAATGTAGGTGTGGAATGTGTACAGCCCTATACTAGTGTCCAGTAGGCAATTGTCATGGATGGACACCCGTATGGCCAGGATGGCACCCACAACTGCAAACCCGGGTAAATGACATAGCCGCGGTAAGGCATAACACATGAAATACACATAGGGACTACAGTTGACATTCCACATACAAAGCCGGACCGTCGTGCCAACACCGGCGTACACAGCACTCAATCTGCCAGCAACAGACTGAGGAGCACCCGCTACCGTACAGCGGAACAGATGTGCGACCTGTGGAACACATACTAATGGCACACACACAACGACACGTAGGATATGTAAACTATGGCATTCCCACCTACGAAGACAACATGGTTAAATGAATACATAGGTAATCAACATGTTCCGGTGGTGTTATATTGGAAATACAGTGACGGATATGTCCCATTGGGATGTCTGAGGTTTACATGAAGCAGTTGCTAACCAGCATCTTTGGATGTATGTCATTTGTTCACAGTACTAAATCACCTGGTTATGTAGCACCATGTGCAATGGGTAGTCAAACAGACATCCGCGATTGGGGAACATACACCAGCAGTGAAAAGCACTGGGCAGGTGGACACAGTCCAGCAACATCTAACTTGACATATGCACATCGGTGTCCATTGTAGGACCCAAAAATTCTGTTCAGAGAATGCCTGCTAGCTTCCTGCATTACTCACGTGATCTCATTGTCATCACCACGTCACAGGTACACATATGCACGCGTGTTCAATGTTGATGATAGCTGTCCATGAAATGCAGCACACATGCACAGAAATATCCAGGGTATCGGGTCCATTCAGCTGCGTCCACATCACAGTCCCGCACATGAAGGATGTGTAATGGGTACTGTCCACTGTTGCAGTCAAGGGAGTCTGGGTATGTAGAATCTGGCCTCGGTGTTGTTTCGCAGGCAATCCTTTGTCCCGCCCCGTGGGAGGGGCGTGTGCGTAACACATCGTCACTCTCCGCTAATAATGCAAACCATACTCCGGAGAATGCAAAATGCAGGTGTGAAATGTGTACAGCCCTATACCAGTGTACAGTAGGCAATTCACATGGATGGACAAGCGTATGACTAAGATGGCACCCATAACTGCAAACCCGGTGGAATTACACTGCCGTAGTAAGGCATTACACAAGTAATACACATAGGGACTACAGTTGACATTCCCCATACAACAACCACAGACAACCAGCCGATGAAGTCCAAAGCAAAGACGAGGTACTGTAGGGACCGTCAGTGACCACTCAGAGCACACCAAGAATTAAAGGCAGTCACCATAGTCTATTGGAGCCCACTTCTGCTTCATAAGCAGACTTATTCAGAATACATACAATGCAGTCCAACCTACTACATTTAAAAGCATTAATTGGTCAGTACATTAGATGTACTAGGTACTAATTACATGCCTTAAAGGCAGACAAGCGAACAAACCTTACTTGGGTTACAGATCCCACACAGTGAGGACATCAGACATTGCTTTGAAAGGTACAGTCTTCATCGGAAAATAGAAATATATGTACATATATGAAAGATGAACCAACATAAAATGTTTTCCAAATGTCTGACTGTGTAAGATACATATATATGTCCTATGGATTGTGCCAATATATTAACAGAACTGCAGACACCTAGTAATATAAATGAACCATAATATATACACATAAACCGTATGATTATGACTAATGTAAAATAGACCAACGAAATGTAAAGATTCACAATGTGCTAATGTAAATATTCATTTAGAAGGTTACTTAAATAAATCAATTCAGACATCCATGTCTAAATACTAACACAAGGCCAGCGAGGTGCTTGCCCTCACATGTACTGGGATGTTGTTCCACAGCATAGTGAGTGTCTGGGTGATGAATCTGTCCCAACAACACGTTCGATTAATGACAGTGTCAAGGTGTACGTCAGCTGCCCTTGTGGTTCTGAGGGATCTAACTTATTTACGTGAAGCATAGTCATCAGATCTGGGTTCGACATAGCCTTGTATGCCAGGCACGGGTCACCTCTGGGCAAGTGGTATGCAACTGTATACAGCTGGAATTCTTTCAGTCGGTCAGTATAACACATATACCTGAGACCCTGCATCTGTTTGTCGATGAACTGTTGGTGCCTTTCCAGCTGCTGCAGGTGTTGGGTCAGATACATTCTGAACGGGGCATTGTACCCAATCATAGGTCTAATGAGTGATGAGTACAAGGGGACAATGACCTCCCCTGATCTAGATGTGAATCCCTTCATGATGATGTGGGCAATGTGGAAGGTCTACCTAACTATGTTAGCAACATGTGTGTCTAACGAACGGTTAACAACAACACGTGTCCCCAGATCACTGGTAACCCCCTCTGTGCTCATTGGATTGCCACCTATATGGTAGCTCGGGGTAACCTTGTTCTTCCCGAAGGGTATGCCTATGCATTTCCTGGCATTTAGCTGTAGGACATGTCTCTGGTACCACTTATCCACATCTGTGAGGCACTCCTGAATGATATCTGTGTCAGATGTGTGTCTGACTTTGGCACCCGGTTTGCAGTCATCTGCAAACATTGTCACCCATAACCCCCCTGTGTATGCATGTACATTGGAAACGTAGATGCTGGAAATAGTGGACCCAGGACTGAGCCCCATGGGACACCACCTGTGACTGGCTGTGAGTATGACATGGCGCCAGCAACTATGGCCATGTGTGTTCTGTGACTTAGCCAGTTTGCAACCCATATGGCGATGTATGGATTTACATTCAAGATGACGGGTTTATCAATTATACCCGAGGGGGGTATTGTGTCGAAGGCCTCTGCCGGGTTGAGGTAGGCTGTATGGACTGCTTTACCCTCAGCAATGGCCTTGGTGACTGATTCTACAAAGTGAAACACGTGTAAAGGCATGATCTGACTCTGACGAAGCTAAACTGGGATGTATCGAAAGTATGCAGTCCCCTATGTCTTTATCTATGTGTTCCATTATGATCCATCTCCATGGCTTTGCAGATAAGGCTTGTCAAACTAATGGTATGGTAATAACCAGGGTCAGTGGAGGCACCATCTATGTGGAGTGTGACTACAGTCGCCCTGTGCTACTACTCAGGTACGTATCCTGAGGTGAGGCTAAGATTAAACAGCTGTCCTAAGTGTGGGTTTAATTCCCCATAGAGTTCCTGGAGTACACAGCTGGGACACCATCTGGACCCATGGATGCTGTGTTGACTGCCTTGGGGCTGGATGTGGGTAATGCTGGACATACCCATGGCAGACGTGGCACGTTCCCGAGTCCGATGCCCAAGGG
>NC_056744.1:527388478-527453658 GCF_019279795.1 Protopterus annectens | reverse complement strand
TTTTTCCTCGTATTCTCCGCATTACCTTCCTATATCCGTGGTTGTTGGCGGGAGGCCACATGACTGGTTTAGGGAACGTAGTCATCCTCGTGCACATGCATCTGTCGCGCATTATGTACTCTCAGCGCATCTATTTCCTAACACGCCAGTCCTGATGCTGTGATGTGCATTGTACAGCCCAGATTTGCTGACCTCAATATCCTTCCTCCAAATGTGGCACACCCTCTGTGGTTGACATGTATCTCGTGTAGGCCACTCCTCGGTGTAGTACCGCTTCCGTTTGCTCCATCCTTACACGGTGCCGTTTTGCGATTCACTATTATCTGCCTCATTTGCATGGAATTGACTACTAATACATGGTTCTGGCGAACACCGCCACCACTCCTTGACAACCATTGCGCTGGGGTTGAAGCTTTACATACATACTATGGTGTGTGGTGGCTGTGCAGCTGATGTGTGTTATACTGCTCTTTTAGGACATTGTCATATTATTTCATTGCTTTGCAACTTCTGTGCACATATCCCGGGGGTCTGCTGTTCTTTCTACGTACGTGCCATTTATGTCATTTTTTACATTTTGTGCATATTTTCTTTGGACATTCTCGGTGCCTTTCCACATTGGCATATTGCACCTATATGATACCTGACTTTGACAGCCTTCCGTTACTCCTCGGTCATGTTTGGGTAAATGTAAACCATTTTTTTTGGTTTACATTGCCATGCCCTTACGCCTGCGCCACTTCGTGGATCGCTATTTGCCCTCATTTGCATGGTGCAATACCACACACAGTGTGTTTTGCATAGCTACGCCGGGGTCGGAGACGGTCCGGCGCACGCCGGTAGTGCACGTGGAATTCATTCATACCTGAATCGCTCAGCAGCCATATTTGGCGTTATAACGCCGACGCTATGCTGGCGCCTGGCGCAAGGTTCATGAATCTGGGGGACTGTTTTTTGCTGTTAATGCTGTTTGCACATACAATGCACATCACAGCATCACAGCATCAGCACAAAATGTAAAAAATGACATAAATGGCACGTACGTAGAAAGAACAGCAGACCCCCGGGATATGTGCACAGAAGTTGCAAAGCAATGCAATAAATAAAATAAAATAAAAACAGTTGTCAACTTGTATGTGTGACAGTGGTTCTCAATGAATTATATGATATGCATGTCCTGCTTATTCTTTTATTGTACACTTGTCTGCTGTCCCACAGTCCTTCTGTTGTTGGCAGACCTTGACTGGCATGTACTGCTTGAGGTCCCCTGCTCTTGCCCCACTGTACAAATGCATTCTGATGGTTTGAGTTCACTACCTTTATACCTCTCAACTGTCCACATTTTTGCAGAATGTCTAGATTTTTCGTCTTCTTCTCATAATATTTGTATTTTTCTGTCAAATCACTGTGGACTAAAGTCATTAAATAATTATATACATTTGAGTTTTAGACTTTATATCTGTCATAAAATGCATACTAACACAAATTATGTTATTCTAGGAACTTCCTAAGTTTCTAAGAGCAATATTTAAAATCTGTGCCTATTTTGGGGCCTTTGACCCTTCATTATTTTAGTCTTCGTCCAGATTTCTTGAGCTGAGGTTCAGAGGTATAATTACATACAATATTTTGTCATTTTTGTGCTGCAAGCCATTCCTATTTTTATTGTGTTGCATAGTAGTTAAATCCATACATGTTTTTCATATGTACATGTACATATATAGGCATAACACAAACTTGGTGATATATTTATGTACAGTGGATATAAAAAGTTTACAGACCCCTGTTAAAATGCCAGGTTTTTGTGATATACAAAATGAGACCATAATAAATAATTTCAAATCTTTTCCTACCTTTAATGTGACCTGTACAATTCAATTGGAAAATAGACAAATCTGTTAGGGGAAAAAAGTTAAAATATAAAAAAATTAAAAAAACGTAAAATAAGCTGGTTGCATAAGTTTGCACACCCTTAAACTAATACTTTGTTGAAGCACCTTTTGATTTAATTACAGCATTTAGTCTTCTTGGGTAGGAGCCTATCAGCATGGCACATCTTGACTTGGCAATATTTGTCCACTCTTCCTTGCAAAAGTGCTCAAAATCTGTCTTATTGCAAGGGTATCTCTTGTGCACAGCCCTCTTCAGGTCACCCTACAGATTTTCTATTGGATTTAGGTCTGGGCTGTGGCTGGGTCATTCCAAAACTTTAATTTTCTTCTCGTAAAGCCATTCTTTTGTTGATTTGGATGTATGCTTGGGGCTATTGTCGTGTTGAAAGATGAAATTCTTCTTCATCTTCAGCTTTCTAGCACATGCCAGAAGGTTTTGGGCTAATAGTGACTGTATTTCGAATTGTTCATAATTCCCTCCACCTAGTTCCAGATGAAGAAAAGCAACCCCAAAGCATGATACCTGCCACCATCATGCTTCACCATGGAGATGGTGTTCTTTTGGTGATGCAAAGTGTTGTTTTTGAGCCAAAAGTACTTTCTGGAATTGTGGCCAAAAAGTTCAACCTTGGTCTCATCAGACCATAACACATTTTCCCACATGCTTTTGGGAGAGTTGATGTATTGTTTTGCAAATGTTAGCCTGGCCTGGATGTTTTTATGTGTAGGAAAAGGCTTCTGTCTTGCAACCCTACCCCATAGCCCAGACATATGGAGAATACAGGAGATTGTTGTCACATGTAGTACACAACCAGTACTTGCCAGAAATTCCTGCAGCTCCTCCAGTGATGCTGTAGGTCTCTTGGCAGCCTCTCTGACCAGTTTTCATCTTGTCTTTTCATCATTTTTGGAGGGATGTCCAGTTCTTTTCAATGTCACTGTTGCCCCATGTTTTCTCCACTTTTTGATGACTGCCTTCACTGTTTTCCATGGTATATCTAATACTGTGGAAAATTTTTTGTAGCCTTCTCCTGACTGATAACTTTCAACAATGAGATCCCTTTGATGCTTTGTAAGCTCTCTGTGAATCATAGTTTTTGCTTTAGCAGGCAACTGAGTTAATGTCAGGAAAATCCTACTAGGACAGCTGAACTTTATTTGGGGTTAATCAGAGTCTCTTTAATTGATGGCAGGTGTGTACCCAAGAAGACTGAATGCTGTAATTAAATCAAAAGGTGCTTCGACAAAGCATTAGTTTAAGGGTGTGCACACTTATGCAACCAGCTTATTGTACATTTTTTTTATTTTTTATATTTTTCTCCCTAACAGATTTGTTTGTTTTTTAATTGACTTGTAAAGGTGGGAAAAGTTTTGAAATGATTTATTGTGGTCTCATTTTTTTATATCACAAAAACATGGCATTTTAACAGGGGTGTGTAAACTTTTTATATCCACTTCATGCATGTCATACACATACTTTGTTGCTATTAAATGTTGTTGTAGTGTTTTTCACTATATATGATTGTTCGGAACCATTCAAATTCCATTGTGATTATATTGTGTTGTAGTGTCACCCATTAACCATGTTGCATTGCTCATCTCATTTGCATATCAATTTTAACTATACCATTGATTAATATTAATATATATTTTTACCACACATGTTTTACTCATAGTTTCAAAACCCCCATCCAGTAACTGAACAGTGCACTGTAAGACAGCATTGTAATTGTAGTGTACCTATAAACTTATTCACTCATGCAATTTTGCTGTGTATGCTGGATTATGCCATATTTTATCTGAATTAACTTATTTACTCATATCTGTTGGAAAGATACTCCAAACAGCTTCTATGCTATGTTTCGTGTCAAAATCTTAAGCTAGGGTCATAAATAATTGAACTTCATATTTTTGACTTGTAATCTGCTATTCTTGAACAGCATAGAAACAAGCACTGAACTTTAACACTACACATTAAAATTTGTCTACCTGGGCTATGGGCTACTTTCTAAGAATGTATCATGTATTCATACCTTAATTAATGTTTTAAGTATTGCAGTGATAATAATTTTATGCTACATTTGAAGATCTGCTCATTGCTATATAATTGTAGCAGATGTTAATGTGAATATTATGCTGGTCATCTGTGGGCATAGACATGAATCTGTACCACTATGCACAGAAATTACATGTAGTTTACACTGTTTATTGTCACATCTAGAGTTAAAGAGGGTCCTTATGTAGATGTTTTGGGAGCTTAGTACTATTTCTCATTGCTGCTTTTTTGCCTGCAATGACTGTATTTTGTATATGAGCAGTTAGCAGCTAGGATGTATGACCTGATACTGTGTGATTTTATAAATTTTCATCTCCTGTATTTTAGAGCTAAATACTCCTGCTCCTAACATATTCAAGTATCCTATGTCTAGCCTACTATATGGTACTTATGGTACCATGGTGGGAGGTTGGCATAATGGTTAAGATGTTTACCTTACAAACACAAGTTGCAGGGTTTGATTCTCACATGGGGTAATTGGCTAGGCTTAAAATGGCCCACAAGGGTGGTTATCCTAGTACGAACCTATGAACATCAGCAATCATAATTTACAAGCATGATGTTCATGTTATATTTGTGGGAAGATGGGAGAATGGTTAAGGTGTTTACCTTGCAGACACAAAGTGCAGGGTTTGATTCTCACATGGGGTAATTGGTTAGACTTAAAATGGCCCACAAGGGCAGTTAGCCTAGTATTAATCTGTCTATCTATCTATCTAGCTAACTTATTGTCTCACTCTCTTCCTCTTATTCTTATAGAAATCTCCCTGAGTTAAATCAATCACTTGTGCTAATTTCAAAAGAAAGTGGATAGCTCACAAAACAGAAATCACCCTTTCTTACAAGTGTAACAGAACAGGACAACAATCCAGCAAAGCTTAGACATGCTAATAACATCCTTGACTGTGCTTGTAGCAAATGTTATAACAGTCACTAAGGTTCACCAGCTGGAAGGTGATACAAAAGACAGTCTAACTATAATTTGACATTCCTACTTTTTTCCCTTAGTGATGTTACTTGTAGTGACCCTTAGCTGATACTCATAAGTGTTAGAGTTATTAGACTTAGTTGACCATGGCCACAACATACTATACCATTTCAACTTGATTTCTCAGCTAACTTGACTGTGGGATCAATTCTTTTTTCATTTCCACAATTTTGTTAAGAATAAAACACTCACCTACCGAGAGTTGAACACAACTTTATAGATAGTTTATTTCATGCAAATGCCGGATTTCTCTGATGTCACAGCCCACTCAGTTCACCCTCCCTATTTTTGGGCTCAGTCTGCTCTAATACCCTACCTCCAATTCCCACATACTACCACAATGTCTAAACTTAAACAAATTAAATCCTCCCATTATACTACTCAACCTATAAAAATGACCCTTTAATCTTGCAACTCTCAATATCAGAAGTTTTCTCTTCAAGTGAAATTATCATTACTAGTTATATTTAAATTTTCCAAGCAATGTACTGTCTACTTCTTTAATCTGATACCTGTTCACTCCTCAAACTCTAAATATCTTAACAATAACCACCAGCAATATTAGTATGATTCCTCTGTTAAATATTATACTATCCCTGTCAACCGTTACTCACATCACCTCCTATGAACACTTACCTCTCAACACACTAAAGATCACCCATCATGTAGATGACCAACCCCATAAATCCTCCCAAATCCAATTCACCATAAGCACTAGTCTTACAAACATCACAACTAACCAACTTTTCAAACTTAAATACAAAAAAGTAAGTCTAACATCTACCAAAATTAATTCAGACCCCATAAACAAACTAAAATGTTTTCATAAATACCTTTTCCTCTGTAAAATTCACTTATGTGGAGATATCCACCCTAACCCAGGAGCTCTGACCCTACAACCTCCTACAAGCTACCCTAAGGAGCCTACCAAAACCCCACCATCCAACAAATCTTTTAACTTGCTTCTATATGCAGTCAATCAAGGAAGCATTTGCACCAAACTGGTAGAGCTGCATGCTTGGATTGCCCAAAACAACCCTGACATCCTAGTAATCAGTGAAATGTGCCTCAAAACTCAAATCTACGATGAAAAAAATATATTGCCAGGCTACAATATCCTAAGCCAAGACAAAATTAACAAAAACATTGGTGACACAGCTTTCTTATACAAAAAACTGTTCAACCTTTTCATGTCCCCCACCAGTACCCCAAACATAAATGATGCAGAGATTTTAATAACCTCTCTAAAACTAATTGTCCACAATACCCTCTGCCTAATTGGTCTTTGTATATTCCAGGCAATAATATAAATACAATGGAGGAACTCTTGGCCTGGACCTCCACTAACATCCCTCTGGAAATTGTAATTCTGGGTGATAGCAACATGGACTAGAATACCATTACCCCTAACTCCCCTACAAATGCCATAAACCTGTACAACTTCACCCAATTAATCGTTTGCCCAACTCGACATAATAAAATAACTGAGAAAATGGCCACTGTTTATTGGATATTAAGCAACATCCCCAAATATATGTCTCCCACTGGATCCCTGTCAGATGTTCTTGGTGATCATCACCTGACCTTTACAATTAGAAAATATACTTCTTTGTAGAAATGCCACCAATTCAGCACTGCATGTAATCTCTCCTTCTTTAACCCAGAGGCCTTCACCTCAGAACTAAAAGCCATAAACTGGAAAATACTAGAAACATATATAACTATATAATGCAATTTTATAGTTCAGCTCTGTATTCTGCAACATTCTAAACACTTGTGTCTCTATTAGAACAAAAAGAATCAAAATCAATCCAACACCCTGACGATCTAAGGAAATAAAACAATTAATGAAAAACTGTGACTCAACCCAAGGAAAACAAAGCTTATCTTTTTCACTCCCAAACCACTAATGAGTCATAAACACAAGTTCGCAATCTACTCAGCCAGCAATACAGTAATCAAACTGATTATGCATACCAAGCTCTTAGGAGTCACAAATGCTGAATAACTAAAGTTTGATATCCATGTAAAACAGGTCATAAAAAGAAAAGAAAAAAAACTAAGCTTCTGTAGAGCCAAACCATTCCTAACAGATATGGCCAGAACCACTGGAACAATAACCTTCCTGCTTCCTACTCTCCTCTATGCAGCCCCTATCCTAATTAACCTCCACTCTACCACTCTTTCCTCGCTGGAGCTGTGCTACAATAAAGTAACACAGTTCTTCACCAACTGCAGGTATGAGACCCATCACTGTATACCCCTCAAACATCTTAATAGGTTCAAGCTCAGACATTCATTGAGCCATACACATTTAGTCACCACACATACATGCATATACCAACCTGATAAATGCCCCAGCCTACAAAATACCATCACCCTTACTCTCCAGGCATACCACATTTCTCAGCTGTTAAGCTCTTGTCAATATCTAAATCAAATAATTTAACAGGTTAAACTCTGTACTCCTCTTACTTGTTAAAAGCCTGGACTTCAGTCCCATTACCTGTCCGACAAACAGTTGATATCACACACTTCCAAACTCTGCTTAATTGGCACCTCTCTAACACTTGGCATTGCCCCATCCTACCTCTAACTGACCTCCTCCTTTACCACTCATTTGCCTGTTAGCAAAAGGAACTGCAAATATGCAAATATCACAATGTAATTACTTATCTAGCTAATGGCAGCAAATATTACTACGATCTTTGCTTCCATGCACTGTTGACCATATTTCTGCTACTGATTGTACACATTTTGTTGCTGGTTGTATATATTGTATTTCTTTTTCTTTTTATCTCTCTTAACCTTTTCAACTATTTTAAGTCATAACTATAACTATTCAACTATATAAAATCAATTGAATACTCCTTTTGCTTTGTTTTCTTAAAATTTTGGAGATTTTCTCCCAGAGTCTTTGCAGAAAAGGGACACTTTTTTGCCCAGTCATACTTTCCTGGTAGACAACTGCAATCAATCAATAAATAAATAAATAAAATGTCAACTTGAAACATTACTCGTGCATAATACAGATTTATAGTGTCCCTTTTAATGTTATATTTACACCTCAACATAAAGGTGTGAAACATCTATTGAATAAAGAATAAGAGTCATATATTCTTAAACAGTTGCTCTCAGAGAAATGACTGACATTGATATTAGGCCTGTCTGTAGACAGGTGTACACCAAGAGTCATATTCCTAAAGCCTTGCTGCCAGTGTTAGTGGTCACTTACACTAGAACAAATGTTTGGAATTAGGCCCTATTTCATTGCCGCATGCTACAGTGGCATGGCATATGTCTTGGAAATTATTAATATATTTATGTGTCTGCTGTTCACATGTGTTTTGCATGCATACAAAAGGATGATACATCAAAAATGTACAAGTAACAACAGAAGTATGTTAGATAAGCTGAGTACTACTTACCATGTAAATTACCTGGATAACTTAATGAAAACATATGGTCGGCACACTTATTCAGTCATGGCCTTCTGTTTATATCATTAATACAAAAATATTATGACTGCTAGAATGTTTCATACTTATTATATTGCATGTGTTATTATAACACCTTTGTATCTCTTGTTATATGACATATAAAAAATGTATAGGCCAGATTTGATGACCTTACATTGGCACTATGAATGTATTCTATTGAGATGTCTAATGTCGAAACAAACAGCAGCTTTCACAAGGACTTGTTGGAACTATTCAACAAATTTGGTATTGAACTTTTAAAACTTATGATTAGGAAACAAAGGGAGACTGAACTGAAAGAGGTCAATGTTTTACACAATAAAATTACTGTAGGCTGTCTTTTTAATGTTGAAAAACTGAAATACAATGCTGTATTTAAGGAAATTGTTGTACACTGTGATAATGTGTTAATTAGAAAAGAAAAAAAACTGCAGAGGGATTTAATGGAATATAAGGAAGGGAAAGCATAATAACCCCCAAAGAAAATCTTTAAATATGGTTTAGGTGAAGGTGAGAATGCGAATGAGGAGGTATTCATTCAAGAAAATGGGATTTCTAATAGTATCCATACCCACCCTTTAGAACAACGCCCACTGAGAAGAAGCAAAAGAATTACACAGAAACAGGGACAATTCAGCAACTACAATCAGTACAATCAAGTACAAGGGAGGGAAGAGCAGGGGGAGAGGGTGGAACAACAACAACAGGAATTTTGTGAGAAACAACAGTCAGGTGAGAGGGTAATACATACAAAATTAAAATGTATAGAAGTTTCAAGTAAGATTATTACTACTGAAGGGGTAAAAAAAGTTACAAGAGGTAACTTTAATATTTTCAATTACACTGATTTAGTGATCACTGATGAATATTTTACCCTGTTCACTAAGAGTTTTCAGTTTGTACCTAACAGGGCCTTGAGTGTGGTAAACACCTTGGTGGATGTCAAAATATTTTTGAGAAAGTTAAACTTGAACTTGATATTTAAAGGGAGAAGAAGTGACAAGCAAGTTTTGGGTAGAACGAGCATGATCAACCCCCACTTAACCCAGTTCTAAAGGTATTTGAAGAACTTGTAGAAAAGGACATCAGGAAATTAAATATGAAAAAGAATGTAGTGAAGATTTTGACCAAGTCTGAAGAGCATTTGATAGATATATTATGTCACAATAAATGTAAGGTAATAAAACCTGATAAGGGGGGTGGGGTTGTGCTGATGTACATGATAGATTACGAAGCAAAGATGTCTGAAATTTTGAATAATGAGGTGAAATACAGTATAGCATCCACAAATGAAATAAATATTGCATAAGCCAAAATTCACTATTATTTAAAGGACAACCTGTTACAAGGTACATTGGATAAAAACCTATATCATTTTTTGCATGTGGAGAAACCACACATTCCAATAATATATGGAATACCCAAAACACATAAAGGCATTGAAAAATTAGCTTTTAGGCCAACATACAGTGCTACAGTGTATTTAGTGACAGTGGATGTGGTGGAATTATTTCCTAGCATTCCACATAATATAGGATTGGAGTGGTTTCAAGAGATATTATCTGAAGCTAAGTATTTGGATGCTAACACAATTAATGTGATTATTGAATTCATGGAAACAATACTTGCAAATAATTACATGTTTTTCAGTGATGAATGTTATAGGCAGGAACGTGGTGTAGCTATGGGGGTGGCTTGCGCCCCCCTATATGCAAACTTGATACTATATTTCTGGGAAAAGAATTATATTATAAATACCGAATGGTACAGGAATATAACTTATTATACCAGATTTCTTGATGATATTTGCTCGCTTTGGCAGGGGTCATTGGATGAGTTGACATCCTTTCTGACTTTTTTGAGATTTATACATACAGTGTCTTTGGAAGAAATAAATTACTTGGATGTGACTTTATATAAGGATTTAGGAAACAATTGTTTCCAATCGAGAATATTTAGGAAACACACATTCTCCAACTCATATTTACACTATGGGAGCAGACACTCCAATTTTCAGAAGAAGGGTATTGTTAAGGGGCAGCTAATTAGAGCTTCAAGAATGTGTAGTGAATCCCTGAAATTTCATCAGGAACTGGAATTTATTAAGGGATTGGTTATACACAGAGAATATCCATTAAGTCTGGTGAATGGTTTAATTGATGAAGTGATTTGAGACAGGGATGTTAAGTATGGTTCTTTGTTGGGAAAAGGTGGTAATTTAGAATTGAAACACAACATCACCCAGGCAGAATATGAAACTGTCTTTGTCCATACGTACTCCACCACCTCTACAGAAATAGAGGGGATTATTAGGAGACATTGGGGAATTTTGAAATTACAAGAAGAAATTAAGAACTTTATACTTGATATACCCCAATTTATTAGAAGGAGGGATATGAACATAAAGGAAATGTTAGAAAGGGGAATGGTTAATCATAATAAAGTAAAAAATAGGATTGGTACCTATAAATGTGGAATGTGTAATCAGTGTAAGTATATTATTGACAAAGATGAGGTGGTGTTAACAGCAAGGAACTATAGGGTGAAAAGTAACAGACATTAAACATGTAACACCTCAGGGGTGGTTTATTTGGTAGTGTGCAAATCATGTAACAGTTTTTATGTGGGAAAGACAGAGAGCAGCTTTAGAAGGAGGATGTATGAGCATACATATGATATTTTTAAGGAGAAAGAAATAAGTGCACTTTTTAAGCATTCTCAAGTATGCTCTAACTACCAATTCAAGTTTATGGTCATAGATCAAGTTACAGCTGATGCCAGGGGGTAATTGGGAGGCCAGACTTGAATACAGAGTTGTTTTGGCAGATCAAGTTAGAAGCTGGAAAGCCCCTGGGGTTGAATGACTATATTAGCATTAGTAGTGTCCTTAAATTGAGATCAGCAAAATTCTGAGTCACAGTTGTATAGTAATTCATTCAAGTGTGAATGGAATAAAACATAATAATGATTAACTCAAACATTTTAAAACTGGACTGAATATGTTTTTAAGTTACTGTGTGGTATCATGTATTTTCTTATTGGTATGTGGCAATTGTGGCCATGTTCTTTTAAAAATGTGCTTAGGATTGATTGAAGTTATTTCCTATTGGATGTTTTGAATTTGCTGGTTACATTTATAGGGGACTTTGAACATTATTAATTTGTTCTGAAGAAACCTGACCTTCTGTTGAGTGAAAGCGCTTAACTGTGGAATTGTTTTTTTAATTATTGTATTGTATTTGGAAGTTCTGTTTCAACCCCTTGGGTTGTCTGTCACTGCTAATTGTCTTGACAATCTGTGCCGAGTTGAACGGACTGCACAGTGGAATAAACATTTCAGCTTCTGAGCCGTGGAGTCTTTGTTATTCTATTGAGATGTAACTTAGGCACACATGGCACATGTCCTATTTAGTATGTTTTGTGTTGTTACTTGCATATCATACAATGTCTTTGCAGTTATATTGGTGCACATGTGACATTACAGTAATCATTAGTTGTTGCAGATATCTGCCTGCAATGCTGATTGTGTTATATGACATGTCAATGCATTCTGTGAAGCAGTAGATAGATATAGCAATTAAGAAAGAATTGCCATGTGTATTACGTCCAAATAGATATTACTATTATGAAAGTGTCATCCTTTCCAGGTCCTTTTTTAAAGCTTCCGTAACATTTATTGTGCATTGTGTAATCTCTACACATATGCATATAACTATTGTCATGTTTTGTAACAGACTTGTCATAGGAACACATTGTAAAGTATTACACAATGTATGTGATGTCTGCTTACATGCATAAAGTAATGAATAAGTATTTTAATGAGAGTATGCATGCATGTGCATGCCTTATCAATGACTGTCATATGACTGTGATGTAAATTTATTTTGGAATGGATGTATGCCTGACCACAAATAAGGCATTATAGTTGGATAAAGTTAGACCATAGTGTAACATCACATACATACAGTTAAAACATGTAGACTGTGTTTTCTGAATACAACTTATGTATATATAATATTTAGTTCCTATTTTGAAAGGTGACAGAGTGTGGGACCCATCCTGCTTCACCGATCAGCTGACAACAGCATGCCAGATCACTGCCAGATGAGTCAGACTTGAAGGACCAGGATGGCAACCACAATGGAGATGATAATGACAGCTGACCAAGACCTGGTTGTTTCATTGTTCCCACAAATCATCATCGAAGGCTTCCAACACCATGCTAAGCTGAAGATCCTTGGGACCTGGATGTGATGATTGATGTGTTCAAGACACAGATGAGGGACCTGATGGGTAACATTTTTCATGACATGGTATGGGCCATGTGTGACTCCTTCCAGGAAATTGTTAGGAAGATCTTTTGTGATGTTTGACTCCTTCAGGGTAGTCTCTCAGGGATATAAGTATTGTCTATGTGAGCCACCTACGTAATGCTGCCACCATGTTTTTTTTTTTTTTGGTATGTCAATTTGTATTCCATAGGTACAGATATGCACACGTCCCATATTGCAGTCATGCTTTTCGGACATACATCATAATGAACCCTGCCCAGGTCTGATAATATGCGGCTTTATCTTGCTGCTGCAGTATGACATACATTAGCAAGCAGTACATGCGTTACTGTTATTAGTTACAGGATCATCATATGCTGTCATTACTGCATACTCTGCTCCATATGGGCAGGGGTTCTTCTCTTTCAATCTGTATGTGTGTGTGTAGTCATGTGCATGCAGTGTAGCATAGTATTGTTCTGTATGATACCTTCAGGCCCTGTATGTTACAGATATGACTGTCTCAGTTAGCTAAATGTGAGTGAGACAGAAGTGTTCTGCTTGTGTGTTTCCCGTATGCACCTAGAAGGGATGACAGCAATTCACATGCTACATTGTTCCCATTCTTCTCACATAACACAGTGAGGTCAGTCAAGTATGTCTATATGCACATGTTATCCATGTGTATGTATTACACCCATCTGTTTGTTGGTTGTTACTGTCATATGTCCATTCAGCAACATGATGTGTCCCTCCATGATTATGTACTTTATGTAACATTGTTGGGTCATACTGTCACCCTGGAACAATGACCTTACATGTGTCATGTACTGAGAATGCATGTCATGTACTGAGAATTACTCTGCCGTGTACTACACCGTTTTGTGTTGCTGCTGTTTAGATTAATGTGACATGTATATCTGCACAGGTATCCTTCACATAGTGCATTGACATTTAACAGTGACTAATTGAATATACAGTGGTAATGCTTTGTATAGCATCATTTATGACTCACTTTTTTGCCCATATCATGCTTATGGCACTAACCAGTCTTTTTGAACATAGCTTATATTAAGACATGCATACACAGGTTAGCATACATGTCCATGTGTATGCATTTGTAGTACATATGCACTGGTTTACATAGATGTACAAGTGTATAGCCGAATATAATCGACACACAACTGCCCTTGTAATATGTACCTTGTTACATGCACTTTTTCCATTTTGTTGTGCTATACTTGTGTACATAAGACTTCCTTTGATCAGTCTTAGACATGTACTATGATATTTATTTCACTGATGGTGGTTGTGCCACCTGTTGTATTATGTATGTATAGCAGAATATATGGATATGTGATATTCAAACCTACATTTGGTGTGTATACCTGTGCCATTTGATGTTTAGCTATTGCATATTATTGATTTGTTTGTGTCATTTTTTCACAGACATGTTTATAGCCATCCCTAATTCACTATGCACATGTCGGACATTGGCCATTTGCTTCAATGGACCTTGCAAGGGCTTGCAGTCCATCTTGTGTTTTGGACACTTGCATGTGCTATGTCTATCCTTAGCTATATTTTCCATACATTATTTTGTGCCTGTTTTCTCTTGCTATGATTTCTTCACTGATGTGGGCCTATGTTGTCCATCTCCCTTCCCTCTTATAGCTTCAGTCTATATGTTTCACATATTGATGGCCTATATATATGTGCATGTTCACCTTCCTGTAAAATATCATCATTGCCATGTAGACATACCAGTAGAATATGACTTTGTTGCACACAAGGTGGTGGCAATTGTGTAAATTGCATCAGTGTTTATGTTGTACTTGTGTGTTGTGCATTACCTAGACATTAGTATTCTTCCTACCTATGCAGTGGCTTGCAATGCTTAACTCTTGTTATTTATATATGTATCATCCTTCACTTCATATTCCATGTCATTGGTGTGGCTATGTGTGATGAGCCTTATTTCAGTTTATCTTATATAATGTCAATGCATGTTACTCATCTATATTGTATAACTGAACACCCATCTGTGTTGCCTCTGGCATGGAATGTGTTCTTTGACATACAGATCCCAGTACACCTTTGCTGCTAATGCATATACTTATTGGCAATTGGCTTATTGCACAGCAACATTTCTTTTCTGCTGTGGTATTGCCATTTGGCACTGTGCATAGTTGTTTGCCTTTTGCATACAAGGTTGGAGGTTCTAGTCTGACCTCCCTTGTCTACTCCTGAATTTGCTTATCCTTGCTATTGCTTGGTTTATACTTGCCCTGCAGACAGGTTAGTGGATGATGGTATCTGATATTCATTGTGTACTGTAATGACAGCACTTCCCATTTAGTGTTCTCTGGCATGCACCTACCATTGTCCATATTGATTTGGTATGATTGTCACACAGTCTGCAACATCTCAACATGTCAGCACTGCTTTGTGCATTGGTACATATATGTTTTTTGAGATGCACCATGGCTGGTATGCAACAGTACCCTATTTGTCTTTTTTCCTTTACCGGTGTTGTTTAGACTATATGTGTGCTGTTTGGTAACTTACCTATCCTTTATGTCCAATATCAACCTTTGTCTGTCATGTCATGTGATATTTATTATATAACTGTCACTGTTATTTTACCCACCTCCTCTTTCCATGTATTTTCCATGCATTCTATTGTCAAAAAACAAAAAACAAAAAAAAAAAAGAAAAGAAAAAATAAACCCTGTCTATGTCCTTCTTACTCTCCCTATGATGTTTCTGTTCCATCATACCACTTGTGTGACCCACTTTTTCAACCTCACTCACATCTGATTTTCTATCATCATATTTTCTTTGGTGTATTCATTACTTGTGTTTCCCTCACATGACCCACATGCATTATTAGCTACTGTTAGTCATGGGAATCTGTCTGCAATTGTTCTTCATCTTAATTAATTTTTTATTAGAAATTGAGATGAAGTCAGATTCTGCAAATTGTGATTGGCGAATTTATATATGTCCATCTACATTTTCTGACGATATCTGTAATTGTTTGAGGATATTTGTTAGGTTTTAGAATTATTGCTGATGCACATTTGTCTTCATAATTTCCATATATTACTGGAAGCTCTGTTGGGCTTATGTACCTTCCATAGATGTGCACTGGTAATGCACATATTCTACTTTATGAATGAGCTTTCCTTGAATATGATTTGCCATGACTGATCACTGACGTTGCTTGGCATTTGTTGCGTTTGTCTTGTGCTGAGGTAGTCTCCATAGACTAGGCAGATTCGCATATGACTTAGTTTGTCACAAGTATTGCATGTACTCAGCACAATCTGATGAATTCCACAGACTTTATGGTGTTTAACTTATTATTTTCTGTTTAATGGGAAAGGCAAACATCATTTAACATAAGAAATTGTCCAGTATGATATGGCTTATTATTTACAATGATATAGTAGTGGTTAAAAGTAGTTGCCAAAGAACGATCTCAAAATTTACCATTTTCTTAAAAATGAATGAAAATCTATGATAAAAGTTTTGAAAACGAAGGTAAAAAGTGAAGAAATTTGAAATGTTGTCAAGGAATGGAATCGTTTTTAAGTGAGAAATGCACATATTCAATTTGTGGCCTCACTATGTGTTTCTATAATGAAAACTGGAGAGAATAAGGACATAGTGACAAACAATAATCAACAGTTTTATAATTCTAGATGAAATGTAGAATAGCTGAAGTTTTGTCAAATTTAGACCATCTCTTATTTGAGAAACAGAGAGTGTATTTTATTCCGGAAATTAATTACAATTTGTATTGAATGTCTTAAGTTAAGGGCAGCCACGGTGGTGCAGCGGTTAGCGTTGCTGCCTCACAGCAAGAGGTTCTGCAGTTCAATTCTCGGCTGGGGTGCCTTCTGTGCGGAGTCTGCATGCCCTCCCTGTGGTCATGTGGGTTTTCTCCGGGTGCTCTGGTTTCCTCCCACATCCCAAAGATATGCTGTAGGTGGATTGGGCACTCTAAATTGGCCCTAGGTGTGAGTGTGTGCCTTCTGTGGAAGGCTGGGTGCCTGGCTGGCAACTCAACACTATAAAACTCCACTGCCAATCATGAGTGGACAGGTGATCTGCTGTGGCGACCTCTAACTGGGAAAAGCCAAAAGAAGAAGAAGATTGAATGTCTTAAGTTACTCTTGTACAATATGTGAAATTCTATTCTTCCAAAAGTAACAAAGATTGAAAGCAATCACTTTAATTATCAAAGATTTTAAAATTAAGTTAAATTGCATTCTGACAACATCATCAAATCATCTTTTATTTTAATGATTGATTGGCCTAATGACTGGACTGATGAACTAAATTATGTTAGGCATAGAACAAATAGAACACATTTAGGAAATGATGCGTCTATTTTCTGCAAAGATCATTCAACTCCTATGAAACAAGATGATGCCACTGACAGATCTGGAATTCTGGATGCAAGTATTTAGCAATATGAGGATCCAGTTTGTTTAGAAGGTACCACCAACTCATTATTAAACGTCAAATCCTATACCGACCTGAGAGAACCCCTGCCTTGGCTGGCATTGCAAACTTCCACAAATGCAACAGGGAACTACGTTCAAGAAACAGATCCTTGGTCGAGGTCAATCCATGCAAGAACAGCTCAGGAGAAGCTATATTCTCCTATGAGGTTGCCAAAGCATGGAACTCTCTCTCATCCAACCTTAGGATACAAACTCGTGCGACTATATTTAAAAACCTCCTGAAAACCCACCTCTATGCTAACCCTCTTTGTTATTGCAAACACACATCCCTAAACTCCTTCAGTCTACAGAACAGCCAAGCTCTAATGCCCTTATTGCCTACATGATACTGCCAACTAGATGCACCATACTTCTCTAAGTGTTGCTATATATACCTACTTCTGAATACTTTATGCTTATATATTACTGCTAATGTTAAACCTGGGATCTCTTAAACATGTCAGGAGTCCTGCTCATGCTTCTTAACTGTAAGTATTGTAAAGTATGGATATTTGTTTTTATTCTCAGTAAGTTGGGCTTCAATCATTGTACTATCACTGTTTTCCCTGTGATTTTCTGACTGTAATATGTTGCTTCAAGTTTCTCTGTTTTTAGCTCAATTGTTAACACATTATTACTTATATTACTGCTTTGTCTTATTAATTTCCTGTAGCTTTTCTCCCCAGGTCTCCACTGAAAATGGACACCTGCTGTCCAGTCAGATTTATCCTGGTAAAACAAATGATAAATAAATAAAGAAAGAAAGAAAGGAAGAAGTTCACAGCAAATAACAAGGAAGAAAAAGAAACTGATTAATGTAAAGGAAAGAGAATACGTAGTAAAAAGGACACTGATTTGTTATGCAACACACAGGTTACACGGAATGATGATATTTTTATATCAGAAAACCTTCAGTCTACAGAAAAAGGCATCATCTTTCCAACGGAAAAGGTAGAAAAAAAGAGGTAAGGGACAGGTGAAAAGGAAGAAATCAAAACAACATGGAAGGATTGAAGAACATTACTGTAAGAAAAAAGAGAAGAAAGACAGATGTTGACTACATGACTCAAGCTGTGGATTTACAATACCAGCTGGATGAGAATTTAATGCCAAATGAAAGTGGAATTAATAAGACTAATGGTGATGAAGATCTATCCTTCGTAACAATTGATAGAGCAGAAATGACTGTATTAGAAGCTGAAGATACTTTAGAGCTGGTCAGCAAAGATATTCTTGTAATTGGAGATACAGTTATTAGAGGAACTGATACTTATATTTGCAGAGATGATAATGAACGTCGAATAGTGTTATACTTGCCAGGAGCAAGAATAGAGGATGTGAAACAAGCCTTGGAACACCTTAATGTAAGGAAGTATGGATCTGTTTTTATTCATGTTGGTACAAATGATGTCACCCGCTAGGATTCTCTGACTGTTTGTAGGGAACTGACAGCCCTCTTAGATAGTATAGCTTGTACTAGTGTTCGGACGTATTGTTCACAAATCACCTATAGAAAGGATACTCAGGTCACTGTGAATGAAAAGACTTTTTGGGTAAATACCTACATGGAAAAAAGTCCATTTTTAAAAAATAGAAATGTGTAGAGCATCCACGCCTTGTTTTGGGAACATATGTGTTTAGACAGGATGGTGTGCATTTGTCTAGATCAGGGAAGAGAATTTTTGCAGCAGATATTTTTCAATATTTGGCAAACACTATGCAGGATTTTTGTCATGTCGAAAATTTAACAGCCCACAGATAGCAACATTTGATGCCTCCCTGATGGTTGTTAATGCTAGGAGCATTAATAATAATGTTTTTTATTGGAAAATTCACTACATTCCCAAAACCTGGTTAAAGAACAATAACTGGAAACCAGTTCTGTCAGGGTATAAATGTTTTTACTGTAAAAGATATTCTAAAAAAAAAATCAGGTGGAAGTGTTATGATAGAGATTAAAGATAGCTATGAGACCTGTGATTATTAAATGTTCACTGATAACATAAACACTATAGACTGTGTAACTGTGACAGTAAAGACAGCCCTGGAACATATAACAACTGTTGGAGTGTATAGACCACCAAAGTCAAGAGCAGATGATCTAGAGAAATTCATACATTTCTTGCAGGTAACACAGGAGGAAAGAATAATATTAGCTGGGGACTTAAATTTACCAGAAACACACTGGAATAATAATGATTCTACAATGTTAGTAAGGATATTATTCACAGTGTATATTCAGGAACAGCAATTGTTTCAGACTGTAAAAAAAAAAAATACCAGGGGATGGAACATATTAGACATGGATCGTGTTGCCAAAGAAATTACTGTAACTTCAAGTCAAATTTTACCACCATTAATGTGCAGTGATCATGGCATTATAAAGGTTCATTCCTTGCTAGATAATTCTGCCAGACTGAAATCTAAGTCAATGCACAGAAGATCTGTTCCAGATTGTATGGAAGCAAAACAGTGACTATGTAAAACTAACTGTTGTTCAGTGGAAAAATTGTACATGGAATGTGGAAGGTTTTGAACGAGAAAGTCTGAGTGTGAAAAATCAAAAAAATGTTTAACATCAGGATCTAGGCATACAACATCAGGCAGCTATATTTCCATAAGAACAAGATACCTGATTAAGGTGAAAGAAAATAAATATAAGAAATGGAAGAGATGTTGAAGTAGAACTTTGAAAAGTGAAATAAACCAGCTGGACAAACAAATTAAGCATAGTGTGAGGCAAGATCAAGAAAAATTTGAAGAAAATGTATATAAAGATATTGAGCACAATAGGAAAACTTTTTATAAATACATAAGATGTGGAAGGAGTAAAGACACACAAATTGATAAACTGTGTGAAGATTCAAACATTTATTCTCAGACACAACAGATTATAGGTATATTTACAAAATCCTATGCAAAACAGTTTGTCTCCACAAAAGAGGTGGTAAGTTATCCTAGTGACATCCAGGCAACCCCAGATAGTGGAATCAAATTAGATTATATTGAAAAAGAACTGCTCAAACTGGATCCAAACAAAGCGCAGGGAGGAGACAGAATTAGTAACAATGACCTGAGAACACTTCAGCAAGAACTTACAGTACCATTATATCTTGTATTCACTAGGTCATATAAATATGGGGAGATTCCTCAAGATTGGAGACATGCACTTATTAAACCTGTTTTTAAAGGAAAGGGGAGTAGGACATACGTAGTCATATAGACCCTTAAGTCTAAGTTCATGTTGTGGAAAAATAGTGGAGAAGGTAGTATTGGATATGTTACTGTCAGAACTGGGTGGGGTGGTACTTGAAACCATATATCAGCAATTTAGATTGTATCTTTCAGACCTAACTTATTCATCTGAAGTGTTCTACAGTCTACATGCAGATGACCTGAAACTGGATACACTGATTACATGCGTTACAGATAAGGCATGTCTGCAAAATAACTCTACTAAATTGACCATTTGGGCACAGGAAAATAATATGCTGATAAATACATCAAAAACTAAGCACATGAGATTTGGTAGGCATAAATTGAAAGGTGACTATTTAATACGGCACACAGTGATTGAAACTGTAGACTCATTTAAGGACCTGGGTATATGGGTAGATTCAGTTATGAGTTTTTCTAATCATTTCAACCAATTGGTTAATGATAGTCATAGAACTATAGGTTGTATAAAAAGATTTATAACATCTAGGAAATCAAAAATAATGAAGTCATTGTTTGTTAGTTACATTAGTCCCAAACTTGAGTATGGAATGACAACATGGAAACCCTATAAGAAAATAACCATGAGTAAACTGGAAAGAGTACGACAGAAATATACCAAGGGCATCCATGGATGTGAACATCTAAGTTATTATGAAAAACTAAAATATCTGAACTTGTACAGTATTTCTTACAGATACCTAAGAGGAGATGTTATTCAGGTATATAGGGCATTTAATGACAACTACCTCTGAGAATGTTTGGGGTTAACAAAAAGTACTAGAGAATCATCAGACAACCTATGTAGAATATTCTATAGGAATGAGAAGTGCACTAACTGGTTCTCTGACAGAGTAGCTGATGCATGAAATAGACTACCAAATTACATTAAAGCAAGTACCAGTTTAGACATTTTGTAAGAACAGCCTGGATACTTATCATGGCAACAAGTGCTTTGGTCATATTGGCAAGCTAGAAGGGCATTAATGCCCATGCTTGAAATATTTCTATGTATATATGTATGTATTTTGAGAAAGTAAGTGCTGTATATTTGACCCATGGGTATTTAAATTCTTTGAGAGATATGTTGATTTTATTAACTAAATCACTGTAAACTGAAATATCTGAGGATGAATACATGAAATGCTTATTTGTCAACATTTAACTTATACTTTGAATGCCATACAGTAATACGCCATAATTCTCAAAATCTTAGGAAAGATTTGTTTAGGATTGTTTAAATTAAACTGTACATCATTTGCAAAAGTAGTTATATTAATTTGTTTTCTACCAAAACTTGCAGTCATATGTTTTAAATATTGCATAAAATGACAATACAGTATTTTGAGTTTGCATAAAAATAGAGTAAAAAAGGAAATCCTTCTCTAGTCCCAATCAAGATCTTGATTAGAGAATAAATATACTTATTGATTGCCAAGCAGGTATGGGAGGATTTATAGAGGACATTGATATCATTGATATATTTTTGGGAAAGGCGAATTTTGTAAGAACATTTTAAAGAAAGGCAATGTGGACTAAATCAAATGCCTTACTACATCTTATATAAATGTACACACAGGCATATTAGATTTTTTTGTTTTGATGTAAAATTAATTTTAACAAATTATTATCATGATTTTATGTCCATTCCATGAATCTTGACTGGAAAATTGAGACATTTCTGACAATCATTAGCTTAAAACATTTAGTTAAGCAATAACCTAGAGCTCATCATCTAATTTAGGTATCATCTAATTTAGGTAAAGAAATTAAGTAATGTATTTCAATTGAAAGAAGGTTAGTATGTGCCTGAGGGCAAATACTGTTTTAGACTGATTCATATATTTGCATGAAAAAACTCAGTAACAGCAACTAGCTTCTGAAGAACAGGAATCAACTTTTGCGTTATACTTTTTTATAACATTTTTTTATAAAAAGAGGCATCAGATCCATCTTGGCCAGGAGTCATTTTAGTACTAATGTAATAAAAGCTACAGAGCTCTCATGAAAAGAAAAATCAACCTGAAGTGCATCTAACATAACATTTTGAATTTTAGTGAGATTAAAACTGTCTTTGAAAGTTATTGCAATTTGAGAATTTGATGTCATTGTCATATTCATATATAACATTATAAGTATCAAGCTGTTTAGCAATATCTATAATCTGCTGTAAAAGAAGCAATTTTCATTAATAAAAAATTATACTGAATTATACATACATGTTAGTAGCTTACAAGCAGTGCAGAATGAATTGTGGCCAGTGATTTCAGTCTTGTAAAGGGCTTTGCTTGGTGCTTACAACAGTTTAATTAACTCTTAGCTGAAGTAAAACTGCCATCAAATATCATATAGTAAAATATTATTCATAGTATTCCGAAAATGAATGTACATTGAACTTAAAATTTCATTGTGAACATTATTTTCTTTCATTAACCACAGATTGAGTTGCCAATTAAATTTAGGACTTATGGCATTTTGAAGTGTGTTACAAGAGTATATTAAGGAGTGATCTGAAAAGGTTTGGTTTTATAATCAAAATCATATTTCCTCTAGGATTTTGAGGGCAAACAAGAAGTCAATTGTTGAACACATTTTATATAGAGGAGAGAAAAAAGAAAAATGTTTTCTGTGGGATGTAAGGATGCATATGGGTTAAATAAGACATTTATGTTCAATACGTTCATTAAAACAGTTGTATCTTTTTTATCACAAGGTAGATATCAGTAGACAGCATTCTGCTTAGACATCAGTAGACATCAACATCCTTAACATAATGTTACTCATAATACATACTTTGGAAAGACATACTAACTCAAATGATGAATCTGCATATTAATATATTTTCTTTATTCATAACACATGTTGTTTGTAATGATACCATAGATGTATACAGGATCAAAACTTTTGTATAATATGAATGTTCTTTCACAATTCATTAAAGACAAATCGTATCAATTGATTATAAAAGAGCTGATTATTTAATTTAAATTACAATATTAAAGTTAAGCTATTATTTAATCAGTACTTATTTTTAGCTATCCTTTTGTTAAGCTCAAGACCAGTATGCCACACAAGACCAACTAATACCATTCTAGTGATAAGTGGTGACCATAATCACACATGGTATTCACTCAGAATAGAAAATCTTACTAAATAACAATGTACACAGTTATACATTTTAAATCACAAAAACACTCCTCTGTTTGCACAAACGAATTCCACTGAGGTCTATGACAGCATCTTGCTGGATGCACTCTTTGGGCATACTTCACAAATGTAAGCCAACTGTATGTAGACAAGAAAGAAACTATTCCCAGTGTCATGCAATATGCTCAACAGATTCACATGTTCCATAGTAGAAAATTCAGAGTAGGGGGATACTGGTATAATTAGTACATACAAGAAATATGTCATATAGTCATCTGGAGTAGGTACATGTATAATAGGGATTATAAATAGCTAGGGCTGCAGCTTCCTTATTAAAGGAGACAAGACTTCTATCAGTTCTCCTATTGTACAAACATACTTCATCAAACATAGCAGTTTACACCAAGGAACAAGTATACATTATTACTTAGAAATGGTAAAAATATATCCTATCTAAAAAGATAATATAGGATAAGGAAAGGATAAAGCAGGTTAATGAGTTCTTGTAGCACCTTACTAGCCAGAAATTATAAATATTTGTTTAAAATTGATATATCAAAACCTATTATGGGAGACATGGAACTTGTAGCTGCATGGAGGTAAGGTGGAAAACCCTTCTATAACAATACATTATATACTGTTTGACAATATGGCAATAAACTCCATTTTGAAACTGAGATTTACATGAAGGCTAATCATCCTAGGAAACAGACACCCTTGTTAATTGGTTTATGGTCTTTACAGTCAACTTTCCATTTAGATGAATGGATAGAGTTAATATGTGTTGTTACTTTAGTATTATGATGGCCATCCATGCAACTATTCAAATAACTAGAAATAAATCACCAGTGAGATTGTTTATGTGTGCATTCTAATTAGGTTTTTTATGGCCATTTAAGTTGTGATGACCCACCATTGGACCCATAATTAAGGAGCCTCAGTCCTCACCACTGGCAACAGTGGGTTAAGTACACTGGGAGGATGACAGGTACACATGCAGTATTTCCAGATGCAGTTTTCTGCATCAAGTGCAATTTCCCTTAAGAGCACACAGAGACCACAGTCAGACCAGGGCTAGTTTCTCCTTCTTTCTCCAGATCCCCAGTAAGACTCTTCACTGGCACAGCTATAGAGTTGAGATCTCAGCTGAGTGACCGAGCCAAGACTTTGAGCACTCTCTCTGTCCAACCAGTGCTTTGTGTCCCTGCCCGAGTAGCTGACATACACACTTTTTGAGGTTTTATTTACACACACATACACACACACACACACACACACACACACACACACACGCACACGCACACGCACACGCACACATGCACGCACACACGCACACACAGAGACACATGCACACACACACACACACACACACACACACACACACACACACACACACACACACACACACACACACACACACATACACACACACACACACACACACACCTGGGAAAGGCTGGCACAGGTTTACTAGCTTTGCCCCCTTTTGCCCAGATAAGGTACTTAGTGCCACCAGCCTACTCCTTATCAGCTACTTTAAGGCCCTTAACAAATGGTGTCCAGTCTTACTGTGTAATATTAATATTAATATTACTACAAATGATAGTTTGACCAAGAGCAAGACTATTAGGACTGGCCCACACAGTGTCATAAAATAAATATGCAAGTACTCTCAAAACTTAAATATCTCTAGACAGATCATTCACAATGAAAGATTTAAATATATTTAATAATAAATAATAAAAAGACAAGAACATGCTCAGTATATAATTACAGTGACATCAGAATTCAAAATCACAGGAAATATGTAATACAACATTGCAGGACAGTCTCAAATGAATAAAGAGAAATCTAAACTAAGCTTTGCTATACTCCTGACTATATCTAAGAGAATTATACTATTCCCTAGTAGTTTACTTCATCAGACCAAGGCAGATATGTGGTGAATGAATGGTTCCTGTTGTTGTCAGGTCCAAGACACAATACAGGATGCACTGTCTCTCTCAGAGAGTTCTCAAATAATATATTACTGCAGAATGACATAATTTCATGTCATCTGACTCTATCCCAGGTGAAAACCCCACTGCTGGAATCTGGCAGTATTTAGCATCTATCTGTGGAAATACACAGACCTCAGATCTTTGGCATATGCTAGAAGTCATAAGACAATTGCATCCCTTCATACTTTCAGAGGTAGTAATTAGTTCACTCCTAAGACAATACAGAAAACTTCTCAGCACAGACTTTGCGTCTATAGCTGCAATGAAAATGGAAAGATAATATTGTTTATTGTATAGCCATAAAGTAATTTAATTTTAACTATATTTCTAAAGTTAACCTCCTGTATTCCAATTTCCACTATTAAAATATGTACATTTAAACAGTTACAATAGTACATGTACATTTCAGTTCTATTCCAGTAGAGTATACCGTGGTTACATTTCAAGCAGTTCTTTGCAAAAATCTTTTCAACACATGCTTCAATACCAGCATTTTAATATATATACGACATACAGTTCTAATACATATGTAACATAAGCATCTTATGTAAGTCATGTTGATATTCGCAAATGCCATATAATTATTTACAAAATCCCAGATAGCTGTGCTGGCAGTATCCGCCTTTGCCACATAAGTTAATTAGATATACTGACATATACATTGTTAAGCTTGTTGTTAGGTTTGGATCAAATCATTCTCCATCTAGCAAAAAAATGGCTCCCATGTAGTGCAATAGGAATGTTACATTTAATGTGTATCCAATAAAGAAGTATAGTTAATAAAGGACCATGGATTATGTTTCTTGTTATTCACAAAAGTCAAATCATCTATAAAGAATCAAGAGTTAGTTAAAAACATTGAAATATGATATTAATTAAGATGAGCATTATATGGCCCTGCATAAAATGCCTCAATGGTGCAAAGATATGCTTGATATTAACCAAGAAAGCATTCCTGTTTGCCCACTGGAAAAATAAGATGTTTAACTTAGCTTGCTATAGAATATTACTAGTTATACAATGACCCCCCCCATTAATATTCCAAAATGTGCACCCTGATTGGCCAGCGTGCCCGTTGTAAATCCCACAATATACTAAAGGAAAAAGATCCGGTCAGCTGAACTTTTTTCCATTGGTATAAAGTGTCCAAAATTTTTTTTTTAATAAAGAAATAATAATAAAAAAAAACAGAGCAGCGGAGACTTTCTTTTCTTCGTTGCATCCATTTCAAAGCATTGATGTACTGGGTATGCATGGAAACACAAGTCCCATATGCATGCGCATTACATCAACACAAGGAAGCATTATACCACCACCGGCGGAAGAACAGTAATGCGCCATTATACGAAGACATTATTTAAGAAAAGTAAGCATCTTTTTTCTTAAATAATGTCATTGTATAATAGCAGCAACCGACTCCATTGTTGTGGTATATTGAAGATTTACCCACCGTTGGTTTTATTTAATCATTTGGGCTTCCCTCTCATGATTAAACCATGCCAACTATGGATAAATTTTCAATATACCATACCACGTCATCGGTTATTTCTTAAAAATGTATTTGCCAGAGGTTAAAGATATCTTTTTAATCCACCTGTCTGCAGTAACAATACTAGCTGATACTATTTTCAATTACCTATGTTGAATAAGAATCGGTTGCATTAGCCAGCTGAATGAGAATAAAATTGGAAAGATAGATGAGATAAACAGTAACTACAGTGGTTACTTTAGTGATTTGTTATAATGCGTTGATAGTCACTCAGGTTCTGGGTCCTTGTATTCAGCTCCAGTCCTCATTCATTTGCAGATGAAAAATTCAGATGAGTAGAGTTTACATTGACCTGTGAATATCTGGATTTACTAGGTTCTGACAGGTTACAACAAGGCATAGATCAGTGGGATAGTCATGGTCAAGAAAAAAATTTAATTTGCAATGGTTATTTGAAAGAATAATTATACATTTGTGACAGTTACTCATGATTATGTGCCTTGTAATCAGCTCATTTTCAAAGAAAAAGTTATAGCTGCTGAATAAGTCATTTTAAATCAAATATCCTTTTGGAATATTTTATTGAATTTCTGGAGCCATTTTTGTTCTCATTTGTCTCACATCTGATGGTAAGCCAGGACCAGTTTTTGACCTGAGGCCTTTTCATAAGATATTACACAACTTCTTCACCACCAGCCTCAGTTTAAATGTTTCAGCTACACCTAACAGCTTCATGAGCAATGCTTATAGAGGCAGACCATGTGAGTGTGTAGGTTGTAGAGATCTATGTATTTGGTCTATCACATATGAAGGCAGAGCTGAAGTTAAACCGTCCCGGCACTCTACTGCAAATATGTAATTAATTACTTGCTTAATGTTTTCTTGGGAATTTTATTCTTCAAAACCTCAAATGATCACGTTGTCTGTGTTTGATTTTCCTTCTAGCAACAAGTTCAATACCCTAAGCAGTTCAGTTGTTCCACTTCCAAAGCTTATCTTAAGAGCCATAACATTGTAATTACTTTCTACAGCAGATGATTTACATTCAAATTCACTGAAAAGTTGTAATGCATTTTTAAGTTCAATGATGTTATTTTATAGATTACAAATCATTATAGACAGAGAAGTATTTTCTTTTCTTTAATGCCAATGCAATTAAATTAGATAGTTCATGAATATCTGCATGCAGTTCTTTATTAATTGAGGGTAGGATGTTGGGTGAACTGGATGACAGCTATTCAAAGCTACTAGAACCTTCATGATTGTAAATTAGATTAGTCTTCTTACATATTAATAGCACTCTTCTTAAATGCGTTTTGGGGCTATTTGCTTTCTAACAGACTTCTAAACAGAGGTGTGTTTTGTTAACATTGATGGGGCCATGTGTTTGCGTTTACAGGATCATAAGACCACAGAAACAGAAACTATACTAGGAAAGCAATCATGAGGAATTATAAAAAACACCCAGCCATAGACATCTTTAAGCAGACATATTTATATGTTTATACCTCCCTTTTTCAAGCATTCATAATGTTCATTTCTCAAATTGAGCATGGTTGTACATAATAAACCTTACACAAATTTGTCTACCCATCAAATAATCAAGACTAGCATTAAAGGTAGTCAAAGCATCACTTTGTTTGACCTGTAGCATTAAATTATGGTGTAAGTTGGGAATACATTGACTTTGGTGGAGGTTTACTTCCATAGAGTGGATATTTGTAGATTAACAGCTGTTGCAAAGAAATAGGAGGTCAAATTAGAACAAGTCTTTCAGAGGTCACCAAGCAAGACTCAAGTCACCTTAGAGCAGCTCCTGGCCTTCACCACTAGAAAAGCAAGACATAAATCACTTTGGAGCAGCCTATAGGCAGATTTTGGGTCTATATTACATAGTCAAAGTTCTGTAACTTCCACTGACATATGTTCGAACACAAATGTCCTAAGTTACGGAACTTCGAGTATGCATAAAAAAATCAAAACAAAAGAAAAAAGAAAATAAAAGGGTATATGCAGGGGAGCAAGCCCCCCTGCACCCTTCACATCCATCGCTCTTTAAATATACCAACTCCAAGGTCATACTACAGTGCAGTAAAGGAAATTTTCCCTTATGTAACTTCGGACATACGTGTTTGTACATATGTCAGTCGAAATTATGGAACTTCGACTATGTAATATAGACCCACAGATTTCTACAACTGTGGTTGCCCTCTTGTTTCTGACACTGTTGAACAAAAATGTAAGTTGCAGTTCCTTTGTGTAGGAGAGATCTGTTAAATGAAGAAAAAGCAGGAAATTAACTGACTTCAGATTTATGCACTAATTCATTCACTTCACTTCACTTGGGAAAATAGCCCATTTACCATCTCCAAGATAACAGTCACCCCAGTATGATCATTCAAAAATGGGTCACAAATGATATAGTTCCAACACATTTGGAATGTTCTGTGATCAAAACTGTAAGCACATGTATATATGCTCCATCTAGTATACCTTGGTTAAACTCCTTTCTTAGCAAGTATTAGTGAAGAAATACTAAAATTAATATTCAGTCAAAGTTACAGCTGTATTCTTGAACTTACATTGGTAGTTTGTGATGTTATCTACTGACTTAAATACATTTTATCAAGGTAATGATATTTGGAGATTAGAAAATTCAACAGATATCCTTATATCACTTGCTGTCACAAGACTTTCACAATACTCACTTTTGTGCAGTGTCTCACTCACTGTAGCACCTTGCACTTAATCAGTGTAAACTCTGAATTGACAGACAGCAGTCTGCTGGACAGATCTGCTACTGAAAATTTCTCTTCTTATTACTTGTAACCTATGTAAAAGCTGTGTATAAACATTGTAAATATTTTCTTATGAATAAATGATGACTTATCAGTCTGTAAAATTGATTTAATTATGGAGCTTTTCTCCCCAGACCTTCACTAAAAAAGGTTTGTTAGCCAGTGAGACTTTTTTGGTAAACAGATATCAAATAAATAAATTAATTAATAAAATGATTGCATCAGAGTGCCATAATTATATCTGAAAACAAAAGGGCATAATACAAGAAAACAAGTTATGATACAGATCAGACTGGAAAAAATGGGATGGGATGGTCAGAACATAATAAAGGAAAACATTTTCGGAAAGACTAAACTTCATGGAAAAGATGGTCATATGAAAGGGTGGTGAGGGAAATGATAAAAAACACGACGTATATGTCATTAAGTGTTGTACTGGATAATCTGTAAACTGAAGCACAGTACTTGTAATAGGTTGTTGTTCTTTAAACAGTGTTGAATGGGTATATTACATGCAACAAAAATCTTAAACATAGGACATATTCTAAGACAAATGCATTTTCTAATCTGTATCAAGAACTGAAATGGAAGCTAAAATTTCAGCGATAGTTTCATTTAAATTGAAAATATTCATGATACTGTGGGTGTTACCTGAAGGTAAGATTGACAGTACCAAAATGGAATGCAAATAGAATCAAAGTACAATACGTGGAGCATTGTGCACAAATAAGAGTTAACAGTCTGTTTTCATTTCTACCTCATTAATGTGCTTCTCTGTTTTGCTGCCAACAAGAGGCCATAATGGGGCTGGTTACATAATACTTCATTTCAGAATGAGTAAGTATATGTGAAAACGCAATAAAAGGAGCTTCATTTAAATGACTGTTACACAGACAAAAGCTCTTTGGTTTATTTTAACTTTAAAGTATGTTTATTAATTCTGACATGTCTTCCATAAAGGAATTATTCATGTATTTTCAAGGTTTTCTTTTCTTCTTTCATTCTTTCTTTTTTTTTTTTTTTGTCTTTTTCTATTTCTTCATTTTTCATGATACAGATGACTCATAGCAAAAAGAAGAATAAGTATAGTTTCTGATAATATTATCAGTGCTACTTAAAAGTTTTTACAAGAACCTATCCCTCCACACACTATTTGCCATTGATGAATATATTTCCTTAGAACAGGTCATATAATTGAGAAAATGTGACTTAATTTCAGAAATGTAGTTTCCTTTCATCCATCCATCATTCATTCATTTATTTTTTTATATCTGTTAACTGGGATAGATCATTGGTCTCTTTGGTCTGTTTACAGGTACAGCCCAGGAGCATAACATAGAAAATGCAAAAATGTATAGAAGACAAAAGTAGCATTACAACATACAGTGTAACTAAAAATTAACAAAGAATCAGAGCACATATGATACAAATTCAGTCTGATGCAATAAACATATGGATGGGGATAAGAAATTATCATTAGGAGAGAAATTAAATCAAATGTTAAAGAGATACCTTCACTAATTAGGGAGAGTAAATTGTCTGGGGGAAATTAGTTGTGCCCATGTACATTATATATCCAGTTTAAGTCCTGGGTATTTTTAAGTGCATGAGTATGTCCAAACATTGGTGCCCATGTGTGACTAAGAGATCAGATGAGAGAGTGGTAGAATTAGAAAATTGCACCCATAAAATAACAGGTGCAACCAGTGTCTGAAGAGGAAGTGTCCCAGTTCCTTTCTGAATACTATAAAGGAGAAAGATTATTCTTTAAGACAGGTTGGAAGGTATAGAACAGTCTGTGTTGTACCTTTAAAAAGCATTTTCAAGGATGGCATGTGCATATAAATAGCAAGCACGTGCTAGCTTCAGTCCCATTTTGAGAGTTCAGCTAGAGAGAGAGTGAACATGTATGAGTGTGATAGCTAGTTTGTTTATAAGTTTATCTAAGTTAAAGTTATTAAGCCTCAATCCTGATGTGTTTGTTCATAATAAAGCTACTTGAACAGAACCCATCTGTTTTATCCTGACCAGACGACCGACATGGTGTCAGAACCAGGATTCCAGAGACTGCTTTTCGGAGCTACAAGGTGCAGAGTTAACAGTGAAGGTAAACTAAGTGAACCAAGTACAAAAAAGGGTTAGAAACAAACTAAAGGTAATGAAAACTTGCAAGGACGATGTATGCATTATTAAACAAATGAGAGGCACAAAAAGTTATTAATTAAAATGTTTGACATTAAGATATTTGATGAAAAGATTATCAGAAAAGCACATGAGGGGTTTGGAATTACCTCAGAATTTTAAATTTTTAGAGTAAAACAAGCACAAGAAAAGTGCAATGGGCATGGAAAAAGATTATACAAGCAAAATGAATATAATAAAGGGCAAAAAGGGCACATTAAGCATAAATAAACCAAGGCAACTACTATTTTGCATTGATTGAAGCTTTCAAGGCATAACTAGAGTTATTTGAAGTATCTCAAAGTATGTAAAAGTGTTTACAGTATATGCTTATTACTGTGCATTTATTCCAAAGAGTTTATTTGTGTGCAAAGTGTAACTATTTTGTAAAGTGCATTCAAAGTGCAGCCATTTCAAAACATTTCTTATGCTATTCACAGAGCACTGCCATTACAGAGTGTTTCTTGCACTGTGCAGAGTTATTTAGTAAAGTACAGCCATTCTGGAAAAGTTTCAGTGTGCTTTGTACTGTTTATTCACAAAGTGCGGTTACTTCAAAATGTTTTTTACTCTGAGCTTCTTCTGCCCAGTTTATTCACACAGTGCACTTATTTGACAAAGTTCAATTATTCAGAGGCTTGTTGTACAACTGGGCATAGTTACAAATACTGGCATGCATTTCTGGCATATGTATATGTGTGTGCGTGTTCGTGCATACTTGCAAAAGCCTTCACTGGTATGTGTTAATATGGCAGAGGCATTTCACAGACCAGGACTACTTGTCTTTGATCAGAATATTGTAGAGAACTGGACAATATTTGAGCAAGAGTACAATATTTTTATACAAGCAGCTTATTCTGACAGATGCACACACCAGGGCATTCATTTTGCTAGACCTAGCTGTGTCAGAGGCCATTGAAAGAGAGCATTCATTTGTGTATGCACCAGCATTATATGAAGGAGAAGGTGAAAACCATCATATTGTTGAACCGGCTGAATTAAGGGAAGATCCTGAGTGTTTGAAATGCAAATTCAGGGAAATGTGCAAGGCCAGACAAATATTAAATTAGAGGCATTTGTTTTACACAAGAGATCAAAAGCCAGGAGCAACTTTTGCAGCTTATATTACTGCCCTAGGAAACAAAGCTAAAATGTGTAGGTTTGGTGATTTAAAAGATGAGTTGATAAAGGACAGGCTTGTGCGTGGTATTAATAGCACTGAAGGGAGAAAGATTTTGATTTGTGACGGTGATTTAATGCTGAGCAAAGTTATTGAGATTTGTCAAATCCATGACGTTACAGAAAGACAAACAAGTATGCTTGCAAGTGATAAGAGTATGGTTCCAGTAGGCTCCAGAGCAAATGTAGACAGCAAGCAACATGTGGTTTACAGAAGCAGGCCTAAGCACATGGCAGCTGTAAACCTTGTGGGTGTGGCAGGTAAAACCTGTGGTTTTCCAACAAGTTCTAAAACTAGTTCAGTGAAAAGAACTTGCTCAGTGCAGTACAAGGATGAATCAGCAAAACCCATGTCATATATTGTAAACTGTCGCAATTGTTGTCCATTCTTGACTCTAAAAGAGAAAAGTGCTTAGCATTTGGTCAGCAATGCCACAAGTGTAAAAAATGGAACCATTTTCTAAAGTTTTGAAAATCAAGTAAACCTCACACAGTTATAAAGAAGGGTCACTAAAAAAGTAAGTTGATCATATACAGAGCTGCAGCCTTACTTTCTACATAGATGGTGCATCAGTAATTGCTGAAAAGGTTGATACAGTAGATTTGCTGGTGAAGAATGAAGTGTTTTGTACTGTCCAGATCCATGGTAAATCCACCGAGCTCAAAGTAGACACTGGTTCAAAGTGTAATATTATGTCAGCAGACACATTTGCTAAGGTGAGAGCTGGTGAGTAACCTAATGTGGCCAGTTGTGTGAAACTTGTTGCTTATGGAGGTGAAAAAATTCAAACCAAAGGCTCAGTAGTGCTTTCATGTTATTTGGCTAGGATCTGCTGCAGTTTATTATTCTATGTAGTCCAAAGACCTATGCAGTCATTATTGGGTCTCAGAGACAGTTTGAGAATGAATCTGCTTTCTTTTGCTAAAGTAGTTCATCATATAAGCACATGTCCCAGTTCCAATTTTACTGATGCTATTTTGTCAGAGTATGCTGATGTTTTCAATGACAAGTTAGGCAAACTTCCAGTTGTGTATTCTATGAAGTTAGACCCAGAGGTTAGTCCAGTGGTCAGACCGGAAAGAAATGTTCTGATAGCTATGCAGAATAAAGTCAAAGCTCAGTTGGATAAAATGGTGCAGCAAGGTGTAATTTGTCCGTTGTTTTAGTTTGTTAGTTGGGATATTTTGCAGTCACCCTAAGGTTTATGGATATCAGTTGGGTACAACATCCCTGTGTTTCTAAATGTTAGCCTAACATTCCACTTATGCGGTGCTGATGATGCTATAAGAAGATAGAAACATGCATGTTCACAGCTAGTGGGGTTTGGCTTTATTGGCCTGAGTTTGCCCATAAACTGACTTAAAAGAAAAAGTTACAGAATTCAGAATTACTATTTAGCTGAAGCACCTGATGTCCTTAAGGGGTAATTTGCATATATCCCATGTCACCTCTAATATAAGAGGTTAAGAAATCATTCAGTGGAAAGCCTAGCTTTGCTAGATTTTTTTTTGTGTTTTAACAGATTGGTTTTCCTGTGTGACCTTTTTACTCATTGTTTTAATGTGTAACCTACCGAATGGGTGTTGTCTATGGCAGCAGTCCACAAAAAAGGCTCAAATGAAATCAGAATATACATCATCCGAAAAGATTTGAACAAAGTACTAAAGAGACCTCATCATCGTATGCGTACAACTGAGGAAATCACAACCCTAATAACAAATGCCACTGTTTTTCTTGTCTTGGATACAAAACGTTAATTTTGGCAAGTGATGCTTGATCTCAAATCTTCACTACTGACTACATTCAGTACCCCTTTTGAAAGATATAGATTCCTCAAGATGCCATTTGGAATAAGTTCTGCAAGTGAAATCTTTCATCGGAGCAAATTTTTTCAGGTTATCCTTGTGCCATAATAGTAGATCATTTTCTGGTTGGAGGCAATGGTGAAGCAAAACATAACAGAAACCTTAGGAAGGTTCTAGCCAGAGCACATGAAGTGAACTTGAAGCTCAATCCTCTGAAGTGCAAATTCAGACTACCAGAAGTTACATATGTAGATTATTTATTTACTAGCACTGACTTGCGACCAGACCCGTCCAAGCAAGCAGCCATTTTTAAGATGCCAGCACCAGATAATGTTCAAACTCTGCAAAACTTTCTTAGTATGGTTAACTAGGTAAGTTTACACCCAACTTCAGTGAGTTGACAGTGCCTTTGAGAGAGATGAGGTGCAAAAATGTTACATAATCTTGGTTGGAACAGCACCAAAGAGCATTTGAAAAAATTAAGCAGAAAATTGCAACCCCACCTGCATTAAGATACTATGATGTCAATAAACCAATAACTTTTTCTTGTGATGCTTCCAAATTTGGTTTTGGAGCAGTTATTCTTCAAGAGGGCAGACTATTAGCCTATGCATCTAGAACTCTTACCCAAACTGAAATGCAATATGCTCAGATTGAGAAAGAACCTTTGACAATAGTATTTGCATGCTCAAAGTTTCATGATTATATTTATAGTCAAGCTATTCAGATTGAAACTGATCACTGACCTCTAGTCTCTGTTTTAAAGAAGCCTATGCATTCAGTTCCAGAGAGATTACAAAGAATGATGCCTTATCCAGATCACCCAGAAATACAATGCAAGAGCTTAATGCAGAGAATTTTGACTTTGATGTCATGGAAGTGCACAATTTTTCTACCACAAGACTTGATGAGCTGAGAGAGCATACAAAGACTGATCAAGTTTTGCAAAAGCTCAACCACTTCATTAATGTTGGATAGCTGTCGAAAGCAATCAAGTGTACCGCCTGAAGTGCAAACTTATTTTCCTTGCAGAGATGAAATGTTGATGGAAGATAGCATTATTTTCAAAGGTCCTAAAATTGTTCCTACTTCCTTACAATGTAAATATATCCATATTTTGCATAGTGATCACTGAGCTTCCAAATGTACCAAAAGAAGGGTGAGAGGACTTGCATTCTGGCCTTCTCTAGCAAAAGATATTGCTAGAGCACTTTCATTTTGTTCAGTATGCAATAGTAATAAAGTGCATTTGCAAAAAAACCCACTTCAGCTAAGTTAAGTTCCTGAACAACCTTGGTCAACAGTAGCCACTGATATATTTGAGTGGAACAATCAGCATTACTTAGTGTTGGTAGACGATTATTCAAACTGGCTTGAGATCGACTTACTACCTAACCTAACATCCAGTGCTGTTATCACGAAGTTGAAACATCGTTTCTTAGTCCATGGGAGTCCACAAGAACTTATCCATGACAATGGCACCCAATTTACCAGTCAGTTGCTTCAGATATTTGAAAAAAGAATGGGACATTGTACATGTTACTAGTAGTCCTGAATACTCACAGTCAAATGGACTAGTTGAACATGCAGTACAGAGTGCAAAGCAATTATTAAAGAAGTCAAAGTGTGATAATACCAATGTCTTTTTTGAAATTACTTAATCTCAGAAACATACCCTCTGAAGATATACTTGGCTCGCCTGCTCAGAGACTTCTGTCTAGGCAAATCAGAACAACATTGCCTAATAGGTTTCAGTTTGTTGAGGCTTAAAGCTAAGAACAACAGAACAATCAGAGCCCAACTAGTCAGAAAGCGTTCTTTCCAGAAGTCCAGCTATGATAAATTGAGCAGATTTCTTCGTCCATTGAAAAAAGGAGAAATAGTGAGGATACAAACGGCGAAAGGTTTCAACTGGATTGGTCAAATAACAGGTATATGTGTCAAGCCAAGATCCTACTTAGTGGAATCTGAGGGTGTGGAGTACAGGAGAAATCTCAGACATCTTCCTGTATCAGAACTGATATTGCAGCATTGTTCCTGTGATACAAGAACAATGCTGCAATGTTCCTGTGATACAGACTCTAGATCTCAAAGCAATGCAATGTTCCTGTTGTAGAATATGCCTTAACTCCTACTTCTGTTCCTAATGTCCCCAAAGCTGAACATTCAGCAGAGACAGTCTCAGTTGCTAGATCTAGTTCTTATTTATATGTCACATCATTTGGTTGCATTTCCAGACCTAGTGTAAAATACACAGCAACCTGGACATAATTGTCTATATGTATTTAGTATGGTATAAATGCATGGCAAAGAATTATTTTGTATCAATTGCATGCCAATTAATGTCCACAATAATGCATGACTCATTTCTCAAAGAGGTAGGATGTTGAATAGTGTGTGTTGTACCTTTAAGAAGCATTTCCAAGGATGGCACATGCATATAAATAGCAAGCACATGCTAGCTTCAGTGCCATCTTTAGAGTGCAGCCAGAGAGTGAACATGTATGAATGTGACAGCTAATTTGTTTATAGGTTTATCTAAGTTAAATTTATCAAGTCTTAATCCTGATGTGTTTGTACATAATAAAGTTGGTTGAACAGAACCCACAGATGTTTGTCTGTTTTAGCCTGACCAGACAAGTGACAGAAGGGATTCTCAGACTTGTGGTCCTAGGTTAGAGTAACTGTACCATTACCAGTGCGGCTTTAATTTGGACTTTTATAGGACAGCGTCTAAGATTGTAGTCTGAGGTATGTGGCAGGGTTGACAAAGAAAGGAAGAATTGGAAGTTGATAAGTTTGAAGTGTAGTCAGTCTAGCAAAATTTTATGCTATGAGAGATGGGAAGTAAATGAATTTTGGCCAGAATTTGGCAATGGTGTTGTCTCTTGGGAAATATTATAATGCACCTGCAGATCTTTTTGCAGAGTCCATTAGGAGGCAGGAGTTTCTAGGGGCTGATGCACGCAAGCTTTCAAACTGTGAAAGATGCACTCCTTTACCAATGGTTATCTGTTATTCAGGGATGAAAATCTAAGACATTTTAGGTGCACAGAATGGCTGAGAGTTGATTTTTTTGCTTTGGTTACTTGTATATAACACTGGAAGTTACCTGTTTGGTAGTGTCAGTTGAGGTTATGTTGCTGACCGAGATATATGACAGCTGTTGAGGCTTTGGCAAGGTTGGGATTACTTCCAAATATGCATTTTGTATTATTGGTGTTTAAGTATAGTTTTCTTTTCTGTCTGAGCCAGTTGGGAAGGTGGGACATTTCTTCTTGCATTTTTATTTATTTATTTATTGACATTTGTTAACCAGGTTAGTCCAGCTAGGCCAGAAGCCCATTTTCAATGGAGACCCAAGGAGGAAAGCTCCAGTTACAGACAGTTTAAAATGCATAAAATTCACACTCCGAGATAGAGAAATTAAAATACATAAGGTCAGGAAATAAAGAAGTAAGATGCATATAAATAATAATAAACAAGTAGTAATGTACAAATTGTTTTTTTTTTTATTGTAAAATATATACAGCAATTGAGCTTTCAGTTAAGAGAGATTGGGCTCACCAGGTAAATTACTAATAAGGCAGTTAGAGATAGGCAAACAATATATACATATATGCATCTGTTGGAGTAGTAAAGCTTAAGGATGTAGTTCCTTGGTAAAGTACATGTGTAAGGTGAGAAAGGTAAGGTATATGTATAAGGTGAGAAAGGTAAGGTATATGTGTAAGGTGAGAAAGGTAAGGTATATGTGTAAGGTGAGAAAGGTAAGGTATATGTGTAAGGTGAGAAGAGGCAGAAGGAGGTAGAGTAGGAAGTCTGAGGAGTAGGAGAGAACAGAAAGAATATAGACAAAAATACAGGAGTGTAGTAGAATCAGGTAGGGTCCTGACAGGTACAAGTCTTGGTGTTAAGTAGGTGAAGTCTGAATTATTTTTTAAAGTGTATAGGGTGGGTAATGGAATGTAAGTGTGCTGGGAGTTTATTCCAAGCTTGGGCTTCAGAGCATTTGTATAGTAGTCTACCAACATTTTTCTTTGGTTGGTAAATATCTAGGAGTTGCTGGTTCAAGTTGTATAGTGTAGGATAGGATAAGAAGATACCAGGGAGGAGAGAGCTGGGCAGGAAGATGGTTTGTATAATACAGAGTGTGTGATTTGAAATTATGAAAAAAGGAGTTGTTGGGGGAGTTCAAGCCATTGATGAGAGTTGAGTGCAAGGCAATGGTGTGAGCTATGAGGAGAGTCGGTGACAAATCTAGCTATTTTGTGGTATGTTTGTTGGAGTTTGGCTAAGGTTGTGGACTGAACATTAGTTAGGACTGGGGTGGCATAGAGAAGGAAGGGGAGGAGGAGAAACTGTGCCAGGGAGAGTCTAGCATTAGAAGTTAGGAATTTTCTGTTGTGATACAGCAAGCCAAATTTTTGGTGAGTTTTTTTTTATACTTTGGAGGATATGCAAGTTAAATTTAAGTTCATCATCAATTTTGGTACCTAGGAGCTTTGTGTTGGGTTCAGGTTGTATGATGGTGTCGAAGAACAGTTTATTCAACCAAAATACAAAATTCCAAAAGACGTCCTTTGGAATTTTGTATTTTGGTTGAATAAACTGTTCTTCGGCTCGTTCTCCATTTGGTTGCTCTCAGTGATTTTTTTGGTTTAAGTTTTTATTCACTGACATCTTTTCGATTCTTGTATGATGGAGTCATTGGTGGATGTGATGACAAAGGTAGATTTATGATGAGAGAGAGAGAGCGAGGGGAAAAAAGCAAGAGTTTGTTTTTTTGGGGGGGGGGGTTTAAGATGAGTTGATTATCAGACAGCCACTTTTCAATGGATAGAAAGGCATCCTGGGTAAGAGTATGGAGTTCAGAGACATTGCTAGAAATGGAAATGAGAGTCAAGTCATCAGCATATTGAATTAGGGAAGATTGTTTGCAGGATGTGTGAAGTTCATTAGTGAAAATGTTAAATAAGAGGGGACCCAAGATGGAACCTTGTGGTACACCGGATGTGACTGGAAGGGAGGGCGAGCAGTAGGAGAGCCATCTGACAAATTGTTGCCTATGAGAGAGGTAGCTAGAGAACCAGGCTAGGGAGGCAGGAGATAGATTGAGTTTAGCAAGTTTAGATAGAAGTATAGGGTGAGAGACAGTATTGAAAGCTTTGGTGAGGTCAAGGAATAGACAGGATATGAGTTGGTTGTTTTTTTTTTGATAATAGAGTGCAGGAGATCTATAAATCACAGTATCAGTGTCATAAAGAATGTGTGTAATAAGGCCAACAGTAACAGTGTTGAAGAAATGGGGAAAAGACAGACATGAAAGGACTAAGCCTTGAGGAATAACTAGGTGTAGTGAGGCAGAGGATGAGAAGGAACTACCAGTTGCATTTGTTCAAATGATATGAAGCTTTTAAACCATTGCAGAGCTTAATGGTTAATTCCTGCACTGGAAATTGAGCTAATCAGGACGTGATGGTCAATATGATCGAAGGCTTTTGTAAGATCAATGAAGACAGCGTCTATGGTGTTTCCTTTGTCAAGGTTTAGGATGATGTCATCCATGGGTATGTATATAGTGGTATATACTGTCTGGGCAAGGGGATTATGCAGGTTTGGAAGTGCTTATCATAACGCAAGGCTGAGTAGCAGGTTTGGCATAAGCGGACCAGTTTGGAGAAATAAGGGATGAATAGCTATTTCCTAATTATTTTTCTTGGGATGTTCAGGTTATGGGGAATCCCACTTCAGGAATATTCCTGTCAAAAAATGAGAATTAATCCTCTGAAGCAAGTCCTTTGCAGAAGCATATGCTAGAAATTCAGTCAGGGTGGTATAGCAGGGGCACAAATTCCATTACCTTGTATGGTTCCACTTCATCACACACACTCTGAATGTGACTTGCGTTACTAACACCTGCTTTGTATTATACATGCATCTATGTTAATGTTTTAATGCACTATGCTTGTGTTTAAATTGGCCTTTCTATACAGTATGCATGAGATATCAATATTTTTCAGTTTTCTGAAGCTGATGAAAACCCATATTGCGCCTTCTGACTTTGGTCCTGCAAGTATATGGATGTACCAATCACTTCATTATACATCATTCATTCCATACTCTGGCATTTTCTGAACTTCTGTTATGATACCCTCCCTTCTAACTTCAACAGTTATACAAGGCTTATGGATGACTTTCCTCCTTGGTTCAGTAACCTTGTTTTATTTAAGTATTATGAATGACACTACTGGGGAAGCATCCCTGTTTCTTAATATCAGATCTTATTTTCAATTAACTGAAAAACTTTCAGATCTTTGCTTCATGTTCTGGTTCATAGTGTTCATGAGTACCTGACTCCTGCTATGCTGGTAATACCTCTATTTGCATGTCATCGTTACTTTTAACTGGTAAATTTGCTCATTTTGTCTTCTTTTGGTTTATGTCTTTCCTACTTTCTATATAATTTTCTAAAGTTTCTGACATGTTCTAAGGAGCCTGTTACCTACAAAGTGAATTAAAAATAAGATTATATCACCAGATGAAATGTATAAGCTCTTGACATTCTATTAAAGCTTTCCCATTGTGCTTCCTAGGCCTGCAATAACGCATTTCCAATCTTGCCACCATGACCCCTCCCACCTTATTCCACACGTGTGCCACATGTTGAGCATGACCCCTCCTACCTTATTCCACATGTGTGCCACATGTTGAGCATGACCCCTCCTACCTTATTCCACATGTGTGCCACATGTTGAGCATGACCCCTCCTACCTTATTCCACATGTGTGCCACATGTTGAGCATGACCCCTCCTACCTTATTCCACATGTGTGCCACATGTTGAGCATGACCCCTCCTACCTTATTCCACATGTGTGCAGCATGTTCAGTTAAAGTACAGCAAGTGATAGTTTCCTTTTCCTAGATTCCTCTTCTCTAATCCATCATATGTGAAGGATACTGCCATTACCATGGAGTAGTTTAAGTGATAACAGGAAAGCTTCTTTTATCACAAACATCAGTGACAGTAAGACTGTACTCCATTTTTTCCCATCCCTGTAGAAACAGGTTATTACAGGTCTTGATAAAGTGTCCATCCAGACCATTTGACTGAGGGAGATGGTCAGTTGCATATTAGTTTAATTTTTCACTCATGACATTACATACAGATGGAAACAGTTGGATGACAATGACTTTTTGGGAATCCCAACCATATTAGACATATGATCTTTTATCATGGCTCTCACAGAAGCTTTATATATAAAAACACCTTCCAGATAATAGGTGGACATGCCTAGCACTGCTAGAATGTTTTGACATAGCATAATCAATTTAATTATTAATGTCATTAAATCAGTGACCATCTGAAAATATACAGAGCTGAGTATATTTTTTTGGTTTTAGAGTTTGTACTGTTAGTTGTTGCTTGGATCTCTGTTGAAACTGCTTTCCCCACCCCACCCCTATTTTCTGCTGTGTCTTCAGTTGGTTTAACTGTTTTTTACAGCTTGTGTGTTATCTAACTCAAGGATCACTTGCATAAAATTAGACCTGTTAGTAACAGTCTGCATTTAATTGCTGGAACCTGTGTTCTGAGAGACTGCTTTCCAATCAATCTGCAAATATACAGAGCTGAGTATATATTTTTTTGACTTTAGAGTTTGTACTGTTAGTTGTTGCTTAGATCTCTGTTGAAACTGTTTTGTTCCACCCACCCACCCTATTTTTGGCTTGTAGTTTAAATTTGATGGCTTTTGCAGTTGCCCGCCCCATTGTAGATGTGATCTGGGACACTCTCCCCAGTCCCATCTCTTTACCACATTCTACCAAATAAACTCTTTCTGCACTTGCTTTTAGTCCTTTTTTAATTTAATTGCATTTTTTAAACTGTTGCTACATACCAGTGGCGGCTGGTGACTTCAAATCAAAGGGGGGCTGCAGGAGACAGCTAAATGGGTGAGGTCAATGGGAAGGGGTGTGGCCAACTAGAAAGGGGAGGAGCTATGCTCAACACCACAAAAATTAACTAAATACACTGCCCTGGGTGCCAAACCATCATTATGAGAGTCCAATCAAGACAAAATGAAGTGTAGAAGAATAAAAACATTTCAGTACATTGGCTGCATGACAGCTTACTTAATATCTAGATGGAAACAAAAAGGTTGAGGCATGAAAAAATAAATTACTTTTAAATACATTAATGGAATGCCAGTCAAAATCAAGTATAAGAAAAACAAGCAGCACTCAACTCAAACCACTTCTTGCACTGCAGTTCTAATTATAATTTATATTCAGCTTTATTAAAGTACCAAGTAACATGCTGAAAGTAGAAATCTCTGATGCCCCCACTCGTAAAAATGTTTCTTATCCAAAAAAAGACCTGCTGCCTGACATCTATTTGTTTCATGGGGAAAACATGATCAAAGTAAAAAATGAAAAGCAAACAAGAAATAAGCTCAAGATACATTGCTTAAAAGGATTACTGTACAGGTTATGGACCACACGATTGGCATTCTGTTTAGTTTACGGGTAAAGCCTGCAGAGATGACTGGAAGTCTCCAAGTGTAATGAGCTTTTTAAAATAATGTAATCCTGTCCTTTATTACAAATACTGTCATATGCATTTCAATACCCAGGGCTTATACATTATCTAGTTAAGTATTCTCTACATGGCAACAACAGAAAGGCTTTCAATGTTGGCAATTCTTTAACAGTATGCTTATTAAAACTTACTTGCATCTTACGATCTCAGCCAAGCTTACCTGATGGTCATTAAAGTATTGCTACTTAAACACAGAGCAACAGGCACTTTTAGTAATAAGCATAAATCAACAGTACAAAAAATATGACAGAAACCAGACCATTCTGCAAAAATCAAGGACAGATGAAAAGCCACTCTAGTACTTGTGTCTACCTTGAATGGGGGGAAACTCTACACATTTACACTGCATAACTACTCCTTGCCTTGCTTCAATGCATCGTCACTACATGGGGGAGTGGGGTGCAACAAGTATGTCACAATTTGAAACGTCTCTGGCTGACTGTGATGGCCCTGACACATTTCTCATACCTCTCAACCTCAGAGCAAGAAATCTGGACAAAGCTATACAAAGAAGTGGGACAAAGGCCCAAAAATAAGGACAATTTTTAAATATTTCTCTTATAAACTTAGAAAGATAATAGAATAGGTCTTGCATTAGTATGAATTTTCTGAATGGTATGAAATCTGAAACTCAAATGTCTGTCATTATTTTCTAACTTCAGTCTTTAATGATTTGTCACTAATTTGCCAAAAAAACCTACAATTTTATAAAAAATGGACCAAAAATGTGATGTAAAAATATAAAATAGCCACACAATACAGCTGGGAACCTGTCAAAGAAGGGACACTTTAATATCAGTACTGCTAACTTGAGCAGCTGACAAAATAAAAGAATCTACATGCATTTCTGAAATAAAAGTAATCTATAACTCTGATTATTACAGTTATTTCTTAATTGTAAACCCTCCATCTTTTCTTCCAAAATTGCTATTTTGCGGAGGGATTATTAGGGGAGGAGCAACATTTTGAGCCAATATCAGGGACAGTTGAGAGGTTTGACTATGCCTAATTCTATAAAGCAATTTATTTGCATGTACCTCTCAACCTGTTAATGCAATAAATCTGGACAAGGCCAAATATGTTGGGGGAACATATAAACAGTACTAAAAATTGCTCTTGTATAAACTGAGACAGTTGATAGAACAGGCCTTACTTTAGCATGCATTTTTCTGAAGGTTATGAAGTCTGAAACTCAGTGTGTCATTATTTAGTGACTTAATTCCTAAATGATTTGCCAGAAAACCACACATTTTATGAGGAACAAACCAAAAATAAGAAGCAAAAATCTATTCATTCTTTGAAAATCTGGACAGTTGGGAGATATAGTTCAGCTGGGGCTGTCTTTAAGTTTGCCGACCTTCCCCCTCACAAAATCATGGTCGAATGGAGCCTCCCCCTGCAGCCATTCCAATGATCCATTACTTGGCTATTTCACTCCATTTACCATAAACACTAATGTGCATACTGATTTACTTCTATGATGATTTGGACTTCATTTGAAAGTTTTATTTTGCATTTTACAGCAAAAACACTAAGACATCTGCTAAACAAACTTAGCATTAAAACTTCTCTGCCCTTGAAACTCACATTCATTGAAACAGCATTGAAACCCACATTCAAAGAAAATACATTTTACCAGTGGCAGATAAAGATTAATTCTGGGCTGTTTTCAAATCATAGGCCCCTTGCATATGAAACATACATGTGCTCTTTGATACACCTTCCTATTGTTTTGAACATTTTTCTAGTAAACTATGAAACAAAATGCATGTACCAATAATGACAAAACTGCCCAATTCAGAACATCTTTCCAGTAAACAATGAAACAAAATGCATGCACCCATAATGACAAAACTGCCCAGCTCAGAACATTTCCATCATAAAGGTCTACTCAAACTTCTACAGTCCACCATTATCAGTAAATATGCACAATTCTACAGTCCACCATTATCAGTAAATATGCACAATCTCTGAAGAAGTAAAAACGTCATCTAAATAATTCCACATTAAATAAATCTGTAACTAATGAAGAGGTTGCTGCTAGCAAACACCTTTATACTTCATGGTTTCATCGAAAAATAAAGTGTCTGATGCCCCTGAGGAATAAATTGCCTATATTACATTAAAAATGATAAGCTAGTAATATTGCAATAGGACATGGATGGCAAACTGATAACAAGCTCAAAGTTAGTATTTTAACTTTTTCAGTATGGCAGCATTCACCCCTTGTGGGAGTAGAACCGACAACCCTCTGCATCAAAAGCAAGTACACAACCTGTTGTGCTATTAACAATGCAAGCTGACTCAGCATAAGCAGCACTAAACTTCTCTTCCCCTGCAGCTCTCAGCTCCTTATAAAATCTACTCAATACTCAACTGCATCTCACCTTCGCAGCACAAGAAATCTGGAAAAAGCCAAATTTATTTTGGGGGCGGTCAAAAGCCCAAAAACCAGGGACACATTAAACATTGCTTGTATAATCTTGGAAAGTTGCCAGAATAAAATGCTGTGTTACCACCATACATTTTACTGCCAAGGTCTCTGTGTAAAAGAGTCAGAGCAACATACCACTATGCCAAATCAGCTGCTTTGTGAAAGAAAAATGTTGTGTTACCACCATACATTTTACTACCAATGTCCCTGTGCAAAACAGTCAGAGCAACATACCACTACGCCAAATCAGCTGCTTTGTGAAAGAGCGGAAGACTGAAACTTAAATGGCTATCATTTAATGAATTCAGTTCTCACCATAGCTGTCAACCTCTTAGCACAAAACCCCTGGATAAACCCAGTAATGAGGGAATACAGCCCTGAAACATATTCAGTGAATTCAGTTCTTGCCACAGCTGTCAACCTTAGCACAAAATACCTGGACAAAGCCAATAATGGGGTAATACAGTCCCAAAAATAAGGACAAATTTCAAATATTCATCTTATAAACTTAGAAAATTGCTAGAATAAAAGGTTGTGTTACTATGTATTTTCTGAAGAATATGAAGTCTGAAATTCAAATGCCTGTCAATTTTACTTCTGATGGAACAAAAACAATTTTCAGTAGAGGCCCAGGGAGAAATACTGCAGACACATGTCTTTGTAAAATGGCAGGACACCAGAGCAAATCCACACAAACACAGGGATGAGATGCAAACTCCACACAGAAGGCACTCCAGCCAAGAATCAAACCAGAAAACCTATAGCTGTGAGGCAACAATGCTACCAATGCACCATCAAATATGCAAGGAATTAAACATTCAGAAACCTGAAGTCTGAAATTCAAATGCCTGTCAATTTTATTTAACATTTGTTAGTCAGGACAGTCTGACTTGGAACAAAAAAACAATTTTCAGCAGAGACCCAGGAAGAAATAATGCAGACATGTCTTTGTAACATGGAAAGACACAAAAGCAAACCCACCCAAACACAGAGAGAAGATGCAGACCCCACACAGAAGGCACCCCAGCCAAGAATCAAACCTGAAAACCTACAATTGTGAGGCAACAATGCTATCACTGTACCATCAAATAGCAAGCATCACAACATTTAGAAACCACAGATATTATGAGGAACAGATCAGATCAAATATGAGGCAAAAATCTGCAATTTGTTTTACAAATGGTGGTGGGTAGGGAATTCAGGTCCTTATTACCTGCATACAAGGTACAGGGTTCAAGCCTGAGGTATTCCCTACAACACCACCATGAGTTTGTTCTAGTCGCCAGTAAATAACAACTGGGGCATACACACACACACACACACTCCTTACCTGTGCCAATAAATCTGCAGCTGTCTGTGATTCGATAGCTGCACTACAAACCCCTGCCCTGTGCATTATGTCCATTGGAGCACATCCACTATGCGAGATGTTCTTCCCCTGATGAGACTCCAGCCTGCTGATGTTGCAGTCTGGATCTGATTCCAATGACAGTCTATGCAATTGTAACTGCATAGACTTCTGGGATCTCTGCTCTTCCATGTTTCCCAGTCTGGACTGCTGCTGAAACAGTCTGTGCATGCTCCAGACTGTCTCAGGATCAGTCTGCACTAGTGCACGAAAGTTTAATTTTTTTTTTTATATTTTATTTTCTGTAATTATCTTTTATTTTCTTCAGTTTTACAGCTGGGGGGACTGCAGTCTGGCAGTCCAATAGCACGGGCCGCCCCTGCTACAAACTCAAGTGTGCTAGCTTGCACTGCATGTGAATTGTATTTACTACTGTTTTTGCTACTTTTCTGTAAAAAAAAAAAAAAAAAACTGTAAGCCTGTTTCCTACCTTTCCTGTAACTAGTATTCTATATACAGATTTGCTGTATCCAGGATTGTATGTAAGCTTCTGAGCCCCCCAAGCCTTTCTGTGTTGGAGGGAAGCCTTCTAGCTTATCAGTGGGAGTGGTAAGCACTAGGTAACCTGTCTACCACATAAGGAGTGGTTCTGGCCCAGAAATTGTAGTTATTGGCCGTTTGGGCAATCTCTTCCATCTCTCTCAACTTTCTGATTTGAAAGCCTACATTTGCACTTGTTTCTGTCCTGTAACTCATCTAGTGCAGATACAGATTCTTAGTTTTAGCACTTAAATTTGCTTATTCGTGCTCAGCACTTGTTCAGAACTTGTAAGCACTAAATAAGCTACTAATTACTATAGCACTCAACCTTCCTCATTACCTAGAGGAATACAGTTTTTGTACTTACTTTTTTCACTTGCTTAGAGAAAAACAGCTCTTGTACTCACTTTCCTCACTTATCTAGAGGAAAATAGTTTTTTATTCAGACATGTCCAAGGGTCAGCTCCCAGTGTTCTCTCCTGTCTATCTGATGAATCTGGGCATCTTGAGGCAATGTAGAAATTGCCTCATGTACACAGACAACTCTCTCCTCCTACCACCCAACATTACGACCTGTGAGAGATGCACTTATCTAGCCAAACTGGAGGTAAAGCTCTCTCCAACCAAGACTAAACTTGACAGTCATGAGGAGAAGGTAAACATTTGCACCACACCACACTCATCACATAGTCTCACTAAATCTACACCACTAAAATCCACACATAGTAACACAAAAACATTCACAGAGGCTCTCAATAATAATCTGTCTAAGCAACAGAGATCTCCAAAGCAGAAATGCAAGCAACCTCCATCCCCCAACACAACCCAAATGACACATAGCCCACAGACTCAGTATACCACTCAACCACAGCCAATAAGGCAAAACAACGTACCCAACACACTAGTCATATGTGACTCTATAGTCAAGCACACTGATGTCCCACTCACCAGGCTAAACAAGGAGAAGGTTACTGTCAGCTGCCTGTCAGGTTTCAGGATCTGCCACATAACCCACACACTCAGGTCACTCCACAACAAGTACAAATATGATTCTGTCATTGACCATGTTGGTGTGAATGACCTAAGGCGTACCTCCCTAGACTACATGAAAAGAGACATGGAAGAGCTCTCCGATCTTGTAGCCCAGGCAAGTCCCTGAGAAGCATTCTGCCATCATCCAGAATGATACCACAGTACAAGGACAAAATGATTGACTTCAGCAATTGGCTAAGCTTCTGGTGTCATTCTAAGGGGATCCAGTATCTGTCTACTTGGGATGACATGGTCGACAGACCACAATGCTTTGCCACAGATGGCCTGCATCTGTCGCCCCTGGGATTCCGGATACTGGCTAAGGCTCTTGCTGCCCCTATAGTGCCTTTTTTAGGCAAGGTTCAAATAACAAATTCACCACCATAACAGGAGCAGGCAAGCAAAAACTGAGGGTAATGCTGCTCAATGCTAGATGTCTAAATCTCAAAATGCGCTCACTCGAGGCACTCCTTAAAATGGAGAACATCGATATCTGTGCAGTGACTGAGACATGGTTCAAGGCTCCAGAGAGCACCCCTGCACTACTAGGCTATAACTCATACCACACTTTTTGGCCATGTAACCTGGACCGAAACACCAAAGGTGGAGGTGTGTCCATTTTCATTAAGGATATCCACACCTCCAGGCTAGTTGCTCAGCATAATGCATCCGAGGTTATCCAAGTGCAACTAACTCTGGGCAAAACTGCAATCCAAATAGTAGCTTGCTACAGATCCCACTCCCCTTTTCTTGATGTTCTGGAAAATATTAAGGTTCAACCAAACACCCTAATAATGGGCAACTTCAACTACCCTACCATTAACTGGGAAAACTACTTGTGTACCAACTCCTTAGCTCAACACTTTCTGGTATTCATAAACTCCAATGCCCTGGATCAACTTATCCACACCCCCACCAGGGGCAACCATATCCTAGACCTAGTCATTACCAACATGAGTGACCGGTGTTCCACACCTGAAGTCAACTCCTCGTTGGTCCGATCCAATCATAAGCTAATCACCCTTGATATCCACATCCTGCCTCCACTCCCCCATTAAGGAAACCATGGTAAAAATTTTCTCCAAAGCCAACTTCGTGCTTCTTAAGACAGAAGTGTTGAACTTCATGACACCCATGCAGATGGACAATGCAGTTACAACTGCTGAATCCTACACAAATGCACTCTATAAGCACTTACACAAGTGCATGGATCATGCTATCCCAAACAGAACCAAGATGCTATCCTCCAAAAAAGGAAGCCTATATGGTGGTCCCCTGCCATAAACAAACTGCACAACAGAAGGAAGAAACTGTTGCAAAAGAGTAAAATCCCATGAGTGGAGGAACTCCCTGGTCCGACTCAGTAAGGAGCTGAGATCTCTTATAAGATCCTCCAAAGCTAGCTATGAAAACAAAATCTCCACTAATTCTAAGGACAACCACAAAGCATTCTATAGCTATGTCAAGAATCTTGATGGCAACACCCAGATCTGCTCTGAGTTACAGCACAACGGCATGAAAATTACAGTACCAACTGATATTGCCAACATCCTGGCAGATAGGTTCAGTGCTAACTTTACCCCCCTTCACCCCCTAAAGAGCCCATATCTATATAGGAAGAATGCAGAGTCCCTGTAATCACAACTATGCAGGTAAAAGCTGCACTCTCTAAAGCCAAAAACACAGCATACATGGGACATATAGGATCCCTGGCTGCATTTTACATGAACTTCAGAACAAACTGGCTCCACACTTAAGCACCATGTTCAATAATAGCCTCGCATCAGGCTTTGTGCCCACTGAATGGCACACAACAACAGTTATCCCACTCCAAAAAGGGGGAGCCACCACTGATCCCGGGAACTATCGACCTATTAGCCTGACGAGCCTGGTCTGCAAGGTCATGGAACGTATCATCATGGAACTCATAAACAAAGACATTGGTAACCTCCAAACTCTGGATCCCACCCAGTTCAGGTTTGTGAAAGGCAGATCATGCCTCCTGAACCTGATCGACTTCTTTGAGGCAGTCACCAAAGCCATAGATGAGGGTAAGGTGGTTCACACAGAATATCTTGACCTCACCAAGGCTTTCAACACCATCACCCATTCTGGAATTATAGCTAAACTCACTAAATTAGGTATAAATCCCTATGTCACATGATGGGTTGCGTACTGGCTCACTGACAGAATCCACACTGTAAAAGTTGCAGACTCCAAATCTGACCTCAAAGCAGTGACAAGTGGAGTACCACAGGGTTCCATCCTGGGACCTCTCTTGTTCGGTATCTACTTCTCTGAAGTACAGGCTAACACAGAAGGCCTCTGGCTAATGTAGTTCGCAGATGACTGCAAACTAGGAGCCATAGTGAAGTCCCCAAATGATGTGGACATCCTACAGAAGGGCCTCGCTGAGACAGATGCCTGTTGTCAGAGCTATGGCCTCAAGCTCAATGCCAGAAAGTGCAGTGTCATCCCCTTTGGTAAAAACTCTGTACCCATGAACTACCACATAGGCCACAATCTACTTAACACCAAATGTGTGATAAGAGACCTTGGGACCCAGGTGGACAGTAGACTCTCCTTTGATAGTCACATCACCACAGTAGTCAGGAAGTCCTTCTACATGGCACACCTCATCATAAAAGGGTTCTCATCCTGGAAAAAAGAGGTCATTGTTCTCCTCTACTCGACACTCATTAGACTCATTATAGAGTACAACGCCCCTTTTGGAATATACCTCACAAGACATCTGCATCAGCTAGAAAAGCCACAGAAGTACCTCACAAAGAGGGTTACTGGCCTCAAACAAATGCCCTACACTGACCACCTCAAAAAACTCCAGCTTTACTCCATAGCATATTGCCTACTCCGAGGTGATCTCTGCCTAACATATAAAGCTACGTCAAACCCAGAACTGTTGGACATGCTACACCTAAAGAAATCCCAATCCCTCCCAGCTACATGCTCTAGGGAACTAAACCTTGTCACCACAATAAACAGGACATGCTGGAGGGATAGATTCCTGTCCCAGAGACTTCCCATACTCTGGAACAGGCTACTCATCTATGTCAAGCAAAGTTCTTTATTAGCACTCTTCAAGAAAAATCTTGATGAGTGGATGGGAAATAGGGAATACACCCAGAGGTCACTTCTGTGTCTCTGCTCGACAGTGGCACATGAAAATAACTTTCTTGGGTGGCGTAAGCCAGGGAACCTTGTTGGCTAGGCTTACATAGGCCCTTGGGCCGATAGCCTAGTACCTACCTGTGAACCTATGAACCTATGTCCAGTCATCATGATATCCCATTCATGAAGGGAGCCTGACAACAAACCCTGGGAGCTAAAGAATTATCAGTCTAACTAGTGTAATCTGCAAAGCTGTGGAATGCATTATGTCTTATTCCATACACTGTAATATTAAAAAAATATATATCATACACCGTGACCCACAGCAGTTTGGTTTTGTCAAAGTAAGATCATGTCTACTCAGCTTAATATATTTTTTCAACAGGGTCACAGAGTATAGATAGTGGCTGGTCAGTCCACACAGCCTAACTAGATCTAGCAAATGTATTTGATGCCATCCCCCATTCTGGTATTATAAATAAACTAAGAAACTTAAATGTAGACAAATATATAACAAGGTAGATAGCAACCTGTCTAAAACAGAGAACCCATATAGTTAAAGTAGCAGGAGACACCTCATAAAGCAAAAAAGAAAGTAAGTAGCAGCATACTTCAGGGTCAAATGCTGGGACTCTTCCTATTTGGTGTATTCTTCTCTGACTTCAAAATAGCAAATATAGATCTGTGGTTAATGAAGTCTGTGGCAACTGCAAGTTGGATGTTGTTGTTTAATCACCCCTTGGTGTTGTGTCAACAAAGCATCTGCACTAACCAGTGGAGTACTGAAAAATGGCTGAAATTAAATACAAAAGTGTGGTATTATTGTATTTGTCAGAAAATTTTCAACAGTAACTTACTACATAGCTTGCACCCCATTAAAAATGGACTCTTTAATCAGGGATTTTGGCTCCTGGGTCAAGAACTCCCACTCTTTTGACCACCATGTGGCATTAGTGTTCAATAAATACTTCTGTTTAGTGCAATTGATACAGAAATGCATTTTGTCCAGATAAAAAGAAGTTGTTGCTCATTGTACTTTGTTATAATTAGCCCAGATATAGATTGCATTGCTCCCATTGATATGTACCTGCCAAGGCACATTTCACAGGTAGAAAGACTCCAGTATTTCCTAAACAAAAAGATAACTAGTGTAAAGGCCCTTTGTTATCATAACATGCTTGAAACCCTATCCCTTTACTAGGTATTTTACAGACTGTTAGATGGTGATCTATGCCTTGTCTTCTGTTCATTAAGGATCTAGTCCTCCTTGATCTCTTGTATCGCCTAAAGACAAACAGCTGCAGTAGCACTACAGCTAAGGATTTAAACCTCCACCAACTGTTAAATGAAACACAGTGGATGGACAGATTTATTACCCATTGTTTACCCCATCTATGGAATACACTGCAAATGTATGTTAAACAAAGTGATGCCCTTGCGTCCTTTAAGATCATCCTGGCTGTTAAAATGGACAGCTGTAAGTTCATCCCTGGTCTGACATGCTTTTCTCTTATAGAGGAGGGAGGTATACCACAAGGGTGGGTAGTAGTATGGCTCAAGTGGTCTTTTGACATCTCTGGCTCATAATTCCTGTGATCCTTTGATTCCATGTTAATCCTTTTCAAAATTGCAACTAGTGCTTTTTCTCTGCCATTAGCAGCTTAGAAAGATGTGGTATTCATATCAATCTATCATGTGTATATATTTATATTTATATATATATTTATATATATATATATATATATATATATATATATATATATATATATATATGTGTGTGTGTGTGTGTGTGTGTGTGTGTGTGTATAATAATAATAATAGTATGCAAAAAAGGAAAAAAAAAATGACACGTTTATACAGACACTTCAATCCATATCAGCCAGTCTATTATTTATACCTCAGTACTTTACATTTGCAATACCAGGATAACTGAAAACATTGCAGTGGACTATGTTTTTCTGTCTAAACCATACCATGATGCATACATAAACCAGTATTCTGAAGTAAATGATCAGTCAGGAATATAATGAGAATGTTAATGGGAATGTGATCATATCACCCAGACATAGCATTACAGATTTTAATATGCAACATCTGGGACCAGGCCCATGGTGTACAGGGATGAAGCACTTACTACATAACAGATGATATGAGTTCATCTACTGGCTTTGATGCTTGTAGGAGTTGGTGACTGCTGCTCGTTCATCCATCCTGGAGGGAAACAAGAAGTGCTGCTTCTACACACAAGTTACACCTAGTGGGAGAACTAAATGTCTCCTCAGAGGATTCACAAGATGGCCAAGCCCATCCTTCTGAGTGCAGTTGCACAGAGTAGTCAGGGAAGAATGGGATGCAAAGGCATGCTTCACTTTGCAGGTAGCAACTGTGGCTTGCAAGATCTGCCAAAAAGGCATGGAAGTTCAGAGGAAGATATGGTATGCCAGTCCTCAGGACCATCAAGCTGGCCCCCTCCCTACCATGTTACTCTTGCCAGAGAGTGGAGGGATAATATAGGTAACTGGGCAGCAACAGATGGGCCATATATCTCTTGCCTCCCTGCAATACCTAGAAGCTGATAGAGGATCCATTGGGCAAAGAGGTGGGTGATCATATAAAAGTGCAACTTCTGTATACAGCTAAGAAATTTTCTTTTGTGTGTTCTGATTCTTACCTACTTATTCCAGTCAAAAAAATGGAGATGGACAAAAAGCAAGAGAACTTCAATGCAAGCTTTATAGATCAGTACTAGACTAACTGCCCTTGGAGGCCATTTTAAGCCTAGCTAATTACCCCATGTAAGAATCAAATGCTGCACTTTGCATCTGCAAGGTAAGGACCTTAACCATTATGCCAACCTGCCACCTTAAACAAGTACTATCTGGATTTGAACCTTTGATCACTAGTGTTCTGTCTCTAAAGTCACTGCACTTGCACTTTCTGCCACAGAAATAGTCAAAAAAGAGCTACCTGCATTTGAACCCTGGTTTACCTGCGGTCCAAAGAGAAATTCAGTGGTCATACACTTTGTGATACAAAGGTATTATGTTTTGTCATCAAAATGAATGAAGTACATTTTGCCACTGAATGTAAGATTTATGTACTGAAAATGCATTTTTTCTTTGCAGACTTTGTAAATTGAAATCTATTGTATGTCCACTGTTCCTAGAAGATGCACAGTTATGAAAATACAAAGGGTTTTTTTATGGTTCTTGGGCTCAGATAACAGTTTCCCATAAACACCTAAAGTCAGTTTCCTATAAAGATGAGTGCATTTAATTTTTATTTTCTGATAGTTTTAATGAACACAGTTACCCATTTTGTCAAGACATGTAAATAAAAGCTAATCGTACTCTAAAATATTGTTATAACAACAAATATTCTGTGTAAGTATTTACAAAGCAGTAAAAGTTTAGAAATATAAATTAATTCATTCATTGAGATGTCCGTCCTTCTAAGCTGAAACATGACAGTTCAGGATAATTAGCCTGCATGAGTGTACATGTGAAATTTTATGTAACTGTATAAAGCATGCAAAAGGAAAAGTGAAATGTTTGTTTTATGACTGTATTCTAAAAAAAATACTTTCTGTGAAAAAATAAAATTACATATAAAACCGCAGGCACAGTCAAGGAAAGTTCACCACTTTTACTAATATACGTCTTCACAATAAACAATATAAACGTCTTCACAATAAACAATAAGTGCTTTCATCCATACAGGACTTCTTCAGACTGAATAATGTGAGTTAAAACAACTAAGTATATTTTTGAAAAACACATGACACAATTAATGATGATGTAACTTCCTCCTTTTTAGGTAAGCTACAAAATCAGATCTGTCATTTAACCCTGGTGGATGGCAGGCATTCAGCCTAACCTGCCATTCATATTCTTTTCACCCAAGCTCCTCCTCAGCATTAAACCTGCTGGTGACATTTATTACTTCATCTAGTACAACAAATTTGAAATCTATCTGACATGAAATATTTTATAGTGCTTACCTAATGCATTTTTTTCATCTTTAATGGCAACAGCATATTTGTGCTCGTATATTCTTCTGTTTAGATCTCTTGTGGTCTGTCCCACATAAAATGACTTACAAGATAAACTTACTGCTAAATAAACAATAAATCTGGATTTGCAACTGTACCTTCCTCTTATCTTAATTTGATACCCACCAACTGTAAGCTATGTAATGTCAGTCATTAAAAAATGACACATATTACAGTTGAAACGTTTATACATGCCTGGATTCATGCACTTTTTGGAGGGGGGATTCAATTTGGCTTGAAAAAGATTTTTAAAACTTTTTCCCTTTTTCTGTATAAATAATGGCCTTTCATGCATGACTTTTGACACTTCTACATCTGACTTAAATAATTTCCAATTAGTTGTAATTATGTTTTTTATGAACCTAGTGTCTATGCTATTCTCTCTTTGCATCAATGTGATAAAATCAGCCTCTTTGCTACCAACATTTTCAGCTACTTTTAGTTTTCTTCTAATTTGTTAACTCTCTTTGAGGGCTTCTTCTACTATATTTCCTGGATACCCTCTCTTGGCAAATTTCTCACATAGTACTGCACTTTCTCTTATAAAGTCACTCTCCCTATATGTTAATTGATCTATTCTTTTTAACTGACTTTTAATGATGTTATTCTTAGTCTTCCTGGGGTGTAAACTATCACAATGCAAATAAGCATTATTCTGAACCTTTTTCTTGAAAATGGAAGTTGATAAACCTTCACATTCTTTATAGATACTTAAATCTAAAAAAATAATGCATTTTTCATCATAAACAAAGGTAATTTCAAATAAGAACTTACTTCATTTAAATAATTCAGAAATACTTTTAAAGTAGTTTCATCTCCTCTCCAAATGAGGAAAACATCATCAATAAAACGTTTATAAATAAATAATATTTTTCATAAAAATACTTTCAAAGATGTGACATCTTTCCCATCCTTGCATGAAAATATTTGCACAGCTGGGGGGCATAGTTGCACCCATAGCTACACAATTTGTTTGCTTATTCAGCCTCTCATTGAATTAAAAAAAATTAAAACTCAGAATAAAATCTAACATCTCCATTATAAGGCTAACCATCCCTCAGGAGAGTTTTTTTTGCTCTAATCAGCTCAAACCTAACCATTTCTATCCCCTCATCATTTGGGATGACCATGTATAATGACTTGATATCTAAGGTAACAAGATAATCTTCTTCCCTTATTTTTAAATTCTTGATTTTATTTTTGAAGTCAAAATAATCTTTTATATAAGACACATTTTCTACTACTGTTGGTTGTAAATGCTTATCTACATAGATAACCATCATCTCAGTTTTGCTTCCATTTGTTGTTACTATTGGCCACATTGGTGGATTATCTAGGTCTTTATGTATTTTAGGCAGACCAAACATTTGGCTGAATTTAGGCGGCACTACAACTCGAAAACATCTAATTTGGTCTGTAATACGCCCTGTCAAAAACATTCTTCAATTTGACTATCTATGAAAGCATACTCTTTTTTAATTTCCTTAAACACAACCACTTTGTAAAAAGATATGTCAGTTAACATTTCTTCCATTTTCTCAATATAGAACTTTCTATCCAAAATAACTAATGCACTACCCTTGTCTCCTTTAGTAATTAAAATCTTTTCATTATTAAGTATTTCATTAAGCAACTCTTTTTGCTTCATGCTCAAATTGAAATACTTAAATTCAGGTTTATTATTAAGCATATCAATTATTTGTTGTTCGCATAATATTTGAAATAATTCCTCCTGAGGGATGGTTAGCCTTATAATGGAAATGTTAGATTTTATTCTGAGTTTTAATTTTTTTAATTCAATGAGAGGCTGTATAAGCAAACACGTGGTGTAGCTATGGGTGTGGCTATGACCCCCAGCTGTACTAATATTTTCATGCAAGGATGGGAAAGATGTCACATCTTTAAAAGTATTTTTATGAAAAATATTATTTTTATAAATGTTTTATTGATGATGTTTTCCTCGTTTGGAGAGGAGATGAAACTACTTCAAAAGTATTTCTGAATTATTAAAATGAAGTAAGTTCTTACTTGAAATTTACCTTTCTTTATGATGAAAAATACATTTTTTTTAGATTTAAGGATCTATAAAGAAGGTGAAGGTTTATCAACTTCCATTTTCAAGAAAAAGGTTCAGAATAATGCTTATTTATATTATGATAGTTTACACCCCAGGAAGACTAAGAATAACATCATTAAAAGTCAGTTAAAAAGAGTAGATCAATTAACAGATAGGGAGAGTGACTTTATAAGAGAAAGTGCAGCACTATATGAGAAATTTGCCAAGAGAGGGTATCCAGAAAATATAGTAGAAGAAACCCTCAAAGAGAGTTATCAAATTAGAAGAAAACAAAAGATAGCTGAAAATGTTGGTATCAATGAGGCTGATTTTGTCATATTGATGCAAATAAAGAATAGTATAGATACTAGATCCATAAAAAACATAATTATAACTAAGTGGAAATTATTTAAGTCAAATGTAGAAGTGTCAAAGGTCATGGGTGTAATGCCATTATTTATACAGAAAAAGGGGAAACGTTTTAAAAATCTTTTTCAAGCCAAATTGAATCTACCCTCCAAAAAGTGCACGAATCCAGGCATGTATAAACGTTTCAGCAGTAATATGTGTACTTTTTTAATGACTGACATTACAGAGATTACGGTTGGTGGGTATCAAATTAAGATAAGAGGAAGGTACAGTTGCAAATCCAGATTTATTGTTTATTTAGCAGTAAGTTTATCTTGTAAGTCATTTTATGTGGAGATCTAAACAGAAGAATATATGAGCACAAATATGCTGTTGCCATTAAAGATGAAAAAAATGCATTAGGTAAGCACTATAAAATATTTCATGTCAGATAGATTTCAAATTTGTTGTACTAGATGAAGTAATGAATGTCACCAGCAGGTTTGATGCTGAGGAGGAGCTTGGGTGGAAAGAATATGAATGGCAGGTTAGGCTGAATGCCTGCCATCCACCAGGGTTAAATGACAGATCTGATTTTGTAGCTTACCTAAAAAGGAGGAAGTTACATCGTCATTAATTGTGTCATGTGTTTTTCAAAAATATACTTAGTTGTTTTAACTCACATTATTCAGTCTGAAGAAGTCCTGTATGGATGAAAGCACTTACTGTTTATTGTGAAGACGTTTATACTGTTTATTGTGAAGACGTTTATCAGTAAAAGTGGTGAACTTTCCTTGGCTGTGCCTGCAGTTTTTTATGTGATTTTTTTTCTATTCCGGTGAGGAGTATTTTTGGAAATAATAAAATTAAATATAGCAGATTGAATGTTCCACAATAAGAAAACACCATGCATAAAATGGATCTTGTGCAATATTTATTGTAGGTAGTTATGTAACACAGACTTGTTCAGAAATTCAGTGTCTGTTGAAAAGCACTTGATTTAAGCCATTTCCTAGAGTGCCTGTTTTACAAAAGGGAGAAGAGCAAGCTTGCAACAGCCTGCCACACATACAGAGGCATTTATTAACCTAGTGGCCTTTATTGTTTATTGCTGATACAAGTATGAGTTTGTTGATGTGGCAGGTGATGCCTTGTTGCTGTGGGGGCACACAAATGTGACAAAGGTAAGAAGATGCAGATGAATTTAACAATGTCCAGTTTATGCACAGAATTGTGCCAATACAGTGCCCAAAGTACATTTATGCCTTTACTATTTCTCTGTGACTTCCTGCAGGAAGAAATAATCTGAAGTGCAAATGTAGTTACAGTTTATATGTGGAAACTAAATGTTTTTGATCAGAAAACAAAATATGCTGTTTCCATGACTGGACAACTTATTATTAAGAAAGATATTAGAATATACCTAAGTTGTCTGTCTTGTATATTGTATTCAGGTTGATTTAGTTTTTGACTTGAATAATTCAGGTCCAAAAATGATGACATCTTAAGTCTGATATCCTCCCCAGTACCATTGCTAGCCTGATTAGTCGGTGAAATCCATAAGGATATCACGAGGAAAGAACTCAGGTCAAGCAATTTTCAGAGAGTCTCACCAACCTGATAAGCACTGCTGAGTCAGATATGGAACTGTAAATAATAAAGACCACAAGCCAAATAACTTTGTTGTAATTCTAATTTTCTTTAATTCCAACCCTTATCCCTTCTCATCACCAGCAGTTTAACAGACTTAATGGGTTAGGTTTCTGATATCTTGAGGACTATTAATCCAGTGTGTGTACTGCACTTGGAACATTGCCACTGCTCAAACAATGATTGGTTTTCTCAGGGACATCTAGTCCTACCTAAGACCTACACAGACACAATGAAATCTAAGTAAAAAAAATATGTATTTATTTTTTTATAGTATTTAAAAGTTTAGGACCTCAGTACTGTACAAATAAATCACCATCAAGGCTACCCTCCTAATGTGCCTACATTTAAAACACATTATAATAGAGGGAAAACAAGGAGAAAGCTTCATTTGCCCTGCATACTGCTGTGAAAATGACAACATCTAGCTAGTATCCTTGTGATACAGCATGTTTCAGTTAACTAGTTATTCTAGATATTGCTTTTTGTTGTAAAAGTGTTATTGTAACTTTACTGGATGTAGTGGAAGTTTGCACTGGCTATTTTATGCCTTATGTGTTGTGCTTTTGATGTGCTTGATAGAAAAAAGATATAAAGCATGACAATTACTTAAACAAGCAAGAAATACATTAGCAACCATTGCTGAGATTTATAGAGATGCTCTGAGACTGTGCACGTGGTGGTAATATACTAATTTTACTAAACAGTGCATCTGAGCAACTAAAAGCATAGACAGTAAGTATGCCCAACATGATTAAATGCTGCTACTTCACCTGTGCTCCCATGTACTTTGCCTAGCATGAGACGGGGTAGCTCTATTTCATCAGGAAGTTCCCAGGATGGATAGCTAGTCTTCATGCTTCCTTATAGTCACACTCTGTAGCATGCCACCTACTGTAATCATTCTAAAGGGTGTGGCAAGGGTATACTGCAGTGCCCCCCAGGCATATCCAGGTAGCAGATGCAGGCATTCAGAAGACTGAATGCACACTGTGTGATATTTGGTGTTTTTGTGAGGGTAGTGTTATATTGCATGTCAACCATTCTGTGTGGGTTGTTCAAATGCATCATTAACCATGGCTTCATGGGGTATCTGGAATCATTTGAAATGTACTGGGAACATGTATAGGGACAGACATTTGTATACTCTGGCCTTGGCTTTGTGTATATTTGATTAACATACTAACACCATTTACCTATGAGGTGGCGTTGTGGAATTTCAGCATGCAAGAAGTAATAAATAACTTGTATGCCAGATACCGGAATCATGAGCACTATCATAGTGATGTGCAAACACATTGGTTATCAACCCATGTGCATTATATGCTTCTTGGTAGTTGATGGAATAGTATCCTTTCCTTTTGACACACCACAGTCCATGGACAACAGGTGGTACCTTTATTCCCATATGCGGGCAATGCATAGTACCTAGTACTTCATGAAGAGCAGGTGATGTCACTGAAGCTATACATTGCAGTGGTTCATCCCTCTGTTGTGTTGGAGAAACAAACATTCTTATCCATCTATGAAAGTAGTATATTGAGGACATGCTGAGTATTCTGCAGGCTGATGCCTGTGATGTGGTCAGTGTGTCACCTATTTGTCTCTCAAAATTCCCTTTAGTTAATATAATAAGTTCCACACATATCTTGTTGTCCACTGGTATAGGAAGTCCACTCACTTTTATTGATCCTGTTCATGAGCAATGCACGATAGCCACCCTTGGTATAATATCTCTGTCTACTCAATCCTTGTCTGTCAGCTCTTGGTTAGTTAACTGGGGGTTGATGACAGGCTGCTTATATTGTTTCTTTTCTTGCCATGTGCCATTTTATTACCCTACTTGGTGAAAGGCAGAGGTACTTATAGTCAATACGTGCTCCTGCATGTTTGCTGCTGCTGCACTTAGTATCTTTGCTTGTGCCAGCTCTGCAAATTCCAGGGTGCTTTTTGCCTTTATAGCGCTTCATGCTGTACACCTATAGCTCCCTAAGTGTAAGAATCCAGGCCTGCTTTCCAAGTTACTCATTCATGTCTCATTATACACTCATTACTTAGTGCACCTTCATTTTTACCTAATTACACCATCACTTACTGTATGCATGCTTGTTCCTCTGCTGTTTTCATTGCTGCTCCAAAGCACTCCCCAGTGTGTGACCAGTCACAACATGCCTGCATGTGACTGCTCAGCACTCAGCAGTGTGTTGCATGCTAGACAACTTGAATATCAGACTCTCTCTTTTTTTCTTTTGCTTTGTTTTGTGTTTATTTTTGTAGTTTCAGACTCTGAAATAATAACAGACTGAAAAGGTATAAAAAGTACTTGCATGGGGTTATTTAAGGCATCCCTCTCAGTCGTCCATAACTTCACAGAATATCTAGAATTTTGCCTCATATTTTTGGTCAGTTCCTCATAAAATTTGTAGCTTTCTTACAACTCATTGAGAATTGCAGTCACTAAATAATGCCACATACATTGGAGTTTCAGAATTCATATCATTCAAAATATGCATTCTGTTACAAAATCTGTTATTCTATCTAGCATCTTTCTAGGTTTGTAAGTGCAATATTTAAATGTTGCCCCTGATTTTGGGCCTTTGTCCTTCCCGTTATTATTTGTTTTGCCAAGAATTATGTTGAGGTTGAGAGGTGTGATTTGATGAGTTAATATTTGTACTTGAATTCATTCATATGCTAAAGGGCAGGATCAGTGGCACACAAAAACACACACCACACAAGTCCAATGGTATAAATGCCAGTTAGATCAGAATATCCATAACTCTATACATAAAATGTATACATGCAAAAATATTTATGTATATATACATACAGATTTAAAGAGGAACTGGTATTAATAAATAGAAGGGAGTATAGGGGTGAAATCTCCCCACATGGTGGGTGCAGGGAGGCTTGATCCCTTGCAAAAAAAGTGGCTTTGGATGTTGTTTGGTGTTCTCAATATTTAGAGTTTAGATATTTTTTAGCTGTTAATTCTAAGAGGTTTAGATACTTTTTGTGTCAGTCTTTAGGCTGTCGATATTTAGCATCTAGATATTTAGAATGTATATTCATAAATATATATATATATATATATATATACACACACACATACACACACACTCATACACACACATACACACACGCATACACACACATACATGCACACACACGCATGCACACACATGCACACACACACACACACACACACACACACACACACACACACACACACACACACACACACACACACAAACAAACACACACACGCACACATACTTTGTATCTTATGGATCTGAACAAATGTTCAACACATTGGCATAGATACTTATCAGATTTGGAGCTAACAGTTGTAGACAAGAATTCCATGAATGATGACTGAAATAATGCTATGTTTTATACATTCCATTACTAAACACATGCATAACCTAGGTTTCTAAACATAGGTTTCCATATCCAGACATACTGTATATCTCTATATCTGTATTAAACTGCTGTGCAGCTGCTCCTTTTCCAGTGCTATTTATATTGCTGTACAAATGGTAATGCTATCAGCCACTTACCAGAAAATATTATTTCTCATTAATGGCAGTCTTATTTTGTTTGTGCTCTTCTTGTCAGCTTACAGCATTCTCAGTGGGACTCAAATGAAAAGGAGCATTTGTAGTTGCACACACATGTATATGCAAAGTCCCCACCTCATGGAAAACATATATAATTCCACTGCACAAAGGAGGCAACTCCTTAGAACTCACCAACTATTGCCCAATAGAAATCCTATCACCTTTATCCAAAATATTAGAAAGAGTTGTTCATACTCAACTAATACAGTACCTCCAGAATAACAAAATTCTCTCCATATCCCAGCATGGCTTTAGTCTGATAGTACCACGACAGCACTACTATCATTCACCAACATAGTTAACCACCACAGAAACAAGGGTCTATTTGTTTCTTCCATATTCTTAGACCTCTCAAAAGCCTTTGACATGGTAATCCACAGACTGCTTCTTGATACCCTATCCACCCTAAATATGTCCCTCCTCTATATCATTGTTCAACAGCTGCTTATCTGCCCGTCAGCAAGCAGTCCTATGGCAGGACCAGTTGTCCCCCCTGTTACCAGTAACCACAGGAGTCCCTCAAGGATCTGTCCTTGGCCCATTGCTGTTCTCTCTATTTACAAATCAGATCTCTAAATCCTCTCCCACTGCCTCAATAGTACAATATGCAGATGACATCACCCTCATATGTGCTGCCCCTACCCTTAGTGAACTGCAAACCCTATCCCAAAATAACTTCACCCTAGCCGAAACTTGGTTCACCAACATCAAACTTCTTCTTAATCCCCAAAAAAAAACAAATTTTTTTCAGTCCTGGCAGACCTCCTCCCCTAAATAATAATTTCACCATTAGCTCCAAAGAAAACATTCAAATCAGTCCAACCACACACACTAAACTGCTAGGCATAGAAACAGACAATAACCTGAGGCTCGACATACACATAGCACAAACCATTAAGAAAGTTAATAAAAAACTTGGTCTCCTCCACAGGAACAAACAGTTTATGACAAAGTTTATGATGTGTATATACACCATATGTATGCATGTTCTACTTCTTTTTACACTCATGTAATGTATTGTAATGTGGAGCTTTTCTCCCCAGGCCCCCGCTGAAAATGGACCTGAGTCCAGTTGGACTTTCCCGGTAAACAAATGTAAAATAAATAAATAAATAAAGGCATAGAAGCAGACAATAACCTGAGGTTCGACATCCACATAGCACAAACCATTAAGAAAATTAATAAAAAACTTGGTCTCCTCTACAGGAACAAACAGTTTTTGACAAAACACATCAAATTAACCATCTCAAGGGCTCATCTTCTATCCGTACCCCTCTATGCCTCTCCCATCTTGACCAATCTCCTGGCAAGTCCCTCTTTGCCAACACCATTGCCAAAACCTGGAACACACTA
>NC_056744.1:527213478-527383478 GCF_019279795.1 Protopterus annectens | reverse complement strand
TCATTTGGGTAGTTTGTAGACTGATAAGTATAGGGGGTCCTGTACAGAGGGTTTGGAAGTAAGCTTACTGTGGCTATACACACTTTTGCTTCTTCAGTTAAAAAGTGCTTAATTCTGCACAGCAGACTGAGTTTTTAATGTGCTTTTTTACTGTTTCTTGTATATATATATATATATAGAGATCCAATTTCATATTTTCATCAATTACTGCTCTAACAGCTTGGAGTGTGAAGCAGTTTCAGTTGTGGTATTATTGGGCGAGATTATGGTGATGTTGGGTTTGTTCTCTTGGAATGTTTTAGGAATAAAGAAGATCATTTTTTGTGTGGGGGGGCAGGGAGTGCAATAGAAGTTGGGAGTTAAAGAACCAAGCCTCTACAGAAAGAAGGGATTTCTCTATTAGTTCCTGAAACTTTTCAGTAGTTTTAGCTGAACAGATGAGTGTTGAATCATCTGCATACTGTATTATAGAGGTTGCTTTGTGAAGGTCATTAATGAACATATTAAATGAGCGATCCGAGGATGCAGCCTTGTGGAACACCTACAGATATAGGATGGAAGGAAGGACGGAAGGAAGGAAGGAGGAGATGTCAGTAGTCTATGTGACTGCCTGTTGCCTGTCAAATAAGTAACTGGGGAATCATGGCAGGGATGAACTTTCTAGTTCAAGAGAGAAAAGTCAGTTAAGAAGTTATGATGGGACACTGTATCAAAGGCTAGGGACAGGTCAAGGCTTACTGCTGATACTGGTTTGTGGTTCTTACTGTGCTGGTTGTCAGTACAGAAATTGAGGAGTGCAGTGTTGATACTGTGATGTGGGTGGAAACTGTGATGGGTAGAAGAAGAAAGTAAATTATTTTCCTGTATAGGTTTCAGTAGTTGATGATGGATGCATTTCTCTAGGAGTTTGGCTAGGGAGGAGAGGATAACAATGGGCAGATAGTTGGTGATATCTGTAGACTGCCCACCTTTGTGAAGTGGAAAAACATAGGATTTCTTCCAGAGCACAGGGACATAACTCCCTTTGATGGTGTGATTGATTAGAATGCTTACTGGGTAGGCTACAGCATCTGCTGCTAGTATAATATATTCAGGAGGATATCTGGGGCAAGAGTGGTAGGTTTACATTTCGGGAGATGTTTTTTGATGAAGGAGGTTTGTATAGGTTTAAGCAATATTCTGTTTAGTTGTTGAATAGAATCTTCTATAGTTATAGAGGAACTTATTGTGTCTTTTAACAGTGAGCAATTGTTTGAATGAAGAAACAATTGAATTGGATAGCTATATGTTAACATAAAGTATATCTAGCCAATATTGAATTGGGTAGCTATACTTTCTGTGGTCTCTTGTTGTGGGAGCTGGTTGGGTTGTATATTCAGGGTGGAGGAGTTTGTTTATTGATCACCAGAATATTTTAGGATTATTATGACCGGTATTTGTTGAGTGGGGCAGAAAGATCTTTTTCTGATTTGATCTTATTTTTTGTTAATTTCTATGCTGACTATAAATCTAGAGATTTGAATCATTTGTGTTTCATTTTCCAGTGACTCCAGACTTAGATTCTATTTGGCATTAGCAGCTTTGTTTGTCTGCTTTGTTAACCAAAGTGCTAGGCTAAATTTAACTCTTTTAACTCTAACAGGGGCATTGTTATTATATATAGCTTTGAAAGTGTTGTTGAAGAAAGATAATGCTTCATCTAATGGAAGTTGTTTAAGTGGTTGCCAACTGATAGATTTTAAGGTACTAGTAAAGGTATCTCTAGCAACATTAGTTGTGTTGCAGGCGGAGCCTAGATGGCCAACTGAGAACAGTGAATTTTGAGACGTCCATAAACTAGTATAATAATATAGGAACATTTTATTATTTTCAAGTTTAAAATGTCAGAAATCTATAGATAAACTACTAAACTGCATAAATACAATTTTGGTTGAGATATACAAAAAATTTCCTGTCAAGTAACTTGGAGATATATTGAGTCACTGAATATGAACAACTCAAGGAATTCTCATCCTGATGCTGCTTTGAAAAGAGAACTGCAATTGATGACATCTACCTTACAGGAACTATCTTTGAAGATGGATGGCTTTAAAAATGACGTAGAAAACCTTAAATTAAATTCTCATAAACAGACTGATATCCTTAAGGAACTATTACAGCAACACCATACAAAAGTAACAAATATAGAGACTTCTCTAAATGACATTGAAGGGAGACTCAAAGTGGAAGAATTCCAAAAAGATATTCTGCTTAAACAGAATACATGGCTGCTTAACAAAATAGATGACTTAGAGAACAAGGAAAGGAGAAACAACATAAGGATCTTTGGTCTGCCTGAAAACACTGAAGAAGACATTATTTCATTCTTAACAACCTGGATTCCTGAATTTTTAGACTTGAAAGAAGGACTTTGAATTGGAACTGAAAGGGTGCATAGAGCACGGAGGAAACCTGCTTCTAACTCAACAAATACTCCACCTAGATCCATAGTTATAACATTTCTTTCATTTCTGGACAAGGAACTAATATTAAAATCTTCTTGGAGAAAATCACCCTTAAAATACAATCAAAGTGTGATAAGGTTTGACAATGATTATTCTTCCAGAATACTAGAACAAAGGAAAACGTCTGGCCCATAATAAAACTGTTGAAACAAAACAGCATTAAAGCACAGCTGGCCTTTCCAGCCAAGATAAAAATACTTTCTGCCAATGAGATGAGAACCTGTAATGACTTAGAAGAAGCTACTATATTCATCAAAAACAACATAGTATCTAACCCAGAAGAAATGTAATGGATGGCCCTCTACTCTTAAAAGACTAAAAGAAAAAATCCTTGGACTGATGCTAGAAAGAAGAAACAAAAAAACTGATTCCAAGATAGCTGTCCCCTTTGCAGTAGTGTGGGAGGTGAGCTTGCGTGGACATGTTGGGCATATGGGGATAGCTGATTCTAGGGGTGTTTGGTGTTTGCTGGGAAGTGCTAGAGTGTCATCAGATTTTCTTCATGGAAATATCTGTGGGAATGGAAGGTACATTGAGTGGTTCACTGGCAGAGTGGCAACTGCATGGAACAGGCTGGTAAAATGGAACAGGACAAATTATTGGTTTGGATATTTTAAGAACAGCCTCGAACCACACCACATGAACTAGTGAATGGTATTCTGGCAAAACTGGATGGGCATTGTTGCCCGTGCTTGAAGTACTGATATGTGTGTATGTAAGGATGAGCATATACCTATAACAAATAAGAAACTAGAAGGGTCTCATAATTTAAAGTCTATGGACTGTATAAACATGCTTGGAAGGAGCTAATAATAATAATAAGCATTACAGCTTATGGTCTCTCAAATAACTAAGCAACAGTCAAAACAAAAGCACACACAATAGTTATGTAATGTATGATTTTAGTAAATCTAGACATAAAATATATAGTCATCATATAAGATGAAGCATTCTGCTGAATTTAGATATTAAAGACAGGATTTAATAACATGGGCTTGTGTATAATAACACTACTGTCTTAACTTATCATAAATGACATACACTACATTGAATATCGAGGGGAAGCATGATGATTTTCATTTATAGGTAAATATGCATAACAAGCCATGTAATTGCTTTAACTTGAATTCTAGTTTTTGTAACCCATCTTGACCATATATAATACTTAAGCGGTTACCAAGGTTGTTCAAGAAAAACAATAGAAGTCTGAACTTGAAATGTCACAGAATGTAACTATCATATTCTGAACAAATAGCATTAAATTGACAACAGACAGTTTAATAACATGGGTTTTTGTATAATAACAGTACTGTTCTAACTTGTCATAAATGACATACACTATATTGAACATGAAGGGGAAGCATGATGATGTTCTCATATACGTAAATAGGCATAAAAAGTTATATAATTGCTTTAACTTGAATTGTGATTTTGTAACCCATCTTGACCATACATAATACTTAAGCTGTTTCCAAGGTAACTAATATTTTATATACAACATCAAACTGACAAAGTTGTTCAAGGAAAGCAATAGATGCCTGAACTAGGAATGTCACAGAATGTAACAATCACATTCTGAACAAATAGTATTAAACTGACAATAGACACTCAGTTTAACCTTTGCTTCTTCTTCTTCTTTCAGCTTTTCCCGGTTAGGGGTCGCCACAGCAGATAACCAACCTTTGCTGATTATACAAAATAGAATGTTGCCATTTAAATCTAAAAACTTTCAGTATATGCCATAAAATGGCAATTAATGAATATGGAAACGGAACTTATAATCATTAATCACAATAAGTGAATTTCTTGTTTTTAACCTATAATTTCACTCAGTTTATAATAAGAAATGGCAGATATGAAAATCCTTATGGGTGGCCACGGTAGTGCAGTGGTTAGCATTGTTACCTCACAGCAAGAAATTCTCCAGTTCGATCCTTGGCTGGGGTGCATTCTGTACGGAGTTTGCATGTCCTCCCTGTGGTTGCATGGCTTTCCTCTAGGTGCTCCAGTTTCCTCCCACATCCAAAGACATGCTGTAGGTGGATTGGACACTCTAAATTGGCCCTAGGCGTGAGTGCATGCATGTGTGTGCCTTCTGTGGAAGGTTGTGCACCGGGCTGGCAACTCGACACCGTAAAACTCCACTGCCAATCATGAGCGGACAGGTGATCTACTGTGGTGACCCCTAACTGGGAAAAGCCGAAAGAAGAAGAAGATATGAAAATCCTTATGTGTAGGAAATGGGGGGAAGAGGGATGGACTGATAAATAAAATGCACTAACTTTCATCAATGTTCCCATAAAACAAACTTAATGCTTTAAGTAAGTTAGCAACAAACAAAGTGATTACTTAAATGCTGGCAAACAATGAGCTATAACTTCTGATATATCCAGTAAAATACATTGTATTATAAACATTAGGTATACATATTATTACAATCTATTTATATTAAGTAATAAGTTTAGAAAGACTTCATCAATAAGGGTGAATATGTTAAATAACTGTGTGTTAAAATCTTTTACTGAGGTTTTATATATGATACATCCTACTTTACTATGATTGCATTGCTTGTCATCTATCTTTCATGTAAATATTAATTGTGTATATAATTAGACATTTATATTAGATTAGAATTCTGTCTAATCTACAATAGTACTATATCTGTTCAAAATGGGCTCTCTTCTAAATTTCGAATCCCCAAAATCTCGAGTTTCAGACCATCGAGTTACGAATCTGGGGATCCTGGAATCTTGAAACTGTGAACCCTCCCCAAAACACCACTAAACACATTAAAAAACAAGTGTATGCAGGGGGCCAAGCCCCCCTGCACCCTCCCACCCTCTGCAACTTAAATATACCAACTCTGAGCTCGCACTACAGCGAGGACAAAGGAAATCTCCCGGTTCACACTGTATGCCAATCATTCAAGATTTCGAAGTTTTAAAACTTTGAACATATGATCTTTGATCGTATGAGATTTGAAATTTTAGACTTCAAAATTCTGAAGTGGACCCATTCAAAATTATATTAATATTGCACATTCCTATTACAAATATTCTCCATATGATAATTCAATTTATGGAGCTCAGATGTTCCGGATTGTCAAGGTATGAGTGATAACCTGATGGATTTAGGTTTATCCATCAGATTAGGAATTATTTTAATTCCATGGCTTGTGCAGATCTCAGTTTTGTTAACATTTATTAATTTAAATTTATTTCACAAAAATATTTTTAGTATGCCTAACCAAAACATTACTTTATTGCTAAACACTCAAAGTATAAAACTGATAATTTCCTTTAAAAGCTCAAACATATACTTTAAAGTTATCAGAGGAAAATGTTTAATAGTCACAATAAAGCAAAAAGTACATAGTCTAAATAACCTAAGATGGATTTAACTTTATTATCTTTAAATACCAATGGCTTAAACAATCCTATCAAGTCTACTGAAATATATAAAACTGAACAAAGCACAAATTGTCTTCCTTTAAGAAACTCATTCAAAACAAGTGACAATTACAAATGGAATCCTAAGAAATATATGATATTGTCGCAATCCACTTATAAGACAAAGACAAAAGGGGAAACAATTTTATGGAAAACAAATGTGATTAACCCAAAAATCATTTATAAGTATGAAGATAAAGAAGGCCTTATGGCATTAGTAATAGTTAAATATAATAACAGAATATGGAGCCTAGCCAGTCTATACTGGTTCCCAGGCATTGGAACAGGAACTGATAAAAAACACTTGGATTTCATTCCCAATAATTATAAAATCAACTTAATATTAAGAGGAGATTTTAACTGTATATTTGATATTTCTGAAACTGTAAATAAAAGACCGCTGTGTACATCTGCTGTATCAAAAGCTTTAAACAAGTGGATGGACTCATTTCATCATGTAGATACTTTCAAATTTAAAGAAGATACATCATTGTTGTTTTCCCATCAAGATCACAGATTTGGTACCCAAACTAGAATAGATAAAATATTTGCTGCCCTTGACTTACATTCTAAAATCATTAATTTCTCAATCTCTCCCTGCCCCTTTTCAGACCATAACTCATTGATACTAAAACTTCAAAATGAGTACAAACCATTAATCTTTAACTCCAAAATTCCAGCTTATATAACTAAAATTAAAGAGTTCATACCCTGGTTATTATCTGCATTACAGTTCTTCTTAGATATTAATTAAACCACAGAGATAAATAAAATAATGATATGAGAGTCATTAAAAGCTTGCATATATAATAAAATCCCAACTTGGTATAAACAAAAAAAATCAGAGACTGGGATGCTAAATTATTAGATCTACAATCCAAACTTTTGTCAGTAAAAGCTGAAAAAATGAAAATCTTTTGGAGATGAAAAAGAAAGTAGAAGTATTAAACAATAAATACAAGAAATTCTAACACACAGAACTAGTTTAGCTTTAGAAAAACTAAAAATGAATATATTGGCCACTTCTCCCAAATATCTGCATAATATATCCACAATAATAAAAATACAATCAAAAGCTAATGCCATTAAAAGTATCGTCCATGAAAAGAAAGGGAAAATGTCTCTGATATAGGTGATATTCTTGATGCCTAGAAAAATCACTATATGGAACACTTTCCAAAAAGAAAATATACATATTTCTCAATTAAATCTATATGAAAAATGTTCTAATATAAAAATAATGCCAGAAAAATTAAAACAAGATTTGCAAGGACCCATATCCTACAAAGAAATTACAGATACAGTAAAAGAGGGTAAAGATAATAAAGCTCCAGGTATAGATGGCATAATTATGGAAATATATAAACTTTTTCCTTCAAAGATACTATCCCTCTTCCATAAAACTCTATTAGAAATTCAGTCACAAGCTTTAATACCACTCTCTTGGAGATATTCCTTAATCACACCAATCCTAAAGGAAAACAAATCCCCAATCCGCTGTACCACATATAGACCTATATCATTATTAACTAATGACTATAAGATATTTATGACAATATTAATTAACAGAATGAAAATACCACTATCCAAAACAATAAATAATGATCAAACTGGATTTATATATTATAGACACACACATGCCAATATTAAAAGGATAATTTCTCTTATAGATTATGTTAATAAAACATATAAAGAAACACTCATAATTGGCTTAGATATAGAGAAAGCCTTTGATTCCCTAAATTGGGACTATTTATTCAAAATCCTAATGCCATTTGAATTTTCTGCATCCTTTGTTCATCTCCTAAAGAATATATATAAAAATAATTTACCGTATATCAAGTTAGGTCCTTTTACCTCTGAATCTATACATATAACAAAAGGCACTAAACAAGGATGTCCATGTCACCGATTCTATTTGCTCTGGCTATTGAAATATTGGCAGATTCAATTCATAACAATATAAAAATCAAAGGAATAGATGTTTATGAACAATACAATTCTAAAGTAATGCTATTTGCTGATTACATATTACTAACATTATCTAATGCAAATGAGACATTAGAAGAATTAGATATATTAATTGACAAATTTCACATGACTTCAGGACTCCATTTCAATAAATCAAAATCAAAATGTTTATTTTTAAATAAAAAAAGAACTGCAGACTAAGTGGGATCACATCATAGGGAAACAAGAATCTGCCTTAAAATATCTAGGAATTGAGTTATGCAAGGATACTAATGAATTAGTCTCAAAAACTACAATAATATAATCAACACAATTAAAATATCTGTGGAAAGATGGAACAAAATAATATTAACATTTGAAGCTAGACTACAGTTAATAAAAATGGTTTTACTGCCCAAGATCCTGTATATAGCATTGGCAATACAACGGTTACCAGAAAGAAATATACTTAAAGAAATACATTCATGCCTAATAACATTTTTATGGTTTCCCAAAAGACACAGAATAGCTTTAATACATCATATCAGACCATGGAAACAGGGAGGATTAAACTTTCCTGATATAGAAACAGATATAAAAGCATCAGTATCTAAAAACAATATTGTATTGGATAAGCCCAAATTACTCTGCAAATTGGAAATAATTACTAACTGTAATATCAATAAATGAATTTGATTTACAAAAAATATAAATAAATTCAAATAACAGATAAAAACAATTTGCCATGGCACATATTATGTAATAGTATGCAATGTGACATAACTAAACCCACTAAAACTTGTATGATTAACTATTACATTGACTTGTTTAGGAAAATTATTAATGCAACTATAGATTTAAAAATCTGGTTTGATCTTTTAACACCATTTATAGTCACAAATAACTTTCTACATAAATATATAGAGAAATTATTAATTCCTGGGAACAGAAAGGATTTGTTTGCTGGCTCCAATGTATCAAAGAACTAAAAGTTTTAGATATGCAAGTAATAAAAACAACATACAAAATTCCACAACATGGCTGGCTAACTTTCCAGAGTATTCTGTCATATTTGCAAGATTTAAGTAGAATAATTAACAATTCTTCATTTAAAGAAATACCTAAATTTATGAAACACATATATGAAATCATATTTAATGACTTTAACATGGGAAACAGTATTTCAAAATTTTACAAAATATTGATAAACTATAAAACAACACCCAGAACCTCATATTGGAAATATATATAACAAAAGAACACTCAGTACAGTTAACTAATGATAGTAAAACAAATATCTTATTATCAATAAAATATACATCCTTTACACAATACTGCACAGTTTTTAATGGGAATGCTTGCACAGAGCATTCTTAACCCCAGATAGAATCAGCAAAATTATTTCTTCCATAAAATGAATATGTTGGAGATGTGAGCAAGTACACAATGCAGATCGGAACCACATTTTCTTTGATTGTGTTAAAATTAAGTCATTTTGGAATGGTATTAATAACTTTATACAAGTTTTATTTAATGAATCATTTTATTTAACTAAAGCTCTTGTATTATTAAATGTGAACGAAGGTCCTCATTTGAATAGGTCAAACATGAATCTAGTATGGACTATACTTGCAATTTCAAGGAAGTGTATAACAAGAAGGTGGAATACAAACACAATACCAACTTTGGAAGACTTCTACAGCCTACTGAAGACAACAACATTATTGGAAATTAAAATTAAAGAACTAAGAATTTATCTAAAGCCATTTATCAACGACCCTTGGGGAAAAGTCTTATCGTTGATTGACACTATACAATAATTATTCAGACACTCTGATAATGGATTGGACATACTTATAAAGTTACTGTATACATTAAGATCTGTTATAGTGTCAGGCTAATGTAAATAGTGTACATAGTTATTGAAGATGTTATGTATAAATATTATGGAATTAATTCAAATGTATTTGAAAAATAAATTAAAAAATTTGAGAAAAAAGTTAGTTGTGTTGTGAGATTGATTGCTGCAGTATATTTTGCGAGTGTATAGACACTCTCTTACAATAAAGGTGGGTAGTTTCTCACTTAGATTGTTTGGTAGGGAACTGGTGGATATAATTTTTGCTAGAAATTTGTGAGGACTCTGTCCAGGGTGCTTTACCTGTTGCTATTTTTGTTGTATCTTGTTGGGGTATCTATAAGTTGAATAAATCATAGAGGTTAATGTTTTTGTTGCAGGATATATTTTTTTACTGATAGCCAATCAATATTAAAATCTCCCATTAGATGAAGAAAACCATGAAAGGAGTTCCCCAGTTGTGTCAATGTTATATTTTAGGGGGTATATATACTCCTACAATAATTATGCTTTTATGGTTTTTTATTTTCATATTAGCAATCAGCATTTCAGCTGTTCTTATAATTGAGGGTGGTGGAGCGTAGCCAGATGAAGTAGGAAGATGAGAGTTTGTTCATACAGGATAGAAACCCCTCCTGCTTTTTTTTCCTTTTTCTATCTAGTCTAAATATGTTATATCCCAGGGGAACAACTTCATCAAAAATTTCCTGCTTTAGCCATGTTTCTGTTGTCATGATTATGCCAGGTAGGTGCTGGGAGATCCAGGCATGTACATCTGAAGGTTTGTTACACATACTTCTGAGGCTGATATTAAAGAGAAGATGTCATTTTGAATATGATGGGTGAGGGAGAGATTATGAAAGGAAGGGGATGTGTGAATGGAGTCTTGGGTTGAGAAGGATATCACATCTGAGAGTTGAAGTTTTGGAAGGTGAAGTTGTTGTGTGTAATAGTCACTTATATTTAGGTTTTGACAGGATAGCTGACTTGTAATTAGAATTTTGACTGGGGTAGACATGCTTGTTTTTGAACAAGTGGACATGGGCATGGAAAGGGGTAAAAAGGGTGAGGGTTATGAAGATATTATTATGTCTGAAAGTAGTGTGGTAGTTAATTGAGGTAGATGAAGATAGCTTAGTACTTTCAGGTAGGTACTGTAGTGAGGCTAAGTGTGTTAGTGCAGTCAGGACAAATAATAAAAGAATGTTTAAGATTAGCATATTGTGGTATGGTCGAAGGAGAGAACAGGTTAGTTTGAGGTTGAGGCTTATTGCTGGAACAAAAAAAGTTTAGTAAGAGGTGGGACTAGTTGAGGAAGTGGATGCTATTGTTGTAAAATTATGGTATGGATGATAGGGATAGGGGAGTATAAGAGTATAGAAAGGTGGGGATGGTAGGATTGTGGGTGGGGTAGCAGAGCAAAGCAGCAAGCTGAACCATGGTGGGGGAATCAGGCACAAAGGCAGAAAAAAAAACTGCATCATAGATTTAAAAAGTGGTATGATTTTTTTGTGCAAATTTGATAGGAAGAATTCAACTAGGTAATATTTTAGAACAATGCAACTTTGACTTAGGAGACACTTAAACAAGCAGAGGCATTTTTATGCTTTTAAATAGTTTAAGGAACATGAGTTATAAGTTGTTTGATACAGGTGAAAAATACTGGCTACCACAGTTAATTTTTTTTTTTGGAAGCAGAATGTACCAGAGACATGCAAGCTTCACTAGAAGGCTACTGATTTAACAATATGTTCCCTTAGTTGGAGGTCAGCCCCTGTTTTTTTTCCCAAGGTTAGAAGAGTCTCACCAGAAATTAGTTCATGAAAGAACTGCTTTAAAAATGTTGGTATGCACTGTGGTATGATGCATTCCATTTTATGACAGATTAAATAGAACCCTTTTCATTTCTTTTAGTAGGAGCAGTAACACCACGAACATGTTGGTACACAGCTGTTATGCAGGACCTAAGTTACCTATGCTGAGAACAATAAGAACTGTGGTTCTTGCTCTGTTAGCACTTACTCACTTGTCCATATATGGATCCTGAAGAAATTAATGAGGCACATTTTTATTCCAGGATATTTTACTGCTGCAGTGACTTACCTCCTAACTTCTTCCTGCAGTCTTGTTTATACGAGAGAAATCAATAGGAAGTTTAAAGTCATATTGCATGAGCTCAGGTGTTCAGGTGATCATCACACTGAAAAAAAGCTGACACAGCTGATCAAACACAGATTTTTTTTTATGTGCCAGATCACAAACAGTAGAATGAGCTCTCTGTTGCTATATATAATTACCTGGGGATGCGGAGGGGTGGGTGCAGCGGGTCTGCACTGATGCAAAAAAAAAAAAATGCTGGTTTTTTTCATTATTTTTCTGGATCTTCTAGTTTTTGTCAATTTTGTGAAGCTCAAATATATAAGTATGCGACTAAGTGTTATATACTCAGTTATTTATATATTTATCTCTCTATCTATATGTGTCTATATCTACGACACATAAGTTCGAATGCATCTTCTCTGAACTTAAAATAATGAAAACTGAAAACAGCAAAGGGGCATATGAGCGATTTTTTTCCCTGGGAAAGAAATTGTTTGCCCTCCTCATGATAGTTTGCTGTTTTATAAACTGCAGTGTGATCTCGGAGTTGGTATATTTAGTTAGGGGGGTGTGGGAGGCACATCCCCCTATGTTGGGGGGTGTGGGGTACAAAGCCTCCCACTTTGTTTTGTGTGTAGTGATATATATATATATATATATATATATATATATATATATATATATATATATATATATATATATATATATATATATATATATATATATATATATATATATATATATAGATATATATATAGATATATATATATATATATATTTGGACAAGCGATTTCCCAGGGAAAGAAATTGTTCATATGTAGTTTTGCTGTTTTCAGTTTTTGTTTTTATGGGTTCAATGAAGGCGCATTCAAAGTAATGTGTCTTCGACGTTGGGATATAGACCCATATATATATAGATATATATATATATATATATATATATATATATATATATATATATATATATATATATTTATATATGGTTCCCCTGTGTTTTGTCAAACATATGTTTTGTCAACAAGTGTAGGAGATGTTATTCAATGTTGAAGGTACAAATAGCCAAGTGAAATGCTGATGGTATGGTTTGTTACAATGGCTCACTGGGGTTGAAGGGGTGATAGGATTTTTGCATGTGTTTGTGAGTCAGGGTTAGGGGTGGGGATAGGTGAGAGATAGGTGATGTATATTTGTGTGCAAGTAAGTGTATTTTAGGGTTAGGGTTAGGGTGAGGGTGAGGGTTAGGTAAGGGGATAGATGTAGTGTCTTTAGTGTGTGTATGTCATGTTTGTGCCTTATGCAGTCCCAGGGTTACAGGAAGGACAGAGTTTTTTTTCCTGCTGGGCACTGCATTTCCTAACTTTTGCCTTGATTATTGATTATTTTTTCCTTTTATTGTGCAAACTATTGATATTGAGTTTCCATCAGGTTGGCTTATTTATTTATTTTTTTTAGTTTGTTCTGAGCTTAATCCTAGTAGGCACAATTGTCTCTATGGATCAATTAACAAGATTGTATAGGGTTTTGAAAATTTCGCATGGGCAGCTGGGTTCTCAGGATTTGTGTGACTTGTAAGTTCACCAGGTTAACACATAATGATAGGATGTTTAACTTAGAATAGTCCCTAAATGTTAAAGGATTAATTGATTTCATGGGTTTTATTTTTATTTCAAAGGAGATGTTTTTATTTACATAAATGTATGATTGCTTATGTTGTAAGTGATGGTTTAATAAAGATGTTTCTTGATTTAGAAAAGGGGCAGGAATTGAAAATTTTATGTAATGTTACTTAGGTTATATGATATATAGCAATATATGTGAAGTATAATGTTTATTCATTTTAACTTGTTAATACAGTTTGATTACTTTTACAGAAATATAGATGTGCCTGTGTCACAAGTGATAATTCAATAAAGGTGTTTAAATTAAAAAAAATGAGAGAGCTTTACTGTCTACCTCATGAGAGATGACGATACATTGAGGGTGGGTGCTCCTAGTAGGCATGTTGGCTATCTGGTCCTAAGTATTTGGCTGCTCATTTGAGGTCATGAGGTCATGTATAATTCCCAACTTATAGTGGGGTAGCTAATGTCTCCCATGACCATGGTATTCGGTTGAATGAGGAGTGTCTCCTGTGAGTTTAAGTATGAGTTATGGGTATCTTGTGTCATACAGGTGGGCCTATAGCTTCAAGGATATAGTATCAGACTTTACCTATAAACATTTGGATGGGGAGAAGCTCGAGCATGTCTCATACCTCTCAACTGTCTAGATTTTTGTAGAATGTTCAGATTTTCGAGTCATATTTTTGTTCTGTTCTTCATAAAATTTGTAGTTTTCTGGCAAATCATTGGGAATTGAAGGTACTAAACAATGAGACACATTTGAGTTTCAGACTTTATATCCTTAAGAAAACACATGCTAATGCAAACATGTTATTGTATTACCTTTATAAGAATAATCATTGAAGTATGATCCTGATTGTGCTCTATTGTCCCTCCATTATTTTTAGGTTTGTCCAGAATTTCTGCTCTAAGAAGTTAAGAGGTACATGTGCCATCATATTTGACGAGCCTTGAGGTGAGCTTGTTACTGATGCAGATTAAGACACCTTTTGTCCTTGCCTGTGCTGTAGCTGACCTAAATGTCTGGAAGTCATTATACCTTTTTACTGCTGGTGTCCTTTCCAAGATTTCAAACCATGTCCCTGTAACTGCACAGATATTTGCATTGTCCAGGGTGAGGTGAGTTTCAGGGGAGTGGATTTTCTTGATTAGATTCCTGGCATTGATTAGCAACACCTTTAAATTCCATTTGGTTGGTTTTGCTATGTCAGAACATTTGCCAGTTTGACATTGCCTAAAAAGCACTATGGGGATGACAATGTTTTAGCCAATATTCTAAAGTCAAGAGAGAACGGGTACACACCAGCTTTGACAAAACAACTTGGTCTGTCAACCACATCCTCCCATGCTGACAAATGTTGCACCGCTTGGAATGACACCAGAAGCCAAGCCAATTATTAAAGTCAATCATCTTCTCTTCATATTTTGACATCATTCTTGGTGATGGTAGAATGCTGCTCAGTCATAGATTCATACCAACCTGAGATACATAGGCTAAGAGCTCCATAATGTCTCTCTTCATATCTTCCAGGGAGTTATGTCTTGGGTCATTTACACCCAAATGGACTATGACTGAGTCATACTGGTACTTGTGGTCCAATGACCTGAGTATGTGTGTGATCTGGCAGATCCTTGCCCTGACAGGCAACTGACTGTGACTTTCTTCTTCCTCAGCCTGGTGAGTGGGACATCTGTGCATTTCATAGTGGAATCTCCTTTGACAAAAACATTGGGCTGTGTGGTGGCTTGCCTTGTGGGCTTCAAAGTTGACTTTCCATGAGATGCAGCTGTGTGTGTATGTTACAGAGGGTGTTGCTTTGTTGGGGAGCTGTTGGAGCTGCTGAGGATATTTGTTGTAAGTCCAATGTCCGGTTGGTCTTTCTGATTTAGGATGGTTACTTTTAAGTATCTCGGCATATGCATGTATATGTTTGGCATATACGAGTATATGTTTCTGATCCATTCTGTGTGGTGGGTGTAGTATGTGCATTTCTGATGACCTGTTTGGTATTATGAGTGCTTGTATGTCAGAGCTTTGCTTACAATGACATAGTGTATATAAATGCATCTCTCACACACCTTGTCAGTTTGTTTGAGAATAAGCTGGTTGTCAATAAACATAAGGCAAATGCTACATTGTCGCAGGCTGCCTATATCCACCAAGCTGGCTGAGGAGATAGCAGGAAAGTTCAAGTTCATGGCTACTGGCCCTTTTTAGCCAATTATAGGATCACCATCTTTACCTGTTTAATTGTAATAGATTATAAAAGGCAATTATACCCCCCCCCCTCCGGCTGCAATCCCCAAAACACACACACACACACACACACACATGCAATCTTTAACTAAGAAAGTGTAACCATTTAATATTTAAGTTGATGTTTTGAAAGAAATGCATACATATTTATTTGTTTGCTTATTTATTTTGGCTTTACAGACAAGTAAACTGAACCACTAGGGACTCATTTCCTTCATAATCCGATTACTATAAAAGAATAAAAGAGGTTTTTATTTATTACTTTATTCAGGTTTGTTATCTGGGGAGAACAAATTTCAGGCTCAACCTAGAGAAAGAAAAAAGAACCATATTGCAATGGTGATAAACTACAATTATTCTAAGCAAAAATATATTAGCAACCATGATAAACAACAAAGACAACAGCAACATGAGCTTATTGCAGAATGAATCTAAAGTTATTAGTTCCTGAATAGTGACAGGAAAAGATTGCCATGTTCCATGCCTGGCATGAAAAGCCATTTTAAAGGCAATGCACTCTAATTCAAATTTCTTGTAAGGTTTGAATGTCACAGTTCTACAGACAGAATTACAGATGTCAGGCAGTAGGATTCGTAGATGTTATCCACTGTGTATGGAGACTCATGGTGGCTTTTATTTGAAATGTGATTCTGGCATGCACCTGTTTGATGAGCAGACAAAATTATTCATCACTTGCCCTGCTCTGAGAAAGGTACTTTGTAATAAGCATGGTGATCGCCTTCTATATTGCTACAACGCACAAAGCAATTCTAACTGGAAAGGTGCAGAGCATGGCATTCTGTGTACCTGCTATACATTAAATTAGGAATGTATGCAAAGTAATCATGATGGTAGAATGTTTAAAATCTAACTATTGAGAAAGTTGAAAGATAAACATCAGATGGAGTGAAGGCTGGGGTGAAATCTTGGAGTTGATGGCTGAAATCCTAACAACAGGGGAAGCACACATGTACACAGACACATACATGGGTATATGTTGAGTGTTGAGGCTACTAAAACTGGATTTTGAAATCATAAGACTGTAAATGCATAGTGTAGCAGGATGTGCTCACATCATTTCATCTGAGCTCGGTGCAGGTCGTTTACATATTAATAACTGTGTCAGCACGTTTAAAAGTCAGTTATACAGGTGCAAAGAGCAGGTTGTGATTCCTGTGTGCTAGACAAGCTGAGAGGTATAACAGGTGCACACAGATTGTCAGAACATCCTAAGTATAGGCGCAGGGTTTACCAGGCTATGTAAGGGGTACAATAGGTGAACACAGGCTGCTATACGATGTTTGCTCCCCTTAATGCTTATCAAGTATCACAGTGGAAACACATGGGATTGTGTTTCAGAAGCACAATATGGTACAAAATGTGAAGGAAATCCAGCCAAAAACCACAAAAAGGCAAAAGCGATGTGGAAGCACTGAGCCGTTTAAAGGTATCCTTTAATAGAACCACATAAAATTCATTGAACACTTTTGTCTAAACTAGACTTCCTCAGAATGAATGACAAAACCCAAAAACACTCCCATTAAATACTGGTGCAGACAATCAAAGATCAAATCCCACTGGATGAAACAAGGCAGCAGCAAAAAAATTGATAATTGAAATGAGAAATTAAAATCAGTGTTGAAGTTAACGTGGCATGTAAGGAATATGTATAAAAACTGATGACGAGAACAAGTTCAGTACTAAAAATAACACTTAATACTTAAAATATGTCAAAATGCAACATATAAAAAATATATATTAAAGTTCAAATGAAACCTATTGGCTAAAAGTCTAGAACTGAACAATATGTTCAAAAGGCACAATATATAAATTACAGAAGGAAAAAACACTGGCAATGCGACTTGTTGTAAACTAACAAAGTACATCTAATGGCTGGACTTGAGGCACATTACAGACCCTGTAGATGTTACATAATTTAAACCGTAAATATTGGTAGATTGCAGCTTTAATTTGAACCTCAGCTCCTTCCGTTCAAGCACATCTTTTCACGGACCCCACTGAGCAATATCCTCTATGCTGTTCAAAATAAAAAAAAACTCAAAGTAGAATATTGTTTTTAATATGTCTGTATAAAGCATTGTTCAAATTATTAGCAATGTCATACATATGTTGGCATATATGCATTTTTAAAGGTTTTTCTGTCTTCCCAACATAAAATCTTCGGCAGACCTGGCACTGGGCTAGGTAACCAACCCTATAGCTGTGAATGTAATACTTCTGCCTAGGAAAAACTTTTCTGTAGCCTTTGATGTTAAATATTGAACCCTCATAAATATATTTGCATTGGTGCCACATTTGAACATTTGCCCAAGATCTTGCTCGCCATTTACCCTTTCAGTCAGGTTCTTAAAAAAAATATCTTTTCTGAAAACACCTTCCCTAACTAAATATACCAACTCTGAGATCACTCTACATTGGGGAAAAGATCAAATTCCTGATAACGACCAAGCAAATTTTTTCCCTATGAAAAATTTTGTGGAAGTGGCTGTTCGCGGTTTTAAGCTTTTGCTGTTTAGCTGCTGACATTTAGGTGTTTGACAAGCTAAACCTTCACTGTTCTAATATAAACTCAAGAAAAACTAAATTTTCCAGTAAACAATTTCAGGTCAACTAGAATGTCATCTGCTCAAGCTCTATGGGTGAGCACAAATATTGTCCTTTCTTAAAAAGATCAGCCCCGTCTTGGTTGACTTGACAATTGTTGTAATTAAAAACATGAAAGTCCCCATCATTATTCAAAACAACTAGCTGCTCACTTAGTTCCTGAGGTGCCTACTCCCTCATATAGGGCCCCTCCTTTTACCTCTCTGTCTCTGGTCTCCCAGCCGCTGCCAGTTCGGAATCCTCTTTGATCTCCTTGGCTGGTGTGAATCTAAAGGGGCTGCAACAAAAACCTCCCCCTGCTCATTGTAACAGAGTTAATCATGCTCCAAAGCATCTCCATCAAAGGTCACACTATGCCTTTGTAGCCTCCCCCCTTCATAACCACTGGTAGTGTCTCTCTTACTACTCTAGGGTCTAGCAGTAGCTGGGAAGGCTGATCCATTCTCATAGTCTTTCCTATCCCTTTCAAGCTTCCTTTAATGTTTGGTTTAATTTGAACAACAATGGTGTCAACTTTATCGAGAACAGAAAACAAGTCAAAGCTTCTGGTGGATAAAACAAAATCAGCCTGTAAAGAATCATTAATAAGATTTTCTCACCCAGCAGTTTATCCATTTCTTTCATGTTGTTCCTTGTAAGCACTTCCATCAGCTCACATCCTTGCCAATTAAATAGTTCCATTAGCTCATTATGTAGGGAAGAAGCAGGTAACAACCTGGTAGGATACTTATAGTACCTCAAACCCTTCAGAACATGAGTAAAGCCAATACAGTCCCTGAAGTATTCCAGTTCCACCTGTAATTTGCGGTATTTGGTGAACTTGAAACTCCTGCAACTGTTTATCTCAAGAAACAGTGACATTAGCTGTTTCTGTATACCCTAAATGAAAAAAAAAACACTTTCTCCTCAAGCCACTCCTTCAATGAGCAGAAGTATTGATTAGCCAGCAAAGGGCCTATTGGTGCTCTGCTCTAGAACACCCAGTTGTTGGCTCTGGTTACCAGGCTCAGTTTCCATATTGAGAACTCCAGTAGAAGTACCAATATTCACAAAATTACTAAAAGTGTAATGAATTCCATTGGAATGTTGAAAAGAATCCATTGCTGCTCCACCAAACATCTTTTGAGAAACAATGCCATCAATCAGCTCAATAACTGCTGCATCAGTAGGGTAAGATTACCCATAGAAGCAAAAATATCCTCCTGTGAAGAGGGAAAGCAGCAGTCTGACTCACTTTGCTGACTTAATGACCACAAAATGTGAAAGAAATCCAACCAAGAACCACAAAAAGGCAAACATGATGTGGAAGCACTCAGCCATTTAAAAGTATCCTTTACCAGAACTACATAAAATTCATTGCACACTTTCGTCCAAACTGGACTTCCTCAAACGAATGACAAAACCCAAAAACACTCCCACTAAATACTGGTGCAGACGATCAAAAATCAAATCCCATTGAAAGAAACAAGGCAGCAGCATAAAACTGACAATTAAAATGAGAAATAAAAATCAGTGTTGAACTCATAAAGTGGCAGGTAAGGATTATGTATAAAAACTGATGAAAAGAACAAGTTCAGTGCTAAAACTGATAATACTTAACTAATTCACTCCGGAGCAGCTCAGAAAAAGCTGCCTGTTTAATTCCACCATAGGAACAATGGTGCAGCCTGAGCTCATTTTCAGAAAATCCATTTGTAATACTATACAGAAAACAAATGTTCATAACTCTTTAACTATAAGAGCTACACTAAAAATGTAAACACGAAAGTTATTCAACAGACACTGACCTTTCCAACAGTGTAAATGTTGATAGTGCATATCAAAGTCATTATTAAATATTTTTCAAGGAATGCTGATATTGTGCACATTTTTTACCTTTTTGGAAAAGCAAAACACAATATCTTGGTCTATGTACCATGCAGACCCATACAATTTGAATTTAATTTGTTAGTATGAATGTCAGCTTTAAAATGATACCTTAACCATTACTGTGTGACACTCCTTTCATGAGATATTCACAGAAATATGATTAGTATATTATTTCTCATAATTGATAAATAAACAAAGCATACTATCTCATCACCTGTAACAGGCAGAGCCTACATATCAGTGTAGAAGTTGTGCATCTGAATGTCAGCTTCAAAATGACGCATCATTTGTATGATTACCATGCTCCCTCGCAAAGATATGGGCATAATAATGAGAAGTATTGGAAATGTATAATTTTCATATTCATACAAGACTAAACAAACTGTGATATCTGTACGTGTGTACAGTGCACAGACACAGTTCTTTTACCATGTTGTAAGGAGTAACACTGTCTTCAAAATGATGTATTACTTCACACAATGAAATGCTCCCTTGCAAAGTTATTTACCAAAATATGAAAAAAATCATAATTTCCATAACCTAAGTCTGAAACAAACTTTGATATCTGCCTATGAGTACAACATACAGGCACAATTCTTTTACAATGTTAGTACTATAAATCTTTTCAAAATGAGATATTACTTGGCACATTCAGATGCTCCCATGCAAAGTTATTTACCAAAATATGAAAAAAATCATAATTTCCATAACCATAAGTCCCAAACAAACTTTGATATCTGCACATGTGTCAAACATACAGGCACAATTCTTTTACCATGTTAGAACCAGCAATACTGTCTTCAAAATGAGATATTACTTGGCACATTCAGATGCTCCCTTGCAAAGTTATTTATCAAAATATGAAAAAAAATCATAATTTCCATAACAGTTATTTGCCAAGCTTAGAGAAATGAATTTTACACAACACATTTCATAATAGTGTTTTACTTACTATACTGGTCCGACTTGGTCATGGGTGTTTTACATACATATACTTACACACATACATAAACACATGCCTGTGTATGTATATATATGTGCCAAGTACATTATGTACATACATATATATCCATACATGCCACACACATACGTGTGTATATATATATATATATATATATATATATATATATATATATACACACACACACACACACACACACACACACACACACACACACACACACATATACACACTCGCACAGGAATAAAGAAATCAGGGGTTTTAGATGGTAGGCAGTTGATGAAGAATGGGGGGGGGTGGCTTGCAATGACTCCAAGCAGAGAAAAACCACAACCTGGCGTATGCATTCATCAATGTGATAACAACTGCTACTTAGGTGAATAACAGTGACAACTGCGGAGTGTTTTACCTGAAAAGTGATAATGAGTCAGTGCTATATTGTAACTGACTTATTGCTAATGTGATAATGACCTTCCTTTCATTCCTGCTAAGTTATGCATGCTCAGACACGGGTGATAATTGCTGCACATATCCTGTTGACTAGGCATTCATTATATTACCTTGTGCAGCTGTTATGTAAAACAGACTCAGTATCATCAGTAAAGAGAAGACCTAAGTCAGTCAGTCAAATAGTATAACACTTAGATATTACTGAGGCTTTCCTCCCACCTAAATTCCACACATGACAGACAAAGCCAGGAGAAAAGCACAAAAATATGGTAGCTCCATGCTGTCAATAATCACCTAGTGATAACCTTTATATCATTCAGGCAGTATATTCGTAAACAGAATAATGCAAGCAGAAGTGATGTAACCCAATGTAATTTGCAGACTGACTTTCTCTATGTCCCCAGTAACTCCTCCAGTTGTTAGCATTCTGTATGCACAGGCACCAAAATGACACAAATTGGACCAGCAGTCACTTCAGCAGTGAGACCATGTATGCACAAGCACTTCCCTGATACACAATGAATTATTTCCCCAAGCAACATCCTCATAATTATGTCCAGGTATATATGCACCCAAAATTAAACATTTCTACAAACAAGCCTTCAGTAACATTTCCTAGTATGTGCAACCATCCGCATGAACACTTCACCCAAGCAACTCCTTCAGTAGAATGCTGAGGTATGCACAATGTCCAAAATTAAGCACTTCCCCAAACAAAATGTCTGTAAGATTTGCTGGTATTAAACCACCAAAATGAAGCATTCACCCACGCAAACCCTTCAATGTAATGTATGCACAGGCACCATAATAAAAGATTTCCCCGAAACAGCCATTCAGTAACATTTCCTGGTATGTACACGCACCAAAATGAAAAATTCAGAAACGAACACCAAATGTGCAGGTGGGAAATTGCATCACATTATCTGTTAAGTAAACATGCATCAGATTCCTTGTACAGGTGTAATATAAGTCAGAGTCATTACCATCTGTTATGACAAAGGCCAGAGTAAGTAGTACAACAATTATATCTTACTGAGCATTGGATATACTGTGGAACACAGTGAACACAGTCAAACAATGGAGAAGCTATGGGACAACAGTGATGTTGCAATGAACTGGACATCCCTCTAAAATTGATGAAAAGACAAGACAAACACTGGTCATGGAGGCTGCCAAGAGACCTACAACAACATTGAAGGAGCTGCAGGAATTTCTGGCAAGTAGTAGTTGTGTACTACATGTGACACCCATCTCCCGTATTCCAAAAATAAGACAAACCAGACATTTCACACTGCCATACAAAGTTATATTACAAAAATCTCAGTATTCGTCCCTTACTGAGTACAATGCCCCTTTCAGCATGTACCTCACCCATGAATTGCCCCCAGAAATGTGACATAAACACAACCTGCTGGAGAGAAAGGTTGGTCTCCCGGAAGCTGCCCCGTGTCTGGAATAGACTTCCCATACAAGTCTAACAGAGCACCTTGCTGACCCTATTCAAGTGAGCCTTGATGAGTGGATAGGAAGACACAAATTTGTCTCAGGGGTTCCATCTGTGTCCCTCATTTTCATTACTGTAGTCCTAAACAAACTGTGATATCTGTATAATTGTACAGCATACAGATACATTTCTTTTACCATGTTGTAAGGAGTAATACTGTCTTCAAAATGAGGTATCACGTGGCACATGCTCCATAGCAAACTTATTTACAAAAATATTTAAAAAATCATACTTGCTGCTATCCCAACTAAATAAACTGAGTGGAATTTACAAAAATTGTCCTGTCGAGTATGCACAAGCACCAAAATGCAGCATTACCCACAATGACCCCTTGAGTAGTATGCCAGTAGTATATCAGTGACAACATGCTCAATACTATACACAAAATCCATCATTTCTTCTATTTCATTAATCATACAACCATTTTTGTTTTTTTCAGACAGATGTGGACAATCATATGAACAGAAGTCTATGCATGTTGAGCATTTCAGTTCTAAAATAAGCAGAAAATAATAAACAAATAATCTAATAATACATTAAAAATGTATATACACATGAAAAGATGCACCTGTTCTGTCCTTTAAAAATAATATATGCACTGCTCAGGTACATTAAGGCAAACAAACCAGTGTAACCTCACATCCGGATTGCACTTCCCAATTACTTATTTCATCTCATTTGAAGGGATTCTCTCAGTTTGGGATTTATATTTTCCCAGCCTCAGCAGTACAGGACAAAAGTGACATGATCAGTATATGTATATGTCTGATGTTACTGCAATGGATGGAGATCTCCCTTTTGTCATTTCAGCAGTTTATTAATATTGTGTTATTGCACACAGCCTATATTATAAAGTGCAAATGACCATCAGCTGCCAAAAAATGGCACAACAAGCTTTTACATGAATCCTGTACTTGAGTGAGTAAAACACAACCAAACGTGTGCATATGCATTATTTCAGATAAAACAATCTATACCATTTTATTTAAAATTTCTGCCATGCCACAAGGACAAACATGGATTTCAACACCCCAAAGCAAAGATTATGCCCGAACTGAAGTGGAAGTGGGTGTTTATTTTGGGATGGGAGGACCACTAAAGAGCGCAGAGAGACACAATGTTGCAGGGACTTCTAAACCTGTCCTTGATACGAAATTCATGCTACAAAATGACCTTACTATAATGCGTTCTTTGATACTGATTGTTAACTGATTCATTACATCAAAACTGCAGAAATGTATAAGCCCAACACCATATTACTACTAATGTCAATACAATTTACAGGCACACTACATCACCCAGAACTATGGTTCTGTAAAAGTTACAGCACACATGACCCACTTCTCATCCAGTGATAGTCCATTACTTTTGTAATCCATACCACCCCTGTCATACACTATACAATTCTCATTAAACAAAAAGTTATACCTCTTCTCCTTAACTACATACCCTAAATCAGTTCCCTACACCCACCCAGTAGTCAGACTATGAGAGCAGCTACAAGGGTAATTTCACTACCCTGGTGGAATAAGCCTAATATGTCCACAGGTAGTCTCATCAGTCATGCATAAAAGTTGCTGACAGTCCCAAAAAAATGTTTTAAACATTCGGATCTACAAACCACAAACAGAAAACTGGGTAAGAAGGAGGCATGCCAACTGCTCCCAACTACCACAATAAAGATTGCGACCGACAATGTCAAAGCGTTTTCTACACTACGAATAAATTCCACATTTGCAGAAAACGTAAGGCAACCTCAGTGGAACTGGTCAGCAAATATGAAGAGCCACTTGACGTATTAAAGCATCTCCAACACAAATTAGGTAAACATCCAAAAAAAAAGCACTCAGCAAGACTGTAGTGTAGTCCCAACAGCAAAACAGAACAGCATGCCTGTGAACACAATCAAGAAAATCAGCACTTCTTTCGTACACAATGTTCTTATCATCCATGTTCCCTTTACTACATTCGTCATGCTTGAGGAACTGCCTCCACTCAAGCAAAAACCATGATTTTAAGCTGCTATCAGTTTTCACTATTGGAAGCTTTACTTACATGAGACAATGGCCCGAATGACTTTGAACATCATCTTCTCTTGTTTGGCAGAATTTTTAAAAAGTAAAAGGGATGCTTGATACAGAAAACAAAACCGGCTTTTTTAGCCATATGCTTCAAACAAGAGCAGAATTCCACGGCGTAAGCTGACTACAACAAGCTAAACAACAGGTTCTCTCACAAGCTAGTATGTAGTCCAAATACCATCACTTGGACATCCCTCCACAGTGAATAAAAGAATCAAAAGCAAAAAAAAAAAAAAAAAAAAAAAAAGCAGGAAGAAGACATTGACTTACTCATTTCTTTCTCCAAGTTGGAATCTGACATCTCTTTTGAGGCTATTAGGCCCATAGACTGCCTGCCATCTGCATTTGATCTTGCTGTCAAAGATGCCTTTGGAGGCTGATAAGTCACACGCAACTAGCATGTCGCTGCCGACCATTTAGGTTGACAAATCCAAAAGGAAAGCCTAGACTGGTTGTTATGCTTGTTTACCTACCAGCAGGTATCCCTCTTCACAAATAAATTTTACAGCTTTAACGTTTCTAAAACATCAAGTACCTTCCACCCTACTCACCGATCATTTCTGGCACAACAGATGATACTTCGAAACAAAGTTAAATGCAAACTTACTGAATTAGCTTACTTTCTGGCATAGACTGTTGTTTAAAAGATTTTTTTGCTTTTCTTTGACTGGTACATTAGATTTAGGGAGGGGATCAGTACATTAGGCTTGGGAGGGGAAGGGGGTGTGACGCAAATGGTGGCTTGGATTGCAAGAATCCGACTGGCTGCCACCATTTGCTCTATCAAGAACTTTTAAACAGGATTTTCTACAATCACTTTAATGTGAGCTTAAAGAAGAAACACACTGAATCATAACTATACAAGGTAATTTACACATTGAGTTACGATTTCAGCGTGTTTTACATTAAGCTGAGCTACAAATCTGGAATACAGTTTCTCACGCTTGTGGAAGGCACTCGGGGGTAACAGCTTCCAATTAGTATCTTCTCATGGCGCACTCGGTGTTAAGCACAGAGGCGCCATGAAAAGGTACTCGGGGTTAAATGTGCCAAAATGTAATGTATAAAAATATATTAACGTTCAAATAAAACCTGTTGTTTAAAAGTCTAGAACTAAACAATATGTTCAAAAGGCACAGTGTATAAATTACACAAGGAAAAAAAAGCACTGATATTGCAACTTGTTGAAAACTAACAAACTACATATAATGGATGGACATGAGGCACAATACAGACCTTATAAATGTTACATCATTTGAACCATAACCATCTGTAGAGTCCAACTTTAATTGCCACCTCAGCTCCTTACATTCAAGCACATCTTTCCATGGACCCCCTCAGCAATATCCTTTATGCTGTCCAAAATAAAAAACTTGAAGTGGTGGAAAATATTGTTTTTAAAATGTCTATATAAAGCATTGTTCAATTTGTTCTTAGCAGTGTCATAAATATGTTAGTATATTTGCACTTTTAATGTTTTTTTTCATCTTTCCAAAATAAAAACTTGGGCAGACCTAGAAATGGGCTTGGTAAACAATCTAAGAGCTGTGACAACAATACTTCTATTTAGGCAAAAAATTTTCCATAGCCTTTGATGTCATATATTGAACACTCATAAATATATTTGCATTGGTTGAACCTGCCACATTTGATTATTCAACCTAGATCTTGCCCACCATTTACCCTTTCAATCAGGTTCTTAAAAGAAATATCTTTTCTGAACACAAAAAGAGGGTACTGGTTTATTCCATTTTGTTTTCTTCTGCTGTACTGCCTTTTTAGTGAGGTCTCCTGGGATTATTATTATTATTTTTTTTTTGTGCAGAGGGGGATGGTATGACGGTATGGCACAGGAGCCCTAAACATTCTGTATAGTTGCAGCTACAACCACACGCATTTTAACTAGCTCTGTTTGATATATTTTCAGCTTCACATTTTGTAATATGTTACTGCTGTTTAACGTACTTATATTATATGTATATACTCTACTGCCTATATTATATGTGTATTGTACAGCTATATTTTGTATGCATATTTTACTGTTATAAGCCACTGTTAATCTTCATATGTTACTATTCTCTGCTCATATGCCGTTCATGTTTAGTGCTTGTTTGTACTTTGGCTTGACAATCTTTAGAATGGGACATGGTTGAAAAGGGTCCTCAGGCCAAGAGGCATAGCAAGCTGTTCTGGCATGTGGTCCACCTAGGCCATTCTTCAGGCTGGCACCCACCTCAACTTTAAGTTGAGCACAAAAAACATGTTATTGCTTCTTTAAACTGTAACAATGCAACTGCTCCAAATTTAACAAGCAGGTTGTTATAGCTAACAAGGTGCACTGAGCTCTTCATCCTTGACAGAAAATGATGTGTCAGCATTCATTTCTGAGCACTGAAAATGCAGTAGAACACACAAGGAACACTAAAGCACTTTAGCAAATGCATTACTGACATTCAAAAACTGAATACCGGTACTGAAGATTGTGGTTCCTGACAACTTACACCCTGGGTGGCTGCCCCCTGTCTCTTCTCAGACTACTTCACTTGCCTGGTTAATATACATTAAATAAGTAAACTAAAGTCCCTTGAAAAGTTGACCAAGGTTAGTAAGACAGACTTCATGAGAGATTGTGCAAAAACATTTTAGGACTGATGTTTGGGCAAGAAAATATTATTAAAGGGTAATGGGAAGATAAGTTACAATAAATAAAGCAATGGTTAAGGAGATGGAGTTGGTTTAAGATGTCTTTGGAAAAAAAAGGTAAATATGCTGCATTCAATGACAATGACAATAAAGAAAAAGGGAAAACAATGAATGCATATTTCTTTGTTAGTTTTTGTGGGGTTGTAGATTGAATCCACTGTGAACAAAGACTGTTTACGGTAATAAAAAAGATGGTGGGCTGGGGATGATTAATCTGGTTGTTTATTTAGCACCTTTATGTTTACATTAGGACTTAAAACAATATAAGTAGTAAAGAAAAAGATGAACAGGCAGATTCACTGAACCCCACATGGTCTGTTAACACCATGTGCGCATTGCGGCATGACGGGCACACTGTATGTAGAGCTGTGCAACCATGGTAAACACTATGGCATGCTAATTACAGGGATGGTTTTCCCTGTGACTTACAAAACCTATCTGAATACAGCCATGGAAAGGAGTTTACACAGAAAGAATGTTAGTGGGTACTGTTGCTTTAATTCAAGTGTATGTGCAACAGGCCGAAGTCTATGCTGCTGCTACTGCTAATAGATCACGGCCAAGAAGGAGAAGAGTTTTCAGACCCAGTTTAACTTAATCACAACCTGCTTGCAGTGGAAATTGTAGAGTGCTACAAGGTGGATAGATGCAAACTACAGGAACTCTACAACCTCTATCGTCCTCAACTCAGACCCAGGGCAAGCCAAGGGGAAGCCATACCACTGGAGACAAAGGTATCTGTTAGCATTTAGAATTTTAGCTACAGGAACCTTTCAGAGACCAACAGGGGATATGCAGGGGTGTCACAGGCATCATCATCCAGGATCCTCCTTCAATTCCTGAATGCTATGCTCCAACATGAAGGTGACCACATATATTTTCCCCATAGTCCTGAGGACAGGGCCGCAAATATGCAAGATTTGTACTCTGTAGTGCACTACCCTGAAGTACTGGGTGCCATAGATTGTACACATATAGAAATTAAGGCATTAACCAGGGAACAGGGAAGGCTCTACATAAATAGAAAGGACTTCCATTCTATTAACTGCCAAGTCATGTATAATGCCAAGGGAATCATCTTGAATGTGTGTTTTGGCAACCCAGGCAGTTAGCCGACTTACATATCTGGCGCACTTCCCAACTATATTAGATGTTCACTAGAGGGGTGATATCCCAGAGGGTCATTTACTGGGAGCATGCATGTTATGCACTAGAACCATGGCTGATGACGCCCATCAGAAATGTACACACCCGCTGAAGAATGCCATAATGAGGTATACTTTCAAACCAGAAATATCACAGAGCATGTGTTTGGGCTGCTGAAGTCGCAGTTCTGGTGCCTAGATACATCTGGGGGAGCCCTGCAGTACAATCCATATACATGTAGTGAAATATTCACCATCTGTGCTATGCTACACAACATCATCCTGAGAAAGCAGCTTCAGCAGGATCAACAAGGGGAAGGGGCACACATCCCACCATCAATGGCAAGGTCACCACAGCCACAAGCAGGTGAGGACTCAGAGCAGGAACCAGCAGCTGCTGTGGGTGTAGGCAGATGTAGGTGTGCTAAATATGCTCTCGCATTGGCTAAGAGGCAATGCACAACACACTCACTCACCACCTAAGTGACTAAAACCTTCATCCTACACATATACATATTGATGCTAGTCAGTACTCACAACCTTTAACTACCCATGTAATGGCTGTGTACTGCTAGCATCAGACAGAGTCAACCCTGAATTAAAACTGTTGCAACTGCTGGATTTACAATGTAACTGTTGAACCAGCAGTGTATTGTGTAATAATTTAAATGAACGTCATATCCTAGCATGTTGTTACTTGGTAATGTAAGCAAGCAAAAGGTGGCTTGTACAGAAATGACTTCAACATGTAACAGCAGAGACTTATGTGGCTACATGTGTCCTCTAACAAGTAGTAGGCCTCAGGCATCAAATATTTACACATTCTCACATTCCTCTCAAAAGTACTGATGGGCGTAGAATGTCCGCAGCCTGGCATCGTACTTTTGTACTGGAAAATCATTAAAGAGAGAAGTTAGAAAATAATGAGACACATCAGAAGATTATTAAAAATACTGATGCAAAAAAAATGCTCGATTCTATCAATTGTCTAACTTTCTAAGACCAAAATATGTCAAAAGTACAATTAGCAAAATAACATCACAAACACAGATATACTAAGCACTAAGTCAGCTAAGTACCCTGAGTATCAGACACAAATGTTATGTGCCCATGAAACCAAAAGATAGAAAATGAGGATCTGGCACAGTTATTTTTACTTGTACAGGGTGTTGTGCATTTGTGTGTGTGTGTGTGAACAAAATGAGCTTTAAGCTTCAAGGCTGAGCCATGTAATTGTTGTATGTGTGTCTGTATAGATCCTCCAGGTGAAATTAGTGTGTGATTGTCTGCAGGAACACAGCCAAGCTCTGTGCTAGCTCTACATCTTGGTATGTTGAACAGGTGTGAGCCATGCATGGCAGAGGTGGCAGTTCATCATCATACTCGACCATGAGAACTGGTTCTTCCAGGAATTGCACTGGTACATCCATGCCCATGGTTAGATGCAATGCTGCTACCTGAACATGACTGATGTCTGCTGGACAAGGTCTCCCTCACAAGGACACCCAGGACCATGACCCTAAGGCCTTCCGCTTCTGGGTGTGGACACCTCAACCATTGATGGAGCATTGTAAATAGAACCACTATGGGAGTGTGATCAGGCATAGCCACATCAGCTAATAGCAGATGATGTGGCTGACTTATGCCCACGAGGATGCCATCCCCCCTCCCAGTAGACATTCCGTCTGAGAAACGGCCCATTCCAATGTGTCATTCATCCAACCCATTGAGTCTGCAGCATGGTGGAGGCAGGCATGAATGTTAACCTGTGCCACATCTACAACCCTAAGCATTTCTCTGGAGGACCTATAGGAATGTGCATGCACATCCATGACAGCTGTAAACATATGTCAAGTGGCACAGGAAGAGACACCTGAATCAGGTGTAAGATGGACAGCAGACCTCCTCCGAGTACCCCTAACAACCATCCTGCGAGGCACCTTACCCACACTTTCACTACCACCAGAGTCAACAGGCACTGAAGCCACAGTAACCACTCCCTGATTGAGTGCCTCACCCTCCACCTGTCCAACATCTGAGGGCTCACTGGAATGGGTTGGCGTAGACCTTCTGGCTGTGTGTATGATGGAATTACAGGGGATGACTGAACGTCAACCTCAGTGTCAGATTCAACTTCTGCACCCCTGGCTGTGCCTCTGCTTGACCACCACCATCATCAGAGTCTGCTGATACTCTGACATCAGGTGGCAAAAGTCATACACTTCCACTGTCAGGATCACCTGTGTTAATAACCAGCAAAGAAAGGAAATACATTAATACATACACTACTATAGTTAAATGTATGCTAACAAACTAACAGTGGTGCCGCTGCTACAGACAGTACAGCAATACACACAAAATTCCTGACAACCACATCACAAATATGGATAAAATAAATATTTCTTTGAACTGCTCATCACTTCTTTTTAAAAGAAAATATTTGGCTTACCATGTGCAGATGATGCTATGCTTCCCATGGATGATGGTTCTGGAAGATGTTAAGCAAGAGGTAAGGACACCATCATCACAATTAACAGTAACACAGGGGGTTTAAACATTTTTGCTCTTTATATGTCCAATAATGATATTTTTAATAAGAACTTGGATGACAAGTCCATCCTAAGCCCATGTGTGATTAATCAGAATATGTTAACTGTATCACTCTAAAACTATCCCCTCTAAATGAATTTAATTTTAAACAGAACTTAAATATTACTGTCAGTATTTTACTGTACAAGTAATATTTAATCATTGAGGTAGATAAGAATACTTGGAAACTCCTCCTGGGATATACTTGTTCTTCCAGAAACAGTTGCACCAATGTTAATAATATGCTGTTGTGCACTTTCCAGTGAGCTGTCTGGATTCCTGACAGTGGGCAGGAACTCTTTGTTTGCTGTTAGTGGTGGCTCTGTAGCAGGTTCCCTAGTGCCCATAAGTTCACAGGCCACTGCAGCTGCTGTCCTCTGTGCAGACAGAATGCATGTCAGTGGCCCTGTGGCACACTTGATCATATGCCCTGCTCTGGCTGCCTACTGCATTCACATCAGCAACTATCTGCTGCCAAAATTGCATTCTGCCTGACATATCTCCATGTGCCCTCTTAAGAAGAAAGGCACCATGTCACCTAAAAGCTTCCACGATGACCTTGTTCTCAGTGTCACTGAAGTGGAAGTTTCAGGGATTGGGATACATGGGTGCCATAGTCATAGGTGATCTAAAATACAGCAGAATGGAAAAACACATATGTATCACATAAATAAAAGTCATGTTTCAATATAAGGCATAAAAGACAGCATTTTGCTACTGCCCATGGAAGAAACATAGAACAGTCAAGATATTCAAATATAAAAAAAAAATGTGTGGTTGTAACATATTACAATTATACACAAAGCAAGGTTGGATCCAAAACAAAGAGAGTAGCAATAGCAAAAATCTTGTTTGTGCCAAAACAAAAATACAGCTTTGCTCCCCCACCCCCTACCCCCAAAAGAACAGGCAAAACACACATTTTGCTAACAAATCATCAGTGAAATGCTAAACATGCTATCAAATAAATGGTCCCTTAAACATGTACAGATTTAACACAGGGCATTCCATTTTAAGTTATTATCAGTCATGTCCACCTGTGGCCAGTACTCCCCTAGAGGTGTTTATGGTCCATCCAAGATGGTTAACACCCCAGTGCCATTGACAATATAGCATACTTGCATTTCGTGGAAATAACAATAGAAAAGTATACAGAGCAAAACAGTTGCGACATTAACACTTGTGATGACAGTTAATAAGGCTGGGCATCTCAGAAACTGAAATGCCATGACAGCATACCCATGCCATCAGTAAGCTTCTAAGAAATGCATACAAATAAAAGTAGCATTTGCTAATGTATCTATATATATATATATATATATATATATATATATATATATATATATATATATATATATATATCTAGGACACTCTACCGAAAACAGGTTATACTGAAACTGAAATGGGCGAGCACACTTTCGCGAAAGTGTGCAAAAAATCAAAACATAACAAAGTAAAAAAAACAATAATCATGTTTATGCAGGGGACAAGCCCCCACCTGCATCCCCCATGTGGGGGGCTGTGTCGTTCACTCCCCTACTTTTATATTTTCACTCCAAGATCGCACTACAGTGGGGAAAAGGGAATATTCACTTATCCCCACTGTGCCACAATCTCAGCAACAACCATTTTCCCGTGTTTTATTAGCACACTTTCACGAAAATGCTTTTTTGGTGAGAAAGCACTTTCGCGAAAGTGTGCTCGCCCATTTAAGTTTCAAGATATTGTGTTTTCTGTAGAGTGTCCTAGACCCATATACATACACACACACACACACACACACACACACACACACACACACACACACACACACATATATATATATATATATATATATATATATATATATATATATATATATATATACACACACACACACACACACACATATATATATATTATATATATATTATATATATTATATATATATATATATATATATATATATATATATATATATATATATAAAAACTGATTTTTCTTAATGACATTTCAGCATATGCAGTATATAGCTGAAAAATACAAGCATACCTTATCAAGGTCAATAACCTTCTGTGCAAATATATTGCAAAGTAATATCCTGTTTTGTGCTAGCCACATAAATATGTTTCCTCACCTTCAAGTTCCCTAGCTGCCCAGTTCCCTTTGTTATGGTGTAGATTTAGGGCAGTGAGCATGGTGAAGATGTAAATAAGGTATAAACTCATTAGAATTGCTGAATCCCAATTATGTGCTCTATGTATCAGATGTAAACACAGTGAAGGCACTCTCTCTGTGTTTCTTTATAAAGGATTGTAACTGTGAATGATTACTGGTAGGGAGAAGGAAAACATAACAGCAATTCAGGATGCCCTACCTTCACTGGGTGCTTCAGCCAGGTTAGACTTACAATGTGTAGAAATAATTCTATCAAGGTTTTAAATGTAAGTAAGCAGTACACATTTCATAGTTTCTGTTCAGTAAGAGAAAATCTCCACTTCATTTCTTGACAACTGTATATTAATTCCATTTAATATCCTCACACATTTTAATGGCAATAATACATAATGCCTTACAGACTGCATGTATCAGATTACTGCTCAGATAAGACAAGAATGAGCAACAAACACAGACAGATATGACAGAGCTACATTTTTACAAGCAATAGTCATAAATGGTTGTGTGTTCACTCAGTGCACTACATCTGAAATGAATACATGTACAAACAACTCCTAGGTTTTGCTAGCACTGTGAATGATGTTGCAGTTGATTGTATGTACAATGATTTCAGTTCTCTGCTGCAAAGCTATTTGCATGGTAAAGAGGGATAAGACACCCTTACTGTGTTTGGAAGACTCATTGGAGTGAGAGTTCAAATTCAAATCAGTGTAAATATATTTCATGTGTACTAATATAAATTTTGTAGTGTTTATGTCATATATTTTTTTCCTTCATTTCAACAAATTTTTTCCTTTTTTATTTTTAAAAATGCCAGTGTTTGCTGGTGCATGGCTTAATGCAAACAAGGGAAACAGAGAAACACGACTGTTAGGATTATCTGTGCTTATCTCATTTCTTGTTTGTGGAATGCTTAGCATTGCACAAATCTGGACTAATGGCCCACACAGGAAGCAGACAGAACACTTACAGACAGGGCATAGACAGTGTAAATGTCAAAAAGGATACATTGTTGCAGTGTTTGCTTTCCATCGTGCAATGCTGCTAATTGATAATGCTTGGCAATTAGCAAGCTTCCTCTAAAACCTGCTGCCCTTGAACACCTACATACAGAATGCAGTCAACAATTTCAAATGGATACATTCTATTAATTCTGTTTTGGGGCACTGTGCAAACATGGTAAGAGACATTATGTGGCTGTTAACACACAGAAATTGAGATTGAAGAGGGAATTTTACAACTGTCATTTAACTATTCCGGTGGCAGCAGGTTTAAGGGTAGGGGTGCCATACACATGGTCTTGCATTCTAACACAGGACATTACAGACTTTTTTACTGCTGTTCCATTTTAAAGTATATTGAGTCTCACTTATCACACTTTAGATAGTGGAGCTGACATGAATTATATGTATGAGGAATAAGACACCCTTATTGTGTTTTCAGATGTATGACTGAAGGCATACTATCTACTATATTTCTGTAAGTATAATTCTGCTATCTGGATTTGGATGGCCTTCACACTCAAATAGGATACATAGACAAATTAATCTATATATAAGGAACTGGTCTGGTCGCACACATGCATGGTTAACACCTCAAACTCTCATACATATGTATGAATAATTCATGACTTTGTCTGAGAAGCACTTTTTCTGTGGCAAAGATGGAAAATTGCTGCTGTGAAAGAAAACATTTTGCCCCTTAGGAATAGGTTTGCATCCCACACTGTAAAAATCAGTTTTATCAGTGTATAGAACCAATCCAAAATTGTGTCAGGTCATGAAATGTATGCCCCCAATGCAAGTCTGCAAAGTTAAATCACATAACAGTTACAGTAGCAGACACCCCTCAACCTGTTTGACACTGCTGCTGTCCACTTAACATTGGTCAAATGCAGTTGGTATCATTGCTGTGGTTTGAACACTACTAGTAAATGTGATAACAGGAACTGACAGGAAATCATCAGTTGCTTTGTTCTACTTTTGGGATTAGACATGTCAGGCATTAGAGGGGAAGGTGCACACTTTAGGGCCCTCAGGTAGCACTACCCTGGCAGCTGGTGCTGTGGTACCCTCTGGGAATACTGGTCGAGGTGGGGAATTTCATTACTCACCAAGAGATGCCTGGGTTGGTGCGTAGAGTCATGCACTGCACAATTTGAGTATGCCTACTCCAGATAGAGAATCTGTTCTCTCACATAGTTAATAGGAAGAGAAGATGTCAAGCACTCCAGCAGTCAGCATAGTAAGGGGACAGTGATGACAGTCCTGTTGGTGAGGACTTGATTCTCACTGTCCCCATGTTTGACAGGCATGAACTTGTGTTGTCCCCTCCCTCACCTGTCCCCTTCCTCACCCCAGCCATGTTATTCCCAAGCTTTTGTGTCCATCACTATCCCTGTGTCTTGTCTTGCTTGTCCTGTTTGCCTTTGCTTCCTCACTGGCCCAACTTATCTGACCCAAAAATACCAATGTTCCTTACCCAGCATTCCTCTCTTACTGAAGCAAAAAAAAAAAAAAAATGGGCACCCGTCCAACAAAAAGACATTGTCTCATACATAGCTCTCCATTTCAAACATATGTCTTCTTGACACACTTTATTTGGTCCAATTGGCTATACAACATGATTGTGTTATCACCCCTCTTTGTCCAAATTCAGCTACTATTCTGTATGTATTTTCATTTTGCACTATTGAAGAAATGGATAGCTGTGTTTCTTTCCTACCTCCATCTTACACAATTCTATAATGCTTTCTCTTTGTTCTTCCCTCTCCTTGCCTCTCATTTCACCAGTTTTGTATGTCCCCATTTTGACACCTACAATCTGGCCAAAAAATAGAATCACACACAACACACATAAGTGCCAAAAAAAAAAAAAAAACAACAGAGCCCTTCACTTTTTTGGGCTCTATATTTGCAAGGAGTTTGACATTGTGCATCAATGCCAAACAATGGTGAGCATCTCTTCTGTGGTGTGGTTACCTCTGCAAAGTGTTGCTTAAACATGCTGCACTATGTTAAAATATACTAACACATGGTGAAGGCAGAATAAAGTACAGTTTTACTGCATTATCAATACTTATTTAAAAGTATTACATACAGCTATATTCAAACCCTCTCATTTGGGCTGAAAATGGAATTCAGAGTTATCTTAGCAGCAGGTATATTTCATACACTCAGTACTCACTTTCATGACTTTAGCAATAAGCATCACATTTGCACACTGCTTAATTACGTGCAAGCAGTGAAAGCAGCAGAAATGAGTATTTTGCATGGACAAATGCTTTGCCAACCACTGCTCAAACCCACTGCTCATCAGTGCAGTATGCATAGCATGTATTAGTTCTGTTTACTGCCCACTTAGTCTTCATGCCATGAAACTATATGCGGAAACATAAAAAAATGAAGGTCCTCTCTAGGAATATGTCACAAATTTACAATGCAGCCATGTGTTATCTCTCCATGCACTGCAACCCAGTTCTCTTAATACTTGTTCACAATTATATCAAGTACACTACAACAATTAATAACAACTGTTGTGTAATATACATGCACATCTTTAGAATGAAAATACACATTCAGATTTTCAAATACTTGTACTAATGTGGACACCTGTTTGCATATAGCTTGTAAAGTTGTCTCTTAAAGCATACCTGCACATTGGCACACACACCACATAATGCACATTGCACACTTATCAATCTGGTAACATGCAGAACTGAAATATCTTGACAGTTGAACATGCCTACACACCCATTTCATGCAAGCCTCCCAACATCTTCACTCCAACATTCACTTCTGATGACATCCACTATAAGTTGTCCTGCAGCCTTGTAAAAGTTATACTTGTGCAGTGGTGCTTGCTTAAAGTACTGAGTTCTCTAGTCTGTGTCATTAGATAGGAACTCTAATCTCACTGCAGTCAACTGGGGTGTGTATATGCATATTTGTAGACTTACTTGACATTAGAGAGAGAGCATTATACAGCAGCATGTGGGATAATGCTATTAGCATTTCCTCTAACCAGATACTGCTGATGTCATCAGCTATAGCTGATTTGCAGATATGAAGTATTCCCATCAGGGCAGGGTCAGAGACTGGCCTGTAGGCCAGGCACAAGTCACCTATCAGGCACAGATTACAGTGACAGGACTTTCAGTCTATCTGCATATGTCATGGCATGTTTTTTAGGGCTTGTTCTTTCTTGGTGAGAAATCATGGACCTTTTCTATATGGACACTAGTAATATCACGGCTGTGTGCAACAGACATGTGCAAGTTGTTAATGCTAATCCATGTCTTTTACATCTGTTAGATGTCCTGACAGAGGTCATCTGAGGCATGCATGATGAGAACACTATCATCCTGTGGAACTTGACCATGCCAAGGCATTTGACACAAATCCACAATGAGCTGTTCACTCAACACTGTCAGACATGGCCACAAACACCTATATCACCAAGTGAGTAGACCACTGGATCACATACATGGCATCTAAACATATTAAAATTTGTGAAGAGATGTATATATCTGGTCCAGTGATAAGGTCTGTACATAAGGGCTGTCTGCTAGACCTTTTCCTATCCATTATTTAAGTCACAGATGTCATGATTGACAACACATCCTGTGTCCAAACAGCTGTCTGGAGAACTACAGTTTGTGAGCAATCATTGACTCTAACTGTGATATCAGCATAATGCAGACAGTATCAACACACACAGAAGGCTACTGCCGCAGCCATAGCAATGCAAGAGATGAACCAAAACATGGGGGGATTTCTTACATTATGAAACTAAAGGCACAAACAAAGTGTAATGTAGACATCACACCCTATAAGCAGACCAGTTGGTATGTGACCTGTTTCCTGGGGTAGATGATATGTGGAAAGTCCACCAGCATGTGGTCAAAGAGGTGATTACTCCCATGTCAGTAACACAAATACTGAGTATGTGCAGGGCATTCACATCAACGGGCATACATAATACCTCCATAGATGACAGCTTTCATAACACCAATAACTGAGTAGAATGCACCCTTCTTCATGTACCTCACTGCACATCTTCCAGTGATGTGTAACTGAAGTGCTTCACTTTTGCCTCACTGAGCTGCCACACATTTTATTAGCTATACCTAGGTGTTCCTTTTGTTGCATAAACATTACTGTCAGAATGTGCAGAACACCCATCAAGGTGTTACACCAGATGCATGTGTGATACCTGTTTTATTGATGCACACAGTACATGCATAGCTGTTTGACAACTTTGATGGTGTGGGTTACATTCATGACAGTGTAGATTGTCCCATGCCTATGCCATGCATTCTAGTTAACTAGTCTGGATCTATCACAATATCAAATACAGGTATAGCAGTGTACCTCTTAATACCTCCAGTAGATGTTACAGTGTCAGGGCAGTGTGCTTGCTTACCCTCATAGATTGCTGGCATGTCATAATAGTTGTACAAGTGTGTTCATGCAGAACCAACTGCATTCACTCAGAATCACATATGTTGTGTCAGAGACATGGTATTGCTGGTGGTATTAGTCTGATATTGTCCATGATTGTTTTTTCTTCTTTTACTGCTGTCCATGGGCCTGTAACTATGCCCCTCTTTTTGGAGATGCCTGCTGACACTACACTCATATTCAGGCATATCAGTTTGTACAGCTTGTCAGTATGTACCCAACCACAATTGTATATTACATTCCTGATATATGTCCTCTCCATTGTTCATGTCACGATGCCTATCTCACAAAGACATATCTTTGCCAATGTTAAGTCACATTGTCGTGACAGTCACATAATATGCATTTTTACTGTGAAGTCCGCACTGTACCATGTTGATATTTGATTAGTGTTCCTGCTGCAACTGTCTTCCATTTACATGCCCTCACCTGCTGTACATTAAAATGTTTCACCTGTCCTCTTTCCCTGTGCTCATTCTTACAATTCATCTGTGTGTTCCTATGAAATACAAACACTTCCCCTGACTGTTTATTTTAAATGGAAGTCCATGTAGCCTTACAGATCATTTACCCAACTTTTGTACAGAATGGCTTGAATGAGTTTTCACACTACTCTGCACTGTATACACTGTCCTGTACTGTGTTTGGAATATATACATTACCATATGATAGACCCTGGTAATCCTTGTGGCATTCTGCACAATCCCGCTAACTTATATTGATGTAAGGGAAACAAGTTTGCTATCCGTGTTGTACTACAAGGTTTCCTGGCCATCAACACTTTTGACTGCCATGAAACTGCACTTGTTTACATTTAAATGAAATGCACAGCATGTATATGTAATTAGCGCTGCTGCTCACTGTACAAACATGTAAAGTCCATTAAGGCTTTGTGCAAAACCTACATGGAGTTTATTGAATCCTGCTGGTAGTAGGACAACTAATTTGGGAAAATTACAAAGTATGTGAAAATATTGATAGTGAGAAAAGAAAAAAAATATTACAGAAGAATATGTGACAAACATGGTTTGTTGGAAAGTTATGTTGAGAAATAATTCTAATATGCCCAGTGATACTTGACCCAGTCAGCTGCCTTCTCTCCTGCATGGTAGTTTCCCCTTCAAACAATATCCTGAAAAGGCTCACTAAATTGAAGGACGCTACCATGTAGAACCTCGAACTGAAAATATAAATTGCCAAGGTCAATAGATATTAATTTACTCAGCTTTAACATTATTTTGCTGATCTGGGTCTAAAGCATCTATAGCCTGTCCCCCATAAAAAATGGCTTACTCCAAAAACTAAGGAAAATATAGATTTCCCCCTAAAGACAATGTTTCTATCCTCTAAATCCTAAAAAATTATATTACACTAAAACAACTAAGACAAAGAGATCTGATTCCTTATGTACTTACCTTACGGCTCTAAGAAACCTTGTGCTCTGGCTAAGCCATTACATCTTATCTCCTCCTATGTAGCTACGTATGCAAGGTTTCATATCCATCTACTGGAGCTGTCATTTTCAAATGCCCCATGCTACTAGACCCAGTCGGCTGCCTTCTCTCCCATATGATATGTTATTTGTTTAGCTGAGGATTTTGAATAAAATAGTTTCTCTGTATAAAGCCTATTGCAGCTAAAAGTATGTTATTTGTCTAGCTGAGCATTGTTACTGAAATGGTTTCTCTGTATAAAGCCTACTGCAGCTAAAACAATAGTGAACTAGTGTATAGCATTGTACTTTTAACCAGATAACAATAACTGTGCCTTGTGATCTACATGTCTTACTGTTTGTGAGCTTGTTACCTTGGTGTCTATGCATACAACTGTGTCTATAGCAAATTGACTCTGACTTACACATTTTAGGGGCAATGTAAAGTGTTACACAAGGATATCTGCTTGAAAGTACAACTATAGCATGCTGCATGTGGTTATGGAATCAGTTTGTAACCTGCTTGGTTAATGTAGATTGAATGTTACATTACTGAAAGGATTCCTAACGTTAGTGTACCATTCCTTACAAAGACATAAGAAAAGTGTTCACGGATCTAGTAGTTTACCATATTTACTGTAGCTATCCTGAATGATAATTGCTTTGTTAAAAATAAATAACTTGTTGCGTCTTAGAATATGAAGCTGACTTTAGAAACTGTATTTCTGCTAGTTTGATACAACCTAACAGACAGGGAAACATCCTGATTCAAATGTTGTTTTGCTAGCTATCTGTGAGTGGACAGTATAATTGTTTGCCTGATATCCCTAAATCAGAGCGCTACTCTGTTTTCTATCTGAATGTTGTGTACTAACTAAAGTGTACTGCCCAAGCTGTTTAACTTACATATGCAGTTCTCTGTAAGTGCCGGTTATCGACAAGCTTGGTCATTTCTGCTCCCTGAGACTGTGATACAGTATTGCATTGCCTCTTAAGCTAGTTACTTACCTTTCTTCAAATTTACTCTCATCTCCAGGTAGTTCCCCTTCAAACAACATCCTGAAAAGGCTCACTAACTCGATGGACGCTACCCTGCAGACCCTCAAACTGAAAATATAAATTGAATGTAGCCCACTACAAATTGCCAAGATCAGTAGATACTAATTTACACAACTTTAACATTATTTTGCTGATCTGGGTCTAAAGCATCTGTAGTCTATCCCCTATAAAAAATTGGCTTATTCCCAAAACTAAGGAAATATAGATTTCCCCCTAAAGACAGTGTTTCTAACCTCTAAATCCTAAAAATTATATTACACTAAAACAACTAAGACAAAGAGATCTGATCCCCTATATACTTACCTTAGGGCTTTAAGAAACCTTATGCTTTGGCTAAGCCCTGCTCCGCTCGCCACCCCACCCCCAATTCTCACCCACTCCCACTACTGCTAAATTTATAGTCATATAGCCACACCCTATATTACTAGAACCTATCAGCTTACAACTGTCACAATTTTTCCCACCCCTACTCCATTACCTCAGTCATAACCACTACGTCTTCTGGTGTCTTACCATTTAAATAATATAGTTGCTTTAACTCATAAACTCCACCATACAAATTGTTACACTTCTCTTTACTACCCCTTTTGCTTACCCCATACCTCCTTACCTTGTATGAAAACCAGTATCACATAGGATTTCAGCACCCAAAAGGCCATACCATCACACCAATCATACTGCACTGTATCCAGCCCCTCAACCTGTTTACACTATAATCATACCAATTCCAGATACATTAGCTCCAAATCTAAACACAACCATAAACTTATAAATAAATTCCTGAAACTTATCACTAGGTTTCATCAAAATCTCACACTAGATGGTAATATCCACCCAAACCCTGTCCCATCCACTCCAGATAAACTTACCTCCTTTACCTGCAACCCAAGCAATAAACTTACAATTAATAGGCCCCCTCACTCTCTCCTGACCTGTCACCTTAACATTAGAAGTATAAATAACAAGGTACATAAACTGCATGCAATTGTGGCTGTTCACTCCTCTGATATACTCTGTTTAACCGAAACCTGGTTAAAGCCTAGAACCTCAGATAATGAAGTGATACCACCTGGGTATAACATACTCAGGCTGGATCGTGCTTCCAGGAAGGGAGGCGAGGTAGCTGTTCTCTATAAATCTGTGCTAAACATCACCACTGATCCTATAGAACCACCTCAAAATAATAACTGAAAGATTCTTGCTACCAAATTGCAAATTAATAAAAATAAATGCATAAATATCATCTGTATGTACATTCCCCCAAGGAATAATGTGTCTACACTTGAAGATATCCTTCACTGGTTATCTTGTACTACCCCCGAGAAACCATACTACTTGGAGATTTTAACATAGACTGGAACACTTGTTCTTCAGAATCCCCAACCACCCATGTTAACTTGCATGCGTTTGCACAAATCATAGCTACTCCTACCAGAATAGGTAAACCTAATCATAAAGAAAGCATACTTGATTGGATACTTATCAATAGTCACCCCCAATTGTATACCTCAGGGACCCTCCCTGATGACTTAAGTGATCACCTTCTTACCTATATAATTAAGCATAAAGCCATTGACCCCCACCAACCCATACTTAGAACTGTAAGAAACAATAAGAACTTTAACCCTGCCAAATTCCAAGAGGAACTAAACTCATTTAAATGGTCAGTCCTAAAGCACCTCCCCTTAGAGGAAGCTGTTGACTACTTTATTAACAGATTCCTTGAGATCCTAGACTCTCATGCTCCTGTTTGCTTTATAAGAACAAAGTAAAAAAACTGCACCATTGTTTTCTAAAGAGTCCAAATTAAAAATCACCCATATAAACAAAGCATGGACATTATGGCATACTACAGAAGACCCCCAAGATCACATTAAATATTGGCATTCAAGTAATGAGAATAAAAAATCCATTTTACAAGACAATAAAAAACTACTACTATAATCTTCAGCAAATAAATCAAAACAACCCTCAGAAGTTTTGAGCAGGTATAAATAAACTATTACATCATGGACAAACTTCCACCCCAACCCCTGCAACTTCCATTGATAAACCACCAGAGGAAGTCTCAGACAGTTTTAATCAATTCTTCACTGAGACAATCCAAGCTCTAGCTAGTCAACTACCTGCAAGCTCTCCTGGCCCTGAGCCCACCAACCCCCATAACCGACTCTCATTCAGTTTCCAACCAGTTGCCACTTCACATAACCATGCCTTAATCAAAAAAATAAAACCAACTACACTCTGCTGATCTACTCCCTGCTGAGTATCTACAAAAAGCAGCAGATGCCATTGCATACCCCATCTCAGTACTAATCAATCGAACCATAGCAGAAGCCAAAATCCCCTCCATATGGAAAATATCCTATGTAATCCCACTTCACAAAGACGGCAGCTATACTGAACTATCTAACTATAGACCAACAGGTATATTATCTCCACTTGCTAAAATAATGGAAAAATGTATTCATAGACAACTACTTCACCACCTAATTCAGAATAATCTTTTGGCTAACTCTCAGCATGGCTTCAGATCTCACCACAGTACCACTTCAGCCCTCCTAGTCTTCTCTAACACCAAAAACCATAATCATAACAATAATAATTTATCCTCTGCCCTCTTCTTGGATCTCTCCAAGGCATTTGATATGGTTAATCACCAACTACTAATCCACACCCTGAAAACATTATGTCTAGATACTAAAGCCCTTCAATGGTTCCAATCTTATCTGAGTGGCAGACAGCAGGCTGTCCTTTGGCAAAACAAACTATCTAACCGCCTACCCAACTCTCTTGGTGTTCCCCAGGGTTCTATACTAGGGCCCCTTCTGTTCTCCATTTTCATCAGTGACCTTTATACTGTCATCCCAAAAGTCAGCTGTATTCAAAATGCAGATGACTCCACCCTGATCTGCTCGGCCGCATCTCAGACAGATCTATGGTCATCCACCCAGAACACTTTCAACATAGTAGAAAACTTACTTTCTGGTCATTGTCTGATCTTAAATCCCAAAAAAACAAAGCTGCTACTTTGCCCCCCAACTCATAGGTCCACTGCATTTACCTTTACCATAAAATCCAACAATGGCACTATAATCTCCCCAGACACCTCTACAAAACTACTAAGTGCTATCATAGATAATAATCTTAAATTCGACCTGCATGTTAATCAAACTATCAAAACCATTAATAAAAAAACTCGGGTCACTTTACAGGATTAAATCCTTCCTAACCCCACCAGCTAGAATTGCCATTGTATGCTCTCAACTATTCTCTACGCATCCCCTTTACTCACTAACTTAAACAAGTTTGTTCTTAACAAACTCTCTACCAGCTACAACCACATTGCCAGATTTGTCACTGGTCTGCCTTTTAGGACACACCATTGTATCAATCTAAACAAACTTGGGTGGCTAGAACTGTCCAGTTTGATCCAGTATAACCAACTTATTATGGCATATAAAGTTCTTAAGAATCCAGACAATACTCCTGCACTTAGAAACATTATTACCCCCTATAATAATCCTAGACCTCTTAAATCTTCCAATAGATTGCTAGTTCAAACTATCAAAACTAATAACTCAAACAGAGACTCTCTGTTTGCCAACTCTGTGGGCAGAACCTGGAACTCCCTCCCAGCTGATATTACCTTACAAACTACCCTGATTCAATTTAAGAAAATACTCAAACAATATTTGAAACTAAACTGGCTATGTCAATGTATCAAACCTGACTAACTCTCTTCTAGTATGGTGTCAACAAATTGTAATTTAGCTTGGTTGTGTTATATATCCTAGACTTACACCCAGGTTTTTCTCAAATTTGGAAATGTATAACTTATTAAGTATGTAACCAGTGTATAAATTATATTAAGCAATCTTATCTGCTTGTACTTTGGAGATTTTCTCCCTGGGCCTCCACTGAAAATGGACATGAATCCAGTCGGACTATCCTGGTCAGCAAATGTAAAATAAATAAATAAATAAATAAATAAATAATAGAAAAATAGTAAAACATAGTATGAGCACACAATAGATGGAAAATATTATGAGACCTTGAATCATTATAGGTAATATACAGCCTCAAGAGAGAAGAGAAAGATTTATCACTATATTAGAAAAGATTTCCTATAGTAGTTGATGATAAATTATTTGTTAAAGGTCAGATGAAATATAAAATAAAAGAACCAATATTATGTAAACTATGTCCAGTGGAGGAAACTACAGAACATGCTTTTATTACTTGTGAAAGAATTCAGTTCTTTTGGAGAAAGGTGTTAACTGATCTATAATATGAAACGGTTACATCCAATAATGTTAAAGATGATATTGCATGGCTCTTATGAAGACTGTAATAAGTTAGAAAAAATGCTTGTGATGAATTAGTTATAGACACACTATAGGTTGTCTGGATATTTTGAGGTGATTATTTTATAATAAATTATGGTATTGTTCTCTGGTATTAGAAAACATAAGGAGATGGTCATGGCAAAAAGGATGGGAGAAAATTCAGTATAAATAATGCAATATAAAATGTTATTCAAGTTGTAACTATGGAAAACGTGAATGTATAAATAAGTCAGGTAATAAAAATTAAATAAAAGTATCTTACTCTTTTTGATAGATGCTATGGGATCTTTTACATCCACCTGAGCTACCACCAGTTGAGAACATGGTTTAACATGTAACACAAAGAAAGGCACATAAATAAGTGTAGTATATCCCAGTGCTTAACTGTAGTGTCAGCAGTATGAAATTAATGTAGTCATCTGGAGTAGGAATAGAACCAACAGCCTTCTGATCTCACAGCGCCAGAGGAGAGCATGCTACCTTTTGAGTAACTGACACTTCAGCATCACTCATAGTCATTATTTGCCACACCCCCTCCCCCCTTGGTATTCATTCAAAACAAAAGCCACGCTGAGCTGTCCTATACTACTATTAAAAAAGATGTTTTATAAAATACTATTTTGAGCTGGCTGTACAAGGCTTTGTAGAAGATTAAATGTTCTCCCCAAATGGGCATTCTTTCCTGTTGGAGTTAAATTGTCTGTTTTCGTCCTGTGTCTTTCATCACAATCAATGTTTGCTCTTGTTTATTGTGCAAGTTAAGAATGGCCTAAAAGTGGTAATTTCTTTTTCATTTTTCTCCATGTCCTTTTTTGCTTAGTAGGCGAGGACATGTGCCATGGTGTCATCAACCTCTTTGTACATATCTGAAATGGCTGATTTAGTCTTGTTATGTGTTGCAAAAGGGGATACACCTGTTGTTGTCATTTTGCTGTCATCACTGTGTGTGATTTACATTAAGGCCTTGACCTGCATCATGTGATGAAGAAAGCAATGTGTGACTACCTGTTTGTTAAACTGATTTGCAACTGGCAAATATCTTCTTTTGAACATGGGGTACTGTGGTTTTCTTTCCTCATTGCTGTTGTTAAATTAGCATTTTAGGTATTAGACAACACTGGAGGAAAAATAAATTTACTTCTGTGACTCACAAGTAAAAATGTAATTTGAATGTTAACAAATGACAGAAACTGCAAAAAAATGCAATATTTTTTTCTGAAATGTATCTCAGCTCATTTCATGCAGAGACTATGCTCTCATAATAATCACTGACCAAGTTTCCCACTGTAGAATGTCTATTAGTGTCACTGTTTTATTGGTTGCTTATATGAAAAGAGCAACATAGAGATATTTAGAATCCACAAACAGTAACTGTGAATAGACATGTATGCCATAAAGAAGTATTCTTTCCTTTGCCTGAAAAGAAGATGGTTTTACAAAACAAGTGATAGAGGAGTTCCAGTGAGGGATTTCTAGACAAGGTAAGGAAAACACACGACATTAGATTAAATAACTGCAATCTAACATTGGGTAAACCACATACTATAATATAGAGAACATGAGAATATCCCTAGAAGCATGCAGCGCTCAGATGATATGTGAGTGGCATTGAATCAGGATATGTAAAAAGAATAAAATGTCATCTATGAGATACACTGCAAGTTATATTAATTCTTGGTGAGACAAAATTTATACTGTTTGCTGCAAAGTCTGTGCTTTTTACTGTATGATAGTCATCGTAACATTTGTGCAGTTCTTAATATATTGATAAATGAAAAAAACGACAGAAATTATTGAGAAGTACAGGGAAATAAACTTTGGCAAAGTAATGCATAACAATTTCAACTCGTGAATGAAAGGATGTATTGAAATATTCCATGTTACGTTGACCTGCCTATATGTGGGATTTGGTTGAAAAATAAAAGTGTTTCTAGATTCCACATATGTTTATAGATGATACACATATAGCACTTTTAGAAAGGAGGCATTCTTTGCCACTGTGAATGTCTGATATCTTAAAATAATTTCTATAAAAGACTTTAGAATGCAAATGGTTAAAGTCTGTTTCAGATTTAGTTTAGAGATGTAAATCAGTGCACAGGCAGATCAGATCATTGGGGGGTATACATATTTATTTATTTATTTGACATTTGTTGAATGGGTTAGTCCATCTGAGCTTAAATATAGATTGCATTTTTGTGCATGTTAATTTCTATGAGCAGTTTGACAGCATTTGGAATGGGACGAATTATTCTGAATGGATAGGTATTAAATAATAGCAGAATGGTCTTCATATGCATTGTGTTTAACACCGATCTACAGAAAAACAACTGTAAAATTTCTGACCAAGTATATTTCTTTTTTTATGAGATTAGCATGTACATGTCTTGCCTGAACTCATAGATATGTGACTGAAAGATTTGCCAGGGCATGCATTTACTGACATGTAAAACTGTAAATGAGGTATAGTTTAACCACTATCAGGAAATCTCACACTCAGATTGTGCAGAGCTGTCAGACAAAGTTAACGTTTATTGTCAAAACATCCAGTAGGGCAGTAAAGTGTAACTTTATATGGTGTCACCTTACTAGAAAACAGGTGTATTATGTGATAAGATGGATTTATATCTGGAAGAAAGGTTACTGATTAGAATGTTATACAGCAGAAAGTTTGTACAGCAGAACAAATTTCAAAAAAATATTACGTATTAAAGTTCCACTGATTAATGTCAGAAACATCATTCAAAACAGACAGCACATTCCATCAGTTAAACTTTAGACTGAAATGACACACTCATGGGATGTAACATCATCTAGAGAGAGCAATGATATATGTAATCTTAGTGCCAAAAAGAATGTTGGATAATGGATACTTGTGCCAGGGTGATTGTAGACTCTGCAAAAAAGTCTTAGATGTCTTCATAGTGGGATGGTTACATATACTTGTACATGAGTAAAACTCAACAAAAACAAAGTGGTGGGATGGAGCAGTATAAGAGACACATGAGTAGACTGTTTTGAGTTAATAACACAGATGTTTACTAAAGCAAAACAGAAAGCAGTGGCTTTAGTTCACAGATAAAAGTAGTCAGTAGATATACTAGCTAGCAGTGAGTATGTTTTAAGTGTGAACTTGGAATACAGAGGTCCTGAGAGGGACTTAAGTTTGTAACTTTGTGTAACCTCAGCATTAACCAGTCTCCATTATCCTGGGGGAAATGAAAGCAGGTAAACCAACTGCAGAAGGAGGCTAAAAAAAGAATGCCACTGTGTAAAAATCCAAGTTAGAGAAACATTTAGCAAAGAATGTGGTTAACTCTCAGTGGAAGTTAAAAATCCTTCATTGTGGGGATGGATGAGTTGCATTCACATAAAATATGCAAACATTCAACTTATTTATACTTGTTAACAATGGGTTGGGGGGTTGCCAGGTGTGGATATCTCTCACTGGTTGGAAGCTCACCTATTTCATCTTGTTCAGGAAGCCTGTCCCTATATTTGCATATCAGGTAGTTCTAACCAACCAGGAGTGAGCTGATTTACTAGACATGGTGAGAAACCCCTCTAAGCCTTCACATGTGGCATAAAATTAACATCAGTAGTTGATATCTGCAAATATAAGTGTATCAGTCTATTCTATTAAATAAAAAATGTTTGGTTCCAGTGTTTTTTAATAATCTTCTTCATATCTATCCCTGAAAAAAACATATGGCCTCAGTCAAGAAGTATCACAAATAGTGGAAAGGATAAAGGAGGCAAATGGATCCGGTGGGAGCCTGGGATGACCTGTCTCCAATGGTGAGGGAGTGCCTAGCTCTGGAAGCCACTCCAGGTTCAATCTATAAATCAAAGGGTGTTGTGAAAAATAAAGAAATAAACTGTTGTCCCACTTTCAGAAATGTAAAGCAAGTTGACATGCAGATAATGTGGGAGTTAATGACAACCTTTAATTGTGTGAGACCGAAGCCAAAATTTCCAATGAAGATGACAATATATTGTACCTAATGTATGCTATACAGATAGGTGATTGCTAAGCAGTTTCCCACGTTTGCGAGGAGTATACTCACAAGTATTTTCATTGAAAATGATCACATGGAGAAATTAAACATATAAAAATAATGAACAGTAAAAGATCTAGCTGCTTGCGTTTTTGTTATTATATAATTTGCTGAGATTTAAAAGTTTTAAATGTTCTGCTGATCTCAGTCTTTTACAAGGAGAAAAAACTGATGTACAGCCTTTGGGTAAAAACTGCAGGTGGAATCATCATCAGGTCTTTTGGTTCGGGCATCCTCGAATTATGGAGATTGAGCCCACACCATTTTTATCAAAAATAGACAATTGAAGAGAAGTACAGAAGCAGAAGTTGTATACAGTTGCACAATGGGAGGCTTTCACCCTGATCTGCCTAAGGGATGAGGCAGCAGAGGGAGAAAAATGGCTTCTTTATTAAAGAATGACTTCTTTACAGAAACTGTCCTCTGCATGGCTTGTTTCCAAGTCGAGTTGCAGTATGGTCTGATTGTCTAGGTTTTCAGAGTAGCTCTCCACGGGGCTTTGTTCCTTCCAGCCTGAAGTAATGAATCCTTTGATCTAAAAAAGTAAACTGTCCCATTGCAGGGTGTTAGTGGTCTACATTTACTCATTTTTTCAGGGAGTACACTTAAGAAAAAAGTAAAAACAAGATTTCATAGAGGGTTGACCACCTTGCCATCTTCAGCTTTTGTGCTTCATTTGCACTTTTTAAAGCATCTTGCTTTTACAGGGAAGACAGAAATATGGAGATGGTGGCTCTTTTTCTATTATACAAACTTAAAGCAAGTGAAATTTTATAAATAGGCGAAAAGATCTTTTTGAGATCAGCCTGTAAAAAAAAATATGGAAATATAGTATTGAACACAGGAAGACATTTTCCACCTTTCCTACCTCACCTGTGATGACAGGAAAATGACAACTATACCCCATTATGCAATACATAACAAGACTAAATCAGTCATTTCATATCTGTACAAAGAAGTTGATGACAGGATGACACAACTACTTGCCTACTAACCAAGACAGGCCATGGAGAAAAATGAAAAACAATACTTGTGTTACCACTTGTAGGCCATTCTAGGCTTGCAGAATAAATAAGAGCAAACATCTACTGTGATGATAGAAACAGGGTACAAAGCAGACAATTTAATTCAAAGAGGACATATCTCAGTTAATACTGCAGTTTATTTTAGGTGGTATTAAAAAATAGTCTTACAGTCACAAAAAGCAAAGAACCATCAAATACAGATAAAATTATATGATATCCAACTGCTAACCATTTTTGTTCCTTCATGACACCCCTCTGCCTCGTCAGTCATCTATTTACCTATTCTTTCATTACTGGAGCAGTGCAAACCAGGCCACTGTATCCCCATGTATGGCCCTATGGCCCCTTTAGTTCTTGTCCAGGACAACCTCCCATCAACTCATTCATTCCTCCTCCAGAGGTAAAACTCAGGAGCTGGCAGGCCTTCATTTCCATCTCAATTCCCCACCTAACTCTCCCACTGGTGGCTTGTGGCGTTTCCAGGTGCTGCTGCTACTGTTTAGGAAAGATGCTATTTCTGTACCAGTGGGTTACTACCTAGCTTCAGGCATCATCAGGAAACAGCCTAGCATAAAGAAGAGTCATAACTGCAATAATATATGCACATACTAAGACAGAGAACAGAAATGCCTAATAATTGCAAGAAGCAAACAAAGTAGCCTTTGCCGTAAATATATTTCATGAGTGAGTATAAAATGAATATACTTGTTGGTCTATAGCAGGTAAATTTATTTACTTGCTTGCATTTTCTTTTGTTGACCAGGTTAGCTCTCTTTGGTAGTGTTGATTCACAGCAAGGACCTGTGGAGAAAGGCTTGCAATACAGATACATCAGCCATTAACTGAAACAAAACAAAGATAACAGAAATGCAAACATTATAAGGCCCCAAAATTATGCTACTATGATTAAACTGAATGATAGCAACGTATACAGGCAATCTGATGCAGGGTTTGTCAACTTTGCTTTGTCTTGAAAGTAGTATCATTTTTCCACAGCTCTCATACTTATTGGCAGATTAGATGTCTTGACCATATGCGATAAAGCTGTGGTTGGCATTCAAAATTCTGATCACAAAACATGTCCCAGTGCACAGACAGAATACAATGCTTGCTGAAATATTGTCAAAGCATTTTTGTATTAGGGCATCATCTCTCCAGTGCTACTTGACATGGTGGGCTGTACCGGTTTACTATCATTTTTGCGAACAACATGCTGTCAGCAGTTATGCTGCCGAAAATCAGAATGTCGTTTGCAAAATGTAAAGTGAGTTGATTAGTCGAACACACTTATGCGAATGCAATAGTGCATTCACATAAGTGTGTTTGACTATATGTATGAGATCGCGGTACAGTGGGGATAGGAAATTCATCCATATCCCCACTGTAGTGCGATCTTGGAGTTGGAATAAATTAGTAGCATGGATTTGGGGGGTGCAGCCCCCCACAGTGGGGTGATATGTCATATAGGAGTTTGATTTACATCAGTTCCTATATGGCTATCACATCACATTTTCCGTGTCAATCATTTGGGGCGACATTGTGTATGCTGGAAATGTTTTGTTTTGGTTTAACTTTTTATTATTTCGAATAGCAAATGTTTTGCCGTTTGAAATAATGATAGTAAACCAGCTGTACCTCCGACATCTCAGTTTCTAATTTTGAAATTGCTATACCCTGGAGTAAGGAGAGCATCCGGAAATACAGTAGTCATATTGACATAACAGCAATTGTACATTCGTGGTAACACTTAGATGTCAATTATATATATTTTGCATTTCTGCTTGAAACTTTGAAGTTTATTAAAGTATATTGATAAGAATATGCAAAGTGGGGCTATAAAGGAACCTGTGGAGTATGGATAGTTACACAAAATAATTTTGGCCCAGGGAATGTTTGCTGAGTCTCTACAGTTGTAAGCTCATGTGAAGAGATGAACCAGTTCTGTTGACATGGGTAAGTGAGTAGATGTGACTGAATAGCAGGAAGTATGAAAATGTGGCTGGTTGGAGAGTGAAGATTATAGGAGACTAACAAAGTCATACTCTTTAAAAGGACAATTTAATTTCAGCACTTTCTGTAGCTGAAGGAAAGGATTTCTTATGGTATCTGACAGACAGTGGTAAGAACACAGATCTATAAGAGTTACTGTAAACTCATTGCAGTCATATTGTCTCAATATCTGTGCAATTAAAAAAAGGGAAGGCATGTAAACAGTCATATTGTTTCATTCTCTTTCTGCAGACAAAAAGGAAGGCATGCGAAAAATCATACTGTCTCAGTCTCTGTCCACAGACAAAAGGGATGACATGTAAAAAGCCTGTCTCAGTCTGTCTTGGCAATACATATAGAAAAATGAGATTTAAAAGCCAAAACATTCCTAGAAATGAAGATGAAGAATATCCTAGACCTCCAGGAGTGGGTTGTTTCTATATAAAGAATAGTAATGATATAATAATATGCATAACAATATATTCATTTCTCTTTAGTCTCAGAAAAAAGATTTCCCTGATTAAAAAAATGAAGCACTTTACACAGTTGATCATTTTTCTGAAATGTGTAAAACCAGTGTAGTTATTTATTTTCTAAATTCAATGTATCACCTTCATGGCCATGAGAAACCAGAAACTATCCTTGCAATAAATAAACAAAAGGCAGGAGCTTGCCCTGTATGTTCTGCCATTTTTTCAGAGGATATAGCCACTGTGAAACATACATTCATAGCTCCCAAACTCTTAGCACAAAAAATCTGGACACAGCCAAAAGTAATGGGGGGACAATGGCCCCAAAATAGGGACACATTTTAAATATTGCTGTTTCAAACTCAGAATGTTGCTAGAATAAAAGGTATTGTGTTATGGAACATTTTCTGAGGGATATGAAGACTGAAAATCAAATGCCAGTCATTATCTAGTGAATTCAGTCTTCACTGATTTGCCACAAAAATCCAGAAAAAACACATTTTTTATGAGGAAGACACCAAAAATATGAGGCAAAACTCTGGACATTCTGGGAAAATCAGGACACTTGAGAGGTATGCATACATAATGGAATTTTGAAGATTGCTGGAACTCCTACCTGTATGCCTTTTCTACATTACAGGAAATAAGTGCACTGAGCAAAACATATCTAGACAGAGAGAGGGCGTATGATCCTCATGCAGAATGCTACTAGCTAAAATGGGAAAAGAGAACCAAGCACATATGATAGCAGTATTACTGTCTGATACAAAACATTGCTGAGTGAGATGCACTTGGTAGGGTGAATCTCACATATACGTGCAATGTATAATTAAGTCACCACTGCATAACTCGGTATCACTCATTGGTCCTTTACTAAAAATATCAATTAGGTGAGAAAATGCTGTATGTATTCTGATACTTTATGACCTTATTAGAGGATTTAGTGTTGGCAACAAATTTGTTACCTCACAGCAAGAGGTTCTCCCGTTCGATTCTCGGCCTGGCTTGGGAGTGCCTTCTGTGTGGAGTCTGCATGTCCTCCCCGTGGTTGGGTAGCATTTGAAAGACATGCATGCGTAAATGGGTGTGGCTTCATTGAAGGTTGGACGTTGAGCTGGCACCTCAGCATTTTGTAAAAATCTACTGCCAATCAATAGCGTACCGGAGTTCCGCTGTGGCGACCCCTTACTGGGAAAAAGCCGAAACACAAAGTGTTGCCAACAAATAAGTTGCAGGTAATAATTACCCAGGAATTCAGGGAATTAGACAACTGCTGGCACAGAAATTGTTTAGTACTGATGAAGTAAGCTTAAATCAAAAGTAGGAAAAATTGTTGTCTTACTACAGTTAAAGCTGTTAAATAAATAACAAGTACCATGTCATGATTTAATATGGTGTGTAAGTTATTAGATTATGCATTTAGCGGGTGTTGTAGGCTGAGTTAGGCAGGTAATTGCTATCTTAGAAAACTGTTGTATTAGTATGTAAAGTTTTACATTTTTAAATGACAGCATTACAGAATATGACAAAAAAACTATTACAGATAACCTTTGGAGATGCAGAGAAAGGTAATCACAACACAAACTGCAGTCCTATGATACAGGAACATGAGACTGTGTCACTTACTTTGCCTTGTTTTGTTTCGAGAAGTACAACAGTCTAACATAATTACAATCAGTGGTTAATAATTTCTGTGTGAGCTTTATTTTGCTGCTAAATTTAAGCAGTATCATAAAAATGTGTGCCACAATTTGTTTTTACTTTAGTCAGATAAACCCAAAGGGTCTAAATGAGCACTGCCAGATTAAGAGCCTTAGTTTCAAGGTAGGAGACTGAGGAATAGCAACCTTATTTAGTGTCTTGTCCTAAGCTGTCAGCCAGGGTAAAAGTGTAGACCATCCAGAATAAAATTCTGAGCATTTCTTGAATTGTATACATAGAAAAAAGCATTGTATATCACGGTTAATTACTGTTCAGTTTACTATATAAAAATGTCTTGCTGAAGTTACTTCAAATGGAATGGGGTATGAAGAGCACCACAGACAGATAACTTGTTATTAAATTTGTACTTGCATGAACATGAAGTACAATTTATTTTTTTATTATACTGAGTGAGGAAGAGACTCTCTCCACCTCACTCTGTTCTACTTGTGTAATGCTATCCCAGGGCTTAGGGATGTTCATCCATAGTATACTGCAGGTCATTATGAATCAAAGTTTTATAACCAGTGTCTGCATCACATGAATTCAAATCTTGTCAACCATTCTATGGCACAGTACACACAGGGCACAGCTAAATGATAATCTGCCAGTTGCCAGTAACTGTAGCAAAATCTGGAAGGAAGACCTTTGACTTACAGTGGATGGCAGGTGCCCTTTGGGTGGTTATATGATAGCAAACTATGTGTGGAATGGGACATTATGGAAGTGTTCATGGTCACAGATTACTTAGTTATTTACTTATTTATATTTGTTTATTTACAGGGATAGTGCACAGATCATTAATGACTAATTGTAGATACGGCCTGAGGGAATACAATCACAGATAAGTACTGATGAATACATACAGATTGTAAAAATTAGTACAGCTAAACAAATTTTGACAACTATTTAGAAAGTTGCATTAGCTGCTCATGCTATAAGGAAATCAGTCTTCTAACTTAAATCCGTTATCTTGTAATGCAAGATCTCAAATTCAAGCCAATAAGGCTTGACAAAGGAGTCTTTGCTCTCTCCTCCCTTTAATTAATATAAGTAACTCTGATGTTATAACAGCCTAGGAACGTCATAAAACCTTTTGGCGATCACTTGTTTAATAACATGGTGATGAATCATGCTTCTGTAAAAGGTTAATCACTTGGCAGAATACGTATGTACATATGTGTGTTCATGCACATGTACACTTATATGTCTACAGGCTTGCCTATATGCATTTGTTTTATTTGAGTGAAAATGGAAATAATTTCACCACATAGTTTCTTTCAATGTGGAAGTAGTCAAAGAAGATAGTAATATTTTTAGTTTAGCATTTCCCATACCTATTACCAATGAAATGAATATTATTAGGCATATCATTTCGGACAATTGGAAAGTTATTTTGGGAAATTACGATTTAACCAATATTATTGGTAAGGTTCCTATCTTTACTTACAAGAAAACGTCCAGTCTTAAAATTTTGTTAGAAAAAAGTACTGGTAATAGGAATTCATCTACAAATACATTGGTGGGTACCTTCCCTTGTGGAAGTTGCAAGTATTGTAGGTTTATATCAGGGACTAGTTCAGTGTTTTTTAGTCATTTGAACAAAGAATTTCACAGCAGGGGGTATTATACCTGTACAACAAGAAATGTCGTTTATGTTGCTATCTGCAACTCCTGCAACCAATTTTATATAGGGAAAACTATAAGAACCTTACACAAAAGGATTTATGAACATGTTTCTGCTATTAAAAACAAAGATTTCAAAAACGCTTTGGCAAAACATGCAGTTGCATGCTTAGATTTCAAAAAATTCACCTTTTCAGTTTTAGAAAATGTAGACGATCAGTTATTTAGTGGGAACTTTAAAATTAAATTAGAATGTAGAGAAGCTCTATGGCAGATTTTGCTAGGAGCAGATGAGTTCCCAGGCTTAAATGAAGCAATAAACATCAAATGTTTCCTGCAAGCATCTAGGTTGTGACTGTAATCTATTTTTTGATTAATTTATTAGTCACACTCATAAAGTATCATTCTGTTTGGATGAATGTTATATTATATGTATTTTTTCAGAGTCAATTTTATTAGATGATAATTTTTTAAGAAAATTATTTATAGTGACAATAGTTTGTTACTTACAAATAGATTAGGTACTATGTCTAATTGACAAATTGATAGTAAATTATGGTTGGACTATCAAGTCATGTGATGGTTAATTTTTGCTATTTAAATCTGTGATTTTATATGTATGGTGTATTTCTGAAGAAGTTCACAGACATTAAAAGTGAACGAAACGCGTAATTCATTTGTCTTTTTCATCGATCACAAGTCCTTGGTTGGCACTGTGTTTTTTACATATATATATATATATATATATATATATATATATATATATATATATATATATATACCTATTCTGAGGTGGCACATAAGTGGAGAAAAAAGAAAACTAAACTTCACAGTTAGCAAAAGTTAATTCACCCAAATTCCTTCAATCAGTCATCACTTGTTGAAAGGGTTGTTACTCGAATGCCACTTATTTTGTTAGAGGAGTGCTGGGTCAGACATGAGGGGTGGTTGTAGAAACAGGGATTCAGACAAACTAGAAACAGATCCATCCTAATAGGACATGCCTCATTGTCCAACCAGTCTCATAACTAAATATCCCATGTGGAGTTGGTATGCCTTAAGGAGAAAAGCCTTTAGTGTGTAGAACATCGTGTATGATGCTGCTGGCTGCTATCTCCCCTCTGCATTTTTGCATTTCCACTTCCTCTTCCCAACTTACTGGAGATTAAGGCACTCTCAGCTCTGGAATCAGTACTGGGTACATAAAATTTAGGAGCAATAGGAGCAGCACTGGGGAATTGATGGTCAACTGGAGGTATGCCAAGGGCCAAAGATAACAATCCAGCATCGAATAATGTAAGGCAATTATTTACATGCATCCATTAAGGCGTGTGCAATGTCCTATGCAGTTTTAATATCATTTTGCCCTGGTGATAGACTGAGGTTCTTTGCATCAGTCTTAACAAGTTGCAATATTGAAATATACAAAGCATTTAGTGTGCACACAATAGCACAAGCCCAGTATATAGTCTGTCTCCACTCTTTCTGGATTCACAGTTAATAGTCTATTTTCCGCTCTCCCTGCTTGTGTAATGTCTACAACACATCTTCAGTCTTGATTCAGAGATGTATGTCTGAACTCCCTTTCCAGATTCATGTTTCAGTCTTGTCTTTTGTCAGCAACCTGGATGAAGTTTTGTGTTTTGTCCATATCCATGAATTTTCTCTGCATACTCCAGTTTCTTTCCATCTGGCAATGAATTCTAGTTGACTTATTAATCTTAGTTATCCCTATGTAGTGTTTTTTCCTTCTTTTGTCCTAGGCCTTCTTTTGTCCTAGGTCATTGCAAAAGGAATGGTGAAGAATCAGATTACTTTGTAGATGGATCTATGTCAGATAATCGAGTTTTCAGAAACTCAAAATTCATACAGAAGAGAACATATGATCGAATTTCCAAAAAATGGAATATAAAAAAAAAAAAAAAACAGAAAAATTGACTTTGTTTACATTTATGAAGGGGGGCAAGCCCCCTTGCTGCACCCCTCACACTCCCTTCAAATTATATATGCCAAGTCCAAGATCACACTACAGTGAAAAAAAGGGTAACATTTCTGAACCTCACTGTACCTCGATCTCTATTCAAAAGCTCAGAGTTTACAAAAACTCGATCATATGGTCTTGACCACATGAATTTTGAGTTTCTGAATACTCAGTCAACTGGTAGGGATCCTTGTAGATACCCCTTTTTTGCTATTCAGTTTCTGATACAATTAAAAATTATACAACCTTCCCCTAGATCTTTGTAGTCCATACCACATTATAATATTTTGTAGTGCATAGAATGCCATGATTATGCTCCAGTATCAGTTATAAGACATCCTAGTCCAGCATTACTCTAGAACAAGACCAGATCTTAAAAATGCTTAGATGGTTGCTTAACAATTGTTAAGTACCCCATGCACTGTAAGGATCACTGCAGGCAGGAAGCACATACAGCTGACAGTGCTGGGCAACAAATAACTGCTGCAGGACTTAAAGCAGCTCTGTTTCTGCCTGCTGTCTACAAAATTAGTAAGTTAGACTGGTAAAAAAAGAAACAAATTTATGTATCAACTACTTAACTTACATGCATAATATGTAAAGACATCCTAATGTCTATTTGATAATTCTTGCCGACTCCTTTAGAGGTTAAGAAAGCCTGTAAAACACTTTGCATTACTTTCTATAACTAGCAGAGAATTATGACTGGGATTCCAACTGTAACCCTATATTATGTGTCCTTAGCATGGGTGCCAAGATTCCCCTCTCAAGCTTTGTTCTCAAAGTGAATTTCTTTGCCCTCCTTGTCTCAAGCACATAATAAGTAAGTTACAATCAGAAAACCTATCATAATCTTCCATGTTAACTATATCCCTTACTGCTCAGGCAGTGCATTCCGACATAAACAGATATTAGAATTCAGAACCAGTTGCTAACTTTTGGTGTTATAATGTAACACCCTCTTCACTTTGCAGTGCCATCACCAGCATATAAAATTCTTTGTTTATAGCCTGACTCGCATCCTACTCCTAGCCTCCCAACATGTAGTAATCTGACCTCAGTAACATAATGCATTAAGTTGCCAAGAACACATTCATATAGCTTATATCCATTGTGCATTATGGTCTCTAGCATGCATATATAATAAGAACAATGACTACTCTGTACACTTCAGACCTCAGTACAGAACGATTTAACTCACCTCTTCATCTTCCATTTTCTTTTACATCATACATACACTCACTTTGCATCCTACTACTGCATGTTTAATGTTATTCAGTTCCTGGCAGACAAGATTGGATATTTTTAGCCATTCCCTTGATGTTTTGATATTCAGTTTTTAACATAACATAACTCATAACTGGGATATATATATATATATATATATATATATATATATATATATATATATACACGCACATAAATGCAACCCCACTGCCCCTGATGTCTCTTTCACACACACAGGTTATTAGCACAACACTCCACACCTGCTTATAGGGCTAGTGTATAGAATGTGGTTTAGTGATAGCTGCTGAGCCACAATGCCTGCAATATAGAAATGCCAGACACTAGACTTTACTACCTATACTGCCTCTTACTTCTATAGCCGGTAAAAAAATTGTACTAGTTACCATAACAAGAGTCATCCATTGCATGATGATATTTCGTTATATTTACTTTTTGGGTGGACTACAAGGATGCCTGTATCACATCTGCCGTCATCTTCTTATACCCCTTAATTGATGGCTTTTCACAAAGCAGCACTTGGTGGCAGACAGTATAGCATTCTAAAGACTTCTAAAGACTTGTCTGAGATTCATTAACAGCTACATGAAGTGTTGTGATTATCTTGTTGTCATGCAGCACTGCCAACATGATAGCATGCAATTTAGTATTTATTAAGTGGCTCTACATGATGAACAGAGCTGCATAACAATGCTGAATGGCAGAACATGCTAATGAAAGCATGAAAAGATGAAGTACCCTACATGCTAATTAACCAATGCAATATGGTGGAGCTATTCAGGAAGCTATAAAGCAATCATGTACACTTGCTGTAGGCTTTGGCCATGCACACCAAAACCTTTTAGAATATAGGCACAATTACACCTAGAAAAAAGACATGTTAGGAGGAGTTACTGCTGGTATTATTATGCTTTATGTGCAACAAGCTTTAAATCAGGGTGCTGCTGCTGGAAGGCTTTGGGCAAGAAGAAGGGTGTTTAGATCCCAATCATCTTATCATGGACTGCATGAAGCAGAATTGCTGACAGATACAAGGTGGACAGGGAAACACTGGAAGAAATATGCAAACTCTGATGTCCCCACCTCAGGTGTCAGTAAAATCATAGAGAACCCATCCCAGTGGAAACAAAGGTATGTTTAGCATTACTTATACTAGTTGTTGGCACTTTTCAGAGACCCACAGGGGCTATATTAGGGGTTTCACAGGCATCTGCTTCTAGAATATTTCATCAGTTTGTAAATACAATGCTATTACATGCAAGAAACATATCTGTGTTCCACGAACAGCAGAGAACCTTGCAGGAATTCTATGCAATTGCATACTTCAGTGTTGGGGACCATAGATTGCCCATACACATAGACACAGATATAAAAGTCCCACTGGGAGAATAGGGAAGGAGGTATATCAACACAAAATGTTTCCACTCCATAAACTTCCAAGTTGTCTGTAATGCCTAGGAATCATCTGCAATGTCTGTGCAGGTAACCCAGACAGTATCTACAACTCACACACATATGTACACCAGGTTTGCTAGTAGTGACCTCCCTCAATGGGATCTAGTGGATGATGCAGGTTATGCACTGGAGCCCTGGCTCATGACACCAATGAGCAACCCACAAAACCTCACCATGCAAGGGCACAGTGATGCTCGTACTCAAACAAGGAATATTATATAACATGTATTTGTTTTTCTTAAATTAAGGTTCCAATGTTTAGACACATCAGGAGGTGCACTGCAGTATGATCTGGGCCCCTATACTGAAATGCTTATAGTATATGCCAAGTTATACAATTATTATTCTAAGGAAACAGCTCTATCAAGGACAGCAAGGGGCGAGACCAAGTTTCAACAACCATAGGCAGGGCCAGCACCAGCTGATAGAGATGAGGAGTTTGAGGGAAAACCACTAGCTTCAGATGGTGCTGGTAGATAGAGGCATGTAAAGTATGCCCTGGCTCTGGCTAAGAGTCAGGGGTAGCACACACAATTGCTACCTAGGCAAAAGCCTACGATCCAATGCACATATAAAGATGAAAGTGATGCCTGTCAGATTCCACAGGCTTCACTTAACCATGTAATGGCTGTATTTTGATACCATCAGACAGGGACAGTCCCCAAGAACACAATATGTTCTTGCACTAATGATGGAAAATGTAAATAAAATAAAAATGTTATAGCACTAATTACTCTCATATTGACACATGTTTATGTCCTATAATTAAACACAAGTTAATCCACCAATCTACCCCCCACATCACCCCCAGTCCAACCACACACACCCACACCAACTCCTGCCACCCACAAAACACATAAAATGAACTATATCATGAGCGCTTTTATTAGAACAGATTGTATAACCCCTCTCTATTGGAAGTAACTACATTAGCAGTTTAGCAATTATCAGTGCAGCATTGCATAAGTAAAACCAAACTGTAACAACATTCTTATCCACTGCTGTAGAGTCCAGTCCTGTAGAAATACACAACCAGAACACATTTTCCTTTTCCTGCTAACACAGATAACACCAGACCTCCCTACATACTTGCATACATTATCTGCTAAAAGTGTGCAAGCATGTCATAAAAATTAAATTATGTTTGTCATGTAGCATTCAGTAGTACAATTGTAGAAATGCAGAAATGGCTATGCCAAAGGTAACAGATAAATGTAAATACATAAAAATCATAGAAATACTTATCAGTCATTAGATTTCACCCTTGCACTGTCAAAATAAAATAATTATTTAAGAAATAGCTACATACCTTGACAATACAGCACTGTAAAAGCTAGTTATGTTAAACAAAGTCCTGCTATTCTACCAGCATTTAGCTCTATTTCAAAACAGTCTCCCAGTATGATACAAGTGCATTAACTGTTTGATTACCTTTATACAGGGCAGAGTCAGCTCTGTGAGCACTTTGAGTATGCAGACGATGTGTTAAATCATTAGCATTCCTGGATACCACAATCTGCACTAAAGTGTGTGGAATATAAACATGGTGTAAGGAGCTATGCAATTACATGCACACACACGCAGCATTGCAAAGACAAGCACTGAGAAGTGTTACCTGTTAATTGCTCTCTGGTGTCTTTGATTACCCTGAGAGCACGAACACTCAGCATTCACAGTGTCCCCTCTCTGATATACCCCTAGTCAGGTTGTGTCAGGGAAAAGGGACTTAAAAAAGTGTGCAGATACATTGACATACATAGCAGCTCTACAGTCCTAATTTTTCAATGCTGGCTTCTTTATGTCTTGTCTTATTTAGTATTATTTGCATGCCATTTTCCCGACTTAAGGAAAAAGGTGAAAAAGTTAGTTTAGGCTGCCATTGGTCATGCAAACCAACCAGCTGGCATTGCACGTCCAACAGCTCTCTAGATAGTACTCAGGGAAGTAAAAAAAGCTGACCTGTATCTTTCTCTGTGTCACAAGTTGTAGGTGCTGATAGACTAAGTATATTTGATGCAAGGTCCGAATTCACTGACATGAAACTTTTGCACATGTTCTCTGAACATATATTTAATCACATTTTGTTATTATTTACTATTTTTAATTAAAAATCTACTCTTGTCACTATTGCTAACAGCATGTGATCATTATTCTGTCTATGGTAACATAATGTCACTAAATTCAGGTCTGATAATGTGTTTCACAAGGTACATGTCTAATGTTGCTTGGAGATATGAGAGGGAAGAATTGCTCATTTGAATGCACTTCCTGATCTGGTCATTGCTACATATACCTATACACTGTATTTCATTCACTCTCTGTAGTTTCTATAACCTATATTATCCTGCAATGTCTGTTCTATATGCTGTCCATCTGGCATCTCAAATACATGGTTCACTACCTAAGGAAAAAAGTGAAAGATTTAGTTTATGCAGCTTTAGGTAGCTCAAACATGTCTGGCACGATCGCACAACCTCTGCTAGAAGGAGAGTACTTGCTTCAGTAAACAGACCTAACAAATGTCAGTCTTTGGTACAAGGAAGTGAATAAAGAGGAATAAGGCACATGAAGCTTTGAATACTGTGTAGAGATCAAATTGCAATGTTACCACAACATGACTTTTTTTAGATACCTTCTTTTTAGGTATATTTGCTCTCCACTTGGCAGTGGAAAAATGGGGTAAACTACATAAGGAAAAAAGTGAAAAAATTAGTTTAGGCTGCCTTAGGAAGCTCAAATATACTTAGTAACAGTATACTGTCTTCAGCACTCTGGACAGTACTGAGAGGATAAATTCTAGCTGTCATAGAGCTATTTCTGTGGCACAAGGTGTAAGACAATTAACATAGGTAAATACTACAGACTATTAAGTATTTAAGTCCTGTTAGAAGATGCTTTTTACAAATTGTATAAGAAGCAAGTTCATGGAATATATATATATTTTTAATTAGGACTGTAACAGTGCTGAAAAATGATAAAGTTAAACATGATTCTTGCAAGCAATTTATTGGTAAGCCTTGCAAAATGAGAATGTGCTTTTTAGCATATGTGACTAATGTATTACATATATACACAACCTAGTGTATGTCCAACTTTTTAGACATGACGATATAAAAGTCACTAGTATATGTTTGATGGGCACAGTACCTTTGTTGTAATCACCATGACTCATCTCATATCCCAACTATGTGTTTAGGACCTTTATGTTTTCTGACGTATGAATGTAAAATAAACCTTCCTGTCTTGATCATCACATTCAGTTGCATCCATATGAACCATAATTACCCGTAGTAAGAATGACTTTTACATAGGAATGCACTTCAAGACAGGATTGCAATCAGAAACATACAGGATGGTCTGAAGTGCATCTCCATTCATTCTGATGGCAGTAAATGTCAAATTTCTGTTGAGTAAGTTTAGCTTTGCTATGGCAATGACAGTTAATACATTAAGTTGCAGTCTTTTGCCTCCTGTATTCCATGGGTTCTGTTTGCTCTTACTAAAATATTATAACATTGGTTAAGCCCCACAGTGAGAATATGTCAGAACTCAGACATATTTAACATTTCAAAGTGCAAACCTCAAAAGCCATGCCAGTAGGTAGGTAATCCATTGTTGAACAGTGGTAACTGTGATGATGGATGGCACATCTCAATGCTGTGTTTCACACCATTACTGCTATCTGCTGTAAATTGTACAAATTTGGCTGCCAAGGAGTCCATCTGCTTTCCATTGTGCAAAAGCAGTTGGCAAGGCTGTGCACCACTGCACAATGTCAGTAACAGACCTAAATTAGGCACCAATTCAGACATAGTTTGCCAGCTTGACTTTTGCAGACATGCTGATAAGGAAGAGAATGATGCTAAATTCAGAGCGCAAAGGTGGAGTGGTGAGGAGTCCAGGATATTTGTGGCACTATTTTTGAAGTGCTACAGGTTTAGGCTACTGCAGATATATTATATAGGGTCTCAGTATAAGGCAGAGGCTTGGAATAGCTTAGCCAAGGCTATCTCTACTGCAAATGGTATTCCACACACGGGTGGGGGGGGGCAATATCATCATCACTATAGTGAGCTTAAAAAATGCAAGCAGGACCTCCTATGCCAATGGGAGGCTGAAATTAGGACTGGGAACACCCCCCCAGTTGTGTATGTGTAATGACCCATAACTTATTTATGATTCAGCAGTAATTATCTAGCTAGCCAAAGCAACTACTCGTTACACTTTCATACATGTTTTTCTTCTTTTTGTTCTCTATGGCTGCAGAGCAGATTGCTGTAAACCATAAGGTGCACCAGGCAAGGCTAACTCATCTCAGAGAGGAATGGGTTAACTATGAATCAAGTACAGAGTAAAGCCATAATATTTTTTTCATTCTCTCAAGCACCAGCATCTTAAAAAGGCATATCTAATCATTCATCTCAATCATGCATGCTTTCCCAAATAAGTGTTGCCATTTGCATTAGGCAATTAGAATATCAACTTTGCTGTGTGTGGGTTCCGTACCCAGAAGAAGCATTTTATATAAGTTGATAATTAATTATAAGATCTTAATAACTGTCTGTCAGGAAGAATTAGATTATGGTGATTGTAATTATTAAGTTAGAATGCATACATCCAGTCTGTCATAGTGAATGAAAGGCATCTGTTTATTGTATCAGGTCAGTGATATTTCTTTATTTAATACCACATACATACCTTTCCATCATATATGGTTATTTCAATGCTGTGTAATAGTAAATTACCATAGTTGTTTATGTATTCCCAAATACAAGTTTGTTTAAAGTTTGCAAAACAGTTACATAACATGTATCTAATTACCCCTTTATTTTTTGTCCCCACCACCCTTGTCTCTCTTTTTGTTTTCCCTTTTTTGTCGAGGCATGGTTATAATTCACTAACAATTTGCTGTTTGTATATATTGCTGTTACAAATCAATCATCAACAGCACAGAGCGCTACACCAACCACTGCAGATTGGCCTAACATACATCTGCAGATGGCAGCACAGACTTCCAACACTTCAAGGTCACAACCTGTCAGTGTTGCCTCCACAACCACTGCTCTACCTGTGTCAGGTAGTTCTGTCCTGGGTGCTGGTGCAGTGGTACTCTCTGGGAGCAGTAGTGGTTTAGGTGGTGATTTTGTCACTTGGCAGGAGCTGATAGGGCTGGTGGAGGATATAAGGGACAGGGCCCTTTGTGCATATACCAGCAGGGTTGAAAGGGTTTTGCGCCACATTTCAAGGATGATGTCACATCTGGCACTGATGCACGGAACTGATGATGAATACAGTGAGGACTAGAATCTCACTATTCTCATGCACAGAAATTTAGTTTGTGATCTTGGGTAGTTGCTTGAAATCCATCCATTAGTGCTCAAAGTATGTTGTGTCAATGTTATTGTGACAGTACATGCCACTAACACTATCAAAGTCATGCAACACAACACACAGGCAGAGCTAACACAACCTCCATATCACCATCCAGTATTAAATGAGCTGTGGGATGCCATGTATGCAGAGATAGGCATGATATTTGAAATTGCTCACCTATAGCACATCACAATTTTCATTGTCATGGAGTATTCCATTCTCTGTGTATGCTGCAGATTGTGTGAATTAACTTCCCAGGAGAAGATATCCCTGGAGACATACATGGTTGGTGTAGAGCAGGTGCCCTAGACCCGTGCCCATCACAGTGTTTAATCACCCACTAGAGCTATGTCCATGTACGCCAACACATACCCATCAACACTGTCCATGATTTCCCACTCCTGTTACAATGGAGGCACCACAGCTTTATATACTTAGAAATTTACTAGAACAAACAACAGACTTTGCATTAGCATGCTTACTTCTGAGGGATATTTTTGAAGGTAGTACAGAATCAATATATTTAGGCACATTTCTGACTAGTGTTAATTTTCTGTTTCAGGGTATTTTGAAATAGTAGCATATGTCTGGCTGCAGCAGGTTAAATGAGGGTTAGGAGCAATTTGTAAGATTTTTTCATTTCATTTTATGTACTTTCCTGTGATTGAAATATTATATCAGAAACATCATATATAGTGACAATATGCATACTAACATGATATGTGATAAAATATATGGCATGGTGGAAAATAAAGCTACAGACTACAGAAAAGAGGATCTATCACAGGGCTGGTGGTGCTAACTTTTCATGACTGACATTCTCAGAGTATCTCTTACTACAAACAGTGCTTGTTCATATTGAGATTCATCAGATGAGAGGATTTCATAATCTTGTGTTGATACCTTCTGGATGTCTCCTGTGGGAGGTTACCAGGTGTAGCCCTCTGGAAGGATGGTTCAAGACATACACAAGACACATTAGAGGGATTTTATATATATATATATATATATATATATATATATATTTATATATATATATATATATATATATATATATATATATATATATATACACACACACATATATATATATATATATATATATATATATATATATATATATATATATATATATATATCAGTCTGGCTGGGAACAACCAGAGATCTCACATGTTGAGTTGGTGAATTTTGCTAAGGATAAAGAATTCTGGTCTATCCTCCCCAGTTTACTATCAGTGTGACCATGGTCATATGAGGCCCTAGGCAGAGTAGTGGAGCAAGGGCTTCTCCACTGCAGCCCCTTCCCCCTACAACCATTTCAGTGTTCCATAATTTGACTATCTATCCCCAGTTACCATAAACATTGTTCAGTCCTGTCAGTGTGTGTACTGTTTTCTTATTTATTTCTACAATGATTACAAATCCTTGGATTTAATTTAAAACTTTTATTTCAAATTGTATTTATTTATTTATTTATTTGACATTTGTTGACCAGGATAATTCAACTGAGGTACTGCCCTTTTTCAGTGGAGGCTCGGGAAGAAAAGCGCCATATAACAACATTTAACATCAAATTCAAATACAAAATCTAAAAATGAGCAACAAATTATATAACAAATAAAAATATCAAAGTTCAAAATAATTCTGCAATGGGTGTTACAGATAGAAAACAGAAATATCAATAATTTGCAGATTAATAAAACAAGTACAGATACTTTAGAATTAGGACCAGGTAATCATTGGAATCTGGTAGTTCAATATTTGAACCATTGCTAGTAGGCAACTGAGTAGATTAGAAGCAGTTTGAGTTATGCACCAGAGGTGTTGAATTCTAAATGTGAGAGCCAAGGTAATAAACTATGGCACAGGTGTCAGGTTACTAGTACAGGGTTGAACTGGGTGATAGATAAAAGTAGAATAGTGAGATGAAATAAAAAGAGGTAGCTATAAGGAAATAGGAGTTAGTGGGTGGAATGAGGTAGATGTAGGGAGATAAGGAAGTAAAATAAAGTAAAATAAAGGGGGGGTGGGAGGGGTAGGGAAGGTGTTCATGTAGGATATCAGTGACAGATCCAAGTACTGGAAAGGTGTTTTTTGAGAGCTTTCTTAAAATTGTGGACTGGAGTGATATTTCTGATGGTCACAGGAAGCTTATTCCATGAAAGAGCAGAGAGATAGCTGTAGAAAAACTGCCCTAAAGTATTTTTAGGTTTATGTATCTGTAGGAGATATTGGTCAGAGCTCTGAAGAAGTTGATGGGGCAAGTAAAAGGAGACAAGTGATGAGATAATAGGGCAGGATGAGGGCTTGGTAAGGACGGAGTGGATTATGAGAAGTTGAGAAAGCAAGAGGTGGTGAGGAAGCTCTAGACAGCTAAGTATCCTATGGGCAAGGCAGTGGTGAGTTTTAGGAAAAAGATTAGCAGCAAATCTAGCAACTTTATTACAGGTGGTTTCAAGTTTAGAGAATAGTGAGGAATGTAAGTTAGTAAGGACTTGACAGCTGTAGAACAGGTTAAGAATAAGTTAAGTTTCAGCAAGTAAAATTCTGGTGTCAGATGTGAGGAACCAAATGTTTCTGTAAAGAAGACTGAGTTTTTTGGAGCTATTCTTTATACTATAAAGTACGTGAAGGTAAAATTTAAGTTGATCATCAATGATCACACCAAGGAGCTTACTGTAGGTATTGGGTTTAATAACTATGTTGTTTGAGAGAGCAGATGGTAAATGAGGACTTTAGGTGGGAGAGGGATTTGGGAGGAAGAGTAGAAGTTTTGTCTTTTTAGTGTTGAGTATGAATTGATTATTGGTAAGCCATGATTCTGTGAGGTTGAACAATTTCTGTGTAATGGATAGTAGGTCAGAGAGGTTATCAGCAAAATAGATGTTAGTAGAGTCATCCACATACTGCATGAGGGATGACTGAGGACAGGATACATAAAGTTGGTTAGTGAAGATATTAAAGAGAAGAGGACTAAGAATTTATCCTTGTGGTACTCCCATTTTGATAGGGAGAAAGGGGGAGAGAGCAGAGAGCCATTTGACTGATTATCTGTCACTGAGGTAACTGTTGAACCAAGAAATAGTATCTGAAGATAGGTTAAGTTGAGAAAGTTTGGATAGTAGGATAGGGTGAGAGACAGTGTCAATTGCTTTGGAGAGGTCAAGAAAGAGACAGGATACCAGTTTGTTATTGTCTCTGGCATAATATATGGAGTTACTGAAGGAGATGAGAGCAGCTGTGGTGCTATGGTGAGGGTGAAACCTGTGTTGGGTAGGGGTGAACAGGTTTTCCTTGGTAAGATATGCCATAATTTGTTCATGAATGCAGTGTTCTAGAATTTTAGAGAGGGGAGAGAATAAGGCAATAGGTAGATAATTGGAAGGTTCTACAGAGTTTCTACCTTTGTGGTGGGTATTGTATAGAATTTCTTCCAGAGAGTAGGAACTGTGGATTGTTTAATAGAGTGATTTATGAGAATTGAGACAAGATATGCTATGGACGTAGCAGCCATCTTGAGGAAGGAAGATGGCAGGTTGTCTGCAGGTGGGGAACAAGGTTTAAGGTTAAGAAAGAGCTTTTTGATGTAGCTAGTGGGAATTGGATTTAGTAAGAAAAGAACTTGTAGTGGGGGGTAATGAGAGGTGAGAGGTTGGTTTAGTTTGAGGACTGCAAGAGTTTGCTAATGGTGTCAATGAAGTAAGAATTGAAAATGGATGTGTTTTCATGGGGCTGTTGCTATGGCAGGGGTTGGGAGTCGAAGGATTACCAGGGTAGAGAATATGGTTCATAGTTTGCCAGAATTGTCTGGGGTTTCTGTCTTCAGTGGACAGAAGTGTGCAGTAGAAGGTTTTTTTTGTCTATATTGTGTTTTTTAGCCAGGTTACGAAGTTGTCTATATTTTTGATAGGGTGGAATTAGTTCTATGCCAGAGTTTCCAGGCAGAATCTCTGTTCTGTATTAGTGATTGAGTAGTTTGGGTGAGCCAAGGAGAAGAACGAGATTTAACTCTTATTGTCCTGAGAGGAGCAAACGAGTTTAGGGTGTTGAGAAAGATGGAGTTAAATTGTAACACAGCCTCATCTAGAGGTAAGAGTGAAAGGACTGACCAGTCTATAGAGCAGACAGTGTTGTTAAAAGTTATAAGGTTGAATTTAGTTCATCTATGACTTTGTGTGGTCTGGAGAGCAGGTTGGAGTATCAAAGCAAACGTATTTGAGAGTGATCACTAATGGAGTCAGGAAGTGATTCAGGGTGGTGGTAGAGGTGAGGGTGAGATACAAGAATCTAGTCAAGAATGGAACCAATGCTGATAGATTGTCTATGAAAAGTAGGAGTGGACATAAGTTGAGTGTATCCATATTGACTGATGCTGCAGGTGGGGGAGTTAGAGTTGTGAGTTTGCCAACTGATGTTGACATCTCCTAGTATAATGGTTTCATTATGTATGTTATTAGATAGCCAGCAGAGGATCTGTTCTAATAAGAATATAGTTTTGCTAGGAGGTATATAGATAGCAACTATAGTTATTGTTTCATGGTCATTGAGTATGCAGTTGGCAATAATGAGTTCGGCTGGATGAAAAGGGGTTTTATTTATGGGGGATACAGTGAGATTATCTAAGTACATAATAGCTACACCACCTCCTTTTTTAAGTGTGCGGTCTAGGTGTAGGATATTGTTACTGGTAGGGAGAAATACATTGTCAGTGATGTGTGGTTTGAGCCTAGTTTCACAAAGAGCAACTATATGGTGGGAGTACTGGGCTATCCAGGCATGGTATTCTGTAACCTTGAAATGTAGTGGATGTTGATGAAGTAGAAGGAGAAATGTTTGAAAGTAAGATTAGGTGGATGCTGGAGTGATTGTGTACCTGTAGTGAGAGTAGGTGGGATAAGATCAGGGCCAGGGTTAGGGTGAATGTCCCCCTGAGAGTAATAGAGTATTAGGTATGGAAGGAAGAGTAGGTTTAATGGGCTAGTGCGAGAAAGACCTTTGTTTGGAACTGTTATAAGGATAGAGTATAGGAAACAATTTAATTCTGGGAAGGGTGAAGTTAGAGGTGTTGAGAAGTAAGGGGGATATTGGAATAGAATAGAGACGGACATTCACTAGTGTGAGATGGAAGGAAGTTGGGGTATTAGGTTGCAGAGTAAGTTGAAAGTGGTAAGAAGTGAGATCAGAGAGAAGTGGAATCAGGAAGGATACATTTTTTATATTTTTTATTTATTTTTATTTTATTTAAGTTTGATGACTGGGGAAGTCCACTGGGCCAAGAAGAGCTCATTTTCAGTGGGGGCCTGAGGAGAAAAGCTCCACAATACTTCCAAGTTATATTTCACATGTTACAAAAGGACATAGCTCATACAGCTAATTAAACATTTACAGATAAGCTCCATAATATTTGCAAATGGCTTCTCACAATTTACAAAAATGAAAAGACATTATTCAATACAGTAATTTCAACATTTACATAAAGTGAATATTTTTGCTATAAACTCAATTGTAGGTTTAACATTTCAAAATATATAGCTACTAGCCATTAGTAGGTTAGGAAAATATTATGCGTGGAGAGGGTAATAGTATAATAGAGATTGGAGAGTATAGTACAATAGATATTAGAGAGAAATTAGTTTTTGGTAGAGGAGGGATTGTTTTGGGTGGAACTAAGTAATAGTAAAGGTAATTGGATGAGTCAGTGAAAAGTGGAATGGGGGTTTAAGTTGGAGCATGGCAAGGGCATTTCCATTTGGAAGAAAGATGAGAGAGTAGCTGAGATTTGAAATTTGTATGATTAGGTAGGTTGCATAGGTGTGTGGGGAGAGAGTTCCACTATTTAGCTAAGGAGTGGGACAGCAGTAAATGACTAGGAGGTCATGCAGGTTTGTGGACCTGAAGGAAATTTTGGTTTTTGGATCTGAGTGAGCAGTTGGGAATGTAAGTTTTAAGGAAGTGGTGAGAGCTGTACAGTTGTCAGATTTAAAGATGAGCTTGTGGGCAATGGTTTGTTGTAGGTAACTTAGGTAGTTGGGTAGTTCAAGCCAGTTGAGGGTGAGGAGGGAGTGGCAGTGGTGGAATGAGTTTTTTGAATTGGTCTCAAATTTGGAGATCTTGTGGTAACAGGATTCTAGTTTGGACCGAAGGCCAAGATGGAGATTGTTGAAAAGAGGGGTACCATACATAAGGGAGGGGAGTAGGAAGGTGGATGCAAGAGTTTGATGGGTAGAGAGGCTTAGGAAGTTTTTGTGCCTATAGAGGAGACCTAACTTTTGGTGGGTTTTCTTGATTGCGGAGTGGATCTGGGTGTCAGATATTAGTTCTTCATCAATAATGATGCCAAGAAACTTGGTGATGGGAATGATTTCAAGGAGGGTGTTGTTTTGCCTCTGTATAGTGAATGTGGATTTGTCAATGGAGTTTTTGGCAGGGAAAAAAAAAACATTAGTTTGCTTTTATTTTCATTTAGTGCCAGATGGTTAGACTGCATCCAGGTTTCTGTTTTGGAGAAGGCTAGTTGGTTTTTTGCTAGGAGCTCGGAGGGGGAGAAGACTGAGCAGATTATTGCTGAATTATCTGCATATTGAATGATAGATGAGTCTGGGATGGATTGGTTAAAGTTGTTAATGAATAGGTTGAAGAGAAGAGGGCCAAGGACAGAACCTTGTGGGACACCTGTGGGTGTGGGAAGGAAGTGTGGAGGTTGAAGTTTTCCATTGGACAGCTTGTTGGTGGTTGGACAAGTAGCTGGAAAATCAGGCAATGGTGGTGGGAGAGAGGTGTATGGTGGAGAGTTAGGATATAAGTAGGGTAAGTGAGATGGTGTCAAAGGCCTTTGACAGATCTAGGAATAGTGTGGATACAAACTTGCCTGAGTCGGTTTGAGATTTATGGTTTCAAGAAAGGAAAGAAGGGCAGTCATGGTGCTGTGGCCAGGGTGGAAACCATGTTGGTTAGGGGAGAGGAGATTGTTTAGTGTTAGGTGTGGCATGAGTAGTGCTTGTATTGTTTTCTCTAGTATTTTAAAAAGAGGGGAAAGGATGGCAGTAGGCCTAAAGTTGGAGATATCAGTATTTTTGCCACATTTGTGGAGGGAGATGATCTAAGCAGGGTACCAGATAGAAGGGATGTACGATTCTTGTATGGATATATTTATAAGAATAGAGATGGGATAGACAATGCTGTCTGCAGATTGTTTGAGGAAGGTGGATGGAAGGTTGTTGGGTGCATTGCGACAGGGTTTGAGTTTGAGGAGAAGTCTTTTTATAGTGCTTGTGGGGATCGGCTTGAGGCAGAAGGATGTGGAGGAAGGTTGATGACTGGGGTGGTGGTTGGGGTAGCAAGGGGTGGTGGTGGAGGAGGGGGTGAGAAGGAGGTTGATAGTTTAGCTATGCAGTCTATGAAGAATGAGTTGAACTGGCTGGATCTTTCTAGGTTGGAGTGGTTGGGGTCTGGGCAGGAGTTTTCTTTGTTGCCAGGATGCAGCATGGATGAGATGGAGTCCCAGGATTTTTGGGGATTTGTTGAGTGCAAGGACTGTAGTTTGGAGTAGTGAGCTTTGTGCTCTTTAATTATAAGTTTTTTGTGGAGTTTTGTAGTTGCTTATACTCTAGGAGGGTGTTAGGGTTTTTATGTTTTTGATATTGTTTCCATTTTTTGTCCCTTTGGTGCAAAGCTAGTTTAGTATCTTTTGATAACAATGGGCAGGGATTGGTTTTGATGCATTTGGTTTGAGGGGAGGCCTGCTGATTGAGAAGTTTTAGGAATGAGTGGTTAAAGTAGGAAACAGCATCATCTAGAGAAAGGGTTTTTAGGGGGGACCAGTCAGTATGCTTTAAACATTGGGAGAAAGTTAGAGGGTTGAAAGAGGAGAGGTTGCGGGTTTGGATGTAGTATTGTTTAACCAGTGGAGATGGGAGATGGTCGGTGAAGGCTGGTAGGTGATCGCTGAGAGGATCAGGTAATGTTCTGGCTTTGATGATAAGGTTTGGGTGAGTTGTTAGGATCCAGTCAATGATGGTACTAGAGGTACCATATTTATTTGGTCGGATTGGAGATTGTATTAGTTCGGAGAAGTTGTACAGGTTGATTGTGTGGGACAGAGCTTCAGAGTTAATAGTATTCCAGTTGACGTTGGTATCACTGAGTATAAATGTTTAATTTTTTATACTGGAGGATAACCAGGACAGGATGTTTCAAGAGATTTGATATTATCACCAGGGGGAATATAGAGTGCAGTAATACATATGGACTGTGGTTGTTTATTTTTAGTAAACCTATTATAATTTCAGCATTGGCAAAGGTTGGTGTTTTATTGGAGTAGGGAATTATGGTATGGGAGGTGAGGTAGATTATTGCTACTCCACTTCCTTTTTTTCTAGGCTCTGTCATTGCAAATGATTTGGAAACCTGGTGGTAGGATTTTGCTATCTTTTATATAGGTTTTCAGCCAGGTTTCAGAAATGGCAGTGATGTCAGGGTGGTTATGGCAGAGCCAGGCATGGAGGTTAGGGAGTTTGTTTTTTAAGCTTTGTGCATTGTGTTGTAAGATGAATGGACTTTGAGTTTGTGGGTTGAGTGGGGGGTTTGATTAGATTGATGTTAGGGATGGGTCCGGGGATGGGGTGGATGTCACTGGCTAGAGAGAGAAAGAGATGTGGAGTAGAAGAGTGAGGCAGTGTGTTGGGCAAGGGTAGCTTGGGTTGTGTGAGAGTAGTGATTTTCTGGTAGCACGTATAAGAGGAAGTACAGGGGGGTTGGGAGCAGTTTTGGTTTGAAAAAAACAGATTGGGTTAAAGGTAAAGAGTTCATGTGAGATGGATGAGTAGGATGGGAAGTGAGGTTGATGGTAAGATGTAGTGGAGTGTGTGTGAGAGTTATGACAAGGGTTGGGAAAAAGTGTGAGACAGGTAAGAGGAGAGAGAGATTAGTAGGGCAAATGGGGTTATAGGGAGGGATGTTTTGTAAAGCATTGTAGGAGGAGTGGATGTTTGGGCTGATGTAAATCTACAGGTGGGTGGAGTTTGGCTTAGGTGTATTGTGATTGGAGAGGTTTTGGGTGGGGAGGAGTCAGGGGATGTATAACAATACAGGTAGTAGAGGCAGGTGGAATTTGGGGGCAGGGTAGGGAGTGCAGTGGACCTGAAGGGCAAACATAGTGGATTACATCTTCCAGGAGGAGCAGCAGTCGCCAAACAGAAAAAAATCAGTGAGAAGGTTAGCAACTACAGAAATAGGGAAGCCTATCATTTTGGTTTGAATGTTACCTTTCTGTTTGTTTTTATTATTTATGCACCAATGGGAGCTGGAGTTCACTGAGAAGTAGGAAAATAATGTAGTTATGCCAGGCAGAGGAAGGAGCATGGAAAATGGAAGAAGTACTTATGGGGGAGGTGAAAATGTATTAGGAATGAGCTTATGGAGAGTTTGTGGGAATGGGTGGATAAGTGATTATGCAGAGGAGCTGTATATTGAGAATAGTGGTGGGAAGAGGGAAGAAGGGAGTGGTTGAATGTGATTGGGTAAACTGTGTAGGGAGGGGGTAGGATGAGGGGGTAGAGAGGTAAATACCTATAAAAGCAAGTGGTGTTGGGATGGGTGGAAATGGGGATAGGGTAGGGGAGTATAGTGAGCTCAAGTGCAGAGGGGGCAAATGGAGCAGGATGACCCAACCTCAAGTATACATAAAAAAAATCATTAAAATGAGCAACTGTACTTGAAATAGGAAAGTAAGTCAAACCACTTTTCAGAGTTTAAACTGGATATGAATGACTGGCTGTGGCAGCAAGTAAGCACAGGTATATAGCTATTCGGAAGAAACCACAATGGAATTACAAACAAAAGTAAATGTAGCTATACATTAGAGGCAGTAAAGGAGGCGAAAGTTGGGAATCTAGGAAGGGGTGTCACAGTGATGTTCTGTGACTGAATTAATTAACAAATGCCTAAATAGGTAACTGATATTGAGTATGAACATACAGGCTTTGCAGTTGAAACTGTGGTAAGACTATGTAATGCTAACACTAGTGTCTCGTTAGTGGCTAGGCTCTTCTCGTTGTCTCCAAATACTGCAATTGAGCTCTGTTTGAGAGTGTGCGACTGTGAGAAATTCAAGGTAATGCACATCTTTGAGGAAGTCCAGGAGGGAAGAAAATATATATCATTTATAGCACAAAACTGATCACCATTTTCTAAACAAAATAATATAAAACTTTTATGCCCTTGAAGCTCACATTCATTGAAATGGCATTGAAAACCCCATTCAAAGAAAATGCTTCTGGCCAGTGGCAGACTAATTTTATCTTTGGGCTGTTTTCAAACCATAGGCCCCATGCACACATTTTTAAGACCATGTACACATGCATGTGTTCTTTGACTCACCTTCCTAATTGTATTAAATTATATTCCTCAAATAATACAGCAGCACTTGTTAGAATGTGTTTTAAATTTGTAGTTTTGAACATTTTTTCCAGTAAGCAATGATACAAAATGTATGAACCAATAATGACTACAATACCCATTTCCGAACACTTCAACCATAAATGCTGACTCAAGCTTCTGTCATTACAATCCACCAATATCAGTCAATATCAGTAAATATGCACAATCTCTGCACTGCTTTCAAATGATATAGCATAAACACTGACTGCCATTTGCTAAACAAAATAGCTGTACATTAAAAGTAGACTTAGCATGAGCAACAATAAACTTCTCTTCACTTGAAACTCATAGTTCCTTAAAAATATATTGAAACTCACAATACGCTGAATATGCACTGAAACTCACAATTCCTTCAACAGACTGATAGTTGGCGTAGAGGACTATATAGGATTAGGGCTCTTGTATCCACTGAAACTCATAATTCCTTAACCAGTCTGGTAGTTGGTGTAGAGGATTCAAGGCTCTTGTTTTCTGTAACCACGGAACAGGGTTTGAGCCTGAGTAAGTTAATTGACTACCCTGCCTCCCTTAACTAGGACATTGTATACACAGCAATGAACAGAATGCCTAGTTTGAAATTCTGCACCCATCTCTCTTACACAGCATCAAATGTGGAGTGTGTTTACATCTGCATTGGTATGCCTATGTCATGTTAAAGATGCCTACATGGTCCTTGTTAAAGAAGAAAATGCTGCTACAGCATTAAAGAAGAAATGCTTAATTTCTTTAAAATAAGCCTCCTGGCCAAACCCCCCCAAGCCACCAGGCCCTAGGCTACTGGCTAGGTTGTCTAGTGTTGGATTTGTCTCTGAACAGAGGCAAATGCACACTCAAAATGTGACATGGTGCAGGTATGTTAGAAGTATGTAACCATTGTGTGGACAATATGTTATTCTCCCTGGTGATACTATGATTTGCTAGTGTCACAGAGTGCCACTGTAATTCTAAACCATAATTAGATGGTTATATAAAGGTGGTTGTGAGGTTGCCAATGTTAGATGACAATAAATGTCACACTACTGAAGCAGTGATAGAATCAAAATATTTAATTATCCAGTTACAACATCTGTACTGCACATTATCAGCAGCCAATGTCATGGGAGAATAATGAATACAATTATGACAGCTGTGGATTGCCAAGGAGATGTATCTGGTAAAGTTATTTTTACAGCCAATCAGGGCTTGTAAAAGTTGCTGCTACATATGTATGTAAAAAATCATGATTGCATTGGCAGTCACATTTGCAGAAGTTAAGCACTGCTGTAGTCAAACATCCTACCTAGCTATTCACACATTATTGAGAATACTGTCACATATGCAGACACCACAGGAGAAGTCTGACATTAAAATAGCTTCATTTCAATTGGAAAACAATTACTTTATCAGTGTGTTGAACCACTGGTGTAGGCAGAAACATAATTGTGTAATCAGGTGCTCTCAATGATGCCACACAAAAAACTGGTATGTGAAAGATAGAAATATTTCCCCCACATAAATGCTTGCAAAACTTCCCCTCTAAAACATTAAATGGCTATCTTTCAACCAATAACACTTTACTTTAGGCATTGAACTAAAAATTTGTAGACACAGTACTGCCTAAATAAGCAGAGTTTCTTTTTTGTAAAGAGTAGAATATAGTACTGTTCAAACAGTATGAATAGCTGCATCATTGTGTAGCAATGATGTGGATGTGAAGAGTAGCGTTTGGACAGAGTGGGTTAGGTGAGTGTGCGATAGTGATGGACCTTAGGGTTAGGGTTTGGGTTAAGGTTAGTGCATAGATAGTTGTGTATGTAAGATTTAGTGTAGGTTTGTAAGGTTTTTGGTGTGCTTGTGCTGTGTGTGTGTTTTACGGAAAAGGTATTTGTTTTGTTTTGTTGATTGTCGGGATTGTGGTTTGTCGAGCATGTGAAGTTTTGCGTTTTTGAACTTTCGGTTTTGTGGTGTCGGTTATCTCGTTGTCGGTGTTTTTGCATGTCAGTGTTTTCAGGTAGACCCTGTCATCCATATATATTCAAAAATTTTCAACATTCCATTAAGTCATCCATACCAGACTATTATATTAGCATAATATGCAAAAATGTATATTAGTAAAATGCTAATAGTTGACAGCAGATTCAGCAAATATGACTGTATGAAACAAGGTTTACTATCAAAATGTAGAATTAACGTTGGAGAACATGGGAATGTCGAACGACAGTTGGCCACTTCCCGTGTTACAGGACTTTACTTGAGTGAAAGTCTTTATCAGCAAATGCCACTGTGCATTCGCCATGTGCTCAATGTTTTGAACAGAGATCAGAGTACAGTGCAGATTGTGAAATGTATCCCTTTCCTCAATGTAATGCAATCTTGGGTTGGAATATATACGTTGCAGGGGGTGTGGAGGTGCAAGGATCTTGAACCCCTGTAAAAATATGAATGCAAGTGTAAGATTTTCACTTAACTGTACAGCTATATATATGTCACATCCAGTATTCAATGAAAATGTTGAATATGCTGATGTTATTCTTCAGAATTGACATTTTCACCTATTTAATATGCAGGAATTCAGAGTTGTCTTTCAACATTATAAACATGCTTTGTTTTTAACATTGAGATTTTGATAGTAAACCATGAAACAATCCTTACTAACCTGAGTAATGTAATCCTTACACCCAAATATTTATCTTGTTTAATTTACAGTAAACTGAATAAACACAGATTAACACAGTGGCACACATTGAGATAGAGTAATGCAGAACAAGGCAATCAATTTTAAATGTATTGCTATAAGCATTTTACTACCATTTAGTATTAGTTACATTTGCTGCCCCATGCCAAACATTGCACAAATGTAGAGTTGGACGAATAATGATACAGAAGGGAGAAGATACATCATCAGGGTGGCATGGAGGCAGGGGCAAAGTAAATTCCTACTGAAGAAGGATAATGGAGGCTCACAACAATATGTAGCCAACAGGTACAACTATATTACCAAGCTTAAAATAGTTATTAACAATTAGCTAGCTGATGGCTGGGATACAGCCCATGTCATTTAAAAATATCTTATTATACATTAGAGGTTTACCTTAATACACCACAAAAATACTACTTTCCAGTATTAAAATTACACTATTGAAGCACAATGAAAATGTATGGAAGGAGGAAGGTAGAACACAGAAAGTTAGAGACAGAAATGGTGTAAATATGTATTTTAGGGGGTTCACTATAGAATCCCGAAATATTGAAATCCCGAATTTCAGTATTCCAAAATTCTATAGCTGAAACCTTTAAATACCGAAACCCCATAACAGCGAAATTTAAAATCGCGAACCTACAGTGCAAATACACCACACACATACACATAAACACAATCACCCCCCACAATCAAACAAACAATCCTACACTACAGACAAGCAGGGGGCAAGCCCCCATGCACCCCCCATGTGGAGGGCTGCATCTCCACACCCCCCTCTACTTATATATACTAACTCTGAGATAGCACCATCACACACACAAAGATAAATCACACACACACATTTCACAAGCAAAACATACACTAACATACACAAAAGCCCCTAACCAACACTTTCATACGTATTTACCTACACTTACACCAATGCGTTCACACACTGCAAAACCAGAAGCTCTGAACTTCGGTATTTTGAATTTTGCACTTCTGGTGTTTCAGAATTTCAAGGCTTTGGCATTATAATTTCGAAATACTGAAAGTTGGGATTTCAGTATTTCGAAATTATAAAGGGAACCCTTTTTAGGACATGTAGAAACATCTGTACAGTGTTAGTCTTACTTATGAAATCATCAGTAATCGTTCCTCCTGTGTACGATAAACTGATTGCTATAGATACAAATAAGGGGTGGGAGAGTACAATAACCCTGAATACCTAAGCAGGATAAGATTGGCTTACTAAGTCTCCATGTTGTCTTGCTGAACTATTCCAATGTTCTGTTAATGGAATGTGTTACATGTACAGAAATACAGACATTTGCAATTAAAGATATGATAAGAATATAAAATGACATGAGGTAATATATAGGCATACTGCTGTAATCAGACTCATGACACTATGGCAAAAAAACCCAGCTATAAACAGGGTAACTGTCACAACACCACAAAGGAAGTCCTTGGTGAATATAGCTACCAGTCTAATGAATGTTACATTAACTGTACCACAGTATGGCATTACTTTGTATTCCCATAGCACAGTGGATTTAAGCACATTTGTGCAAAAGTAACCAGACCACTGCAGATTGAATTTCTGGTGTTGCTGTGGGGGACAGGGTTGCCCTTGCATTTGCTAATTTGGTAATGACCAGTTGGGAGCAGAAGGCTATCAAAGAAAATGCTTTGTACAGTAAGGTTGCATTTTATAGACATTACATTGATGATCTTCTCTTTTTGTGGAATGGATCGTGTGATGAATTTCTTGCCTTTACCAACTCGGTGAATTTTAGAACTGACTTCCTAAAATTTACCATGGGATATTTTGGTAAAAAAGTGAACTTTTTAGACATTTCTATTAGTTTTGACATCATAAGTAATAGTTTTGTGAGTAGGATTTTTAGGAAGCAATCATTTGTCAATCAATATTTACATAGGAAATGTTTGCATCATATGCATGCTAAGAAGGGAGTCATTAAAGGTCATCTGATTCATTTAAGTAGGTTAACCAGTGTTGAAACTTATCAAGAATAAAGAAGGATTGTCTTAGAATTTTTTATTGAAATAGGTTATAGTATTGATTGGCAAAGAAAAATTGACAATGAAATTTTATTGCTTAGACAAAGAAAAGCTTGGACAATCTAGAGGAAATATGATTTCAACCAATTGGTGGTTTTACATCACAATAAGGAAGTTGTTATGACCAATCAGATGTCTTACTGGTTAGCTTTCCCTATTCCCATTACAAATTATATGTTTATTATTAAAAATATTAAAATAGAAAATTGGAAGATCATTTAAGGGAATGTTGACTTGGGAGAAAAATACGTCCCAACAAAGACCGACTAGCTCTATTTTTGGTACTTACTGTTGTGGGGGTTGTAATCAATGTTGGTTAGTTTTTAACATCTGCAGTATCTATTTTCCAAATCTGGACTTAGACATTTGGGCAAGTGGTAGATACAACAGTAAATTAGCATTTATTGTTTACACTGCCATGTCAGTCTTGCAAGGCATTTTACGTGGAAAAGACCTATCGGCAGTTAAAGAGAAGGATATACAAACATTCACTAGTGATTTGTATTAAGGATGCCAATAATTCACTTGCTAAGCACAGTTTAGTTTGTAAAGACTTTAAAAAGTTTGTGTTCTTTGTGCTAGACAGTGTAGAACATTTAGATTTTGGTGAGGATCTTGAAAATTTGTTGGAGTGTCGGGAAACACTTTGGTGGATAAGACTGCAAGCAGATCGTGATCTGGGATTGAATGATAATGTTAACTTAAAGTGTTTTCGAAAGAAAAATAAGCTAAATATATTAAAACAGTGTTGGGCGATTATAAAATATTTTTATAATGTGGTTATTTTAAGTGTTTATTTTATCTATTTCTGGTTTGATTTCCATTCCTGCTTGACATTGATATGCTTCTGCTAGTCTAAGCAGGAAAGTCATCTTAGATTTATTTTCCTCATGTTTCAAAACTTTCACTACATTTGGGTCTTGTGAGGTCAGTAGATATGTGTGCAGTCCCACAATTGCAGATCTATACATGTAATCAATTTCAAGGTGGCCAATACCACCTTTGGAATGGGGAATATATAATCTTGGTATGCATTGATTTTTATAAATCATTTGGTGAGCATGAAGCATCCTTTTTGTTTTCCTATCAAATCTGTCCAACACATTTTGGCACCAGTCAATCACTCCAAAACTGTTAAGTTATGATAGGAAGAGCAAATTGATTTATAGCTTGAATTTTGTTCCTATATGTCAATGCTGTTTTCAGGATTAATTTAAGTCTTCTAAAATATTCCTTACTAAGTTTTATTTGCATTTGTTCGTGTTTTATTGTTGATCCTTCATCAGTTCCCAAATATTTATACACTCCTTCTTGCTCAAGTTCTTTTATGTCACATTATTGTCCCAAACTGATGTTTTCCTGCTTTAAAGGTTGCTTTATCACATTTATCAGGGCCAAATGACATTCTTATATCATCTGAAAAAGTTTTGACTACTTGCAGTTTTGCTTTCAGTTCCTCATCTAATGAGCTATACAGTTTTAAATCATTGCGAAAGAGAAGATGAGAGGTTTTTACTCTTTGTGGTTTTCTAGGAGCCAAATTATAGACATGGCCTAATCTGTTAAGTAGAGAGCTTAAAGGGTTAAGGGCAAGACAGAATGACAGCAGTGGCAGGCAGTCGCCCTGGAATATCCCTCTTTAACATTTTATCCCTGGAATAATAATTTGCCCTTTATCATGGCTTAATTGCAAAGTGGTCTGCCACTATTTTATGATCACTGTAATGTAATTGATCAGTGTAGGGTGCATATTATACATTTTTAAGCACTCTTTTATCCATGAATGTGGAATACTATCATATACTTTTTTGTAGTCAATCCATGCCATACTTAGATTCTTCCCCTTTTTACAGTTCTCCATTATGACTTTATTTAGCAACAGATGATCCTTTGTTCCATATGACTTTCTTTTATTACCCTTTTGTTCTATTGCCATGATTGAATTTTCTTCTAAATGACTATAAAGTATGTTGGCATCAATTCCAGTGTATAGTTTATAAGTAGTCAGAAGGCAAGCTATTGGTCTATAATTTTTAGGATAACTTGTAGATTCACTCTTAAGTAGGAGCATTGTTTTTTCCTGTTGTTAACCAGGTTGGTGTCTGTTTGGGGTGCACATAATAGCTCTTACTCATGGATAAATCTTCATGCAAAGATGTTAATACTTTTAGCCAGAAGTTAGGTACTGTATCTGGGCCTGAGGGTTTCCAGTTGGAGGCTTTTCTTAACTTTATCTCAATCTCTCTGGCTGTTACTTCATCCCATTTCATATCCTGTGCCTCTGAACTTCTTATTCTTTCTTTTACTTCTTCTATCCATTTAGCATCTTTGTTATATTCCACAGAATCTTCATAGATATTTCTCCAAAATGTATCAAATGCGTTTCTCTGTTTTTTAATTTCTGCAAATTCCTTGGGTTTCTAATACAATGATGGGAATGGACCACATTCCTATGTCAAAGTATGATTAAAGTTCATGAAATTAGTATTGTTTCACTCTTTGATGTCAGCCAAAGGTGCTCTTTGCAGCACGCGCAATGTGCCCAGCAATGACTCCTTTTACAGTTCATACAGAGTTACATGTATTAGTAGTATATCTAAATAAGATTTTAGACTCTTTTTTATAAAACCCATTGCTCCTACTACTATTGGATCTATTTGGGTAACTTTCTTCCACATTGCTCTCATTTCTGCTTGCAGATCCTGATATTTTATAACTTTATGTCACTCTGTATGCAGGACACTGTAGTCACTGGGTGTGGTGATTTCAGTGATCAATGCTACTTTTGTCTTCTTTTCCTGGACCACTACATCCACTTTTCTAGCATCTATCTTTTGAATTGTTGGTAATGGATGATCCCATGTGATGTAGACTTCATCATTTTCTATGATGCTTTGTGGCTCATGTTACCAGTGCTTTTCAGCCACTTCAAAACCATAATGTTTGCACAATCCCCAGTGCAACAGTCTCGCCACATTATTGTGACTTTCAGTGTACAGTCCTTCTGCCATTAGTATGTCACAACAAGCAACCAGGTATGTGACTGTTTCCAGTTCGGTTTTACAAAACCTACATTCGTCTGTTTCTCCCACATGTTCATTGGACTTTGTGAACCAGCATGTATGTAGCCCACTATCTTGAGCTGCCAATATTAACCTTTCATCTCTTGGTTTGAATTCACCTTTCCTTAACCATTCCTGTGTTCGTTCCTGATCAACGCGAGGGTCTTCAAGAAGTTTTCTATACTTGCAACTATATTTATCCATTTTCCACATTTCTTGCCTTTTCATATGATTCTTCATCTTAGATTCTTTCTTTTGTTTTTTTTGACACATTCAGTTGCTGCCTGATTTTTATCTACTTCTGGTTTGATTTCCATTCCTGCTTGACACCAATATGTGTTAGGTTAAGCAAGGAAGTCATCTTAGATTTATTCTCCTCATGTTTAAAAACTTTCACTATGTTTGAGTCTTGTGAGGTCAGCAGATATGTGTGGAGTTCAACGATTGCAGATCTGTACATGTAATCAATTTCAAGGAGGCCCATTCCTCCTTTGGAATGGGGAATATATAATCTTGTTATTCACTGATTTTTATATATCATTTGGTGAGCATGAAGCATCCTTCTTGTTTTAATATCTAATCTATCCAACACATTTTGGGGCCAATCAATCACTCTAAAACTGTAAGTTAGGACAGGAAGAACAAATTGGTTTATAGCTTGCATTTTGTTCCTAGATGACAGTGCTGTTTTCAAGATTAATTTAAGTCTTCCAAAATATTCCTTACTAAGTTTTATTCACATTTATTCATGTTTTACTGCTGATCCTTCATCAATTCCCAAGTATTTATACATTCTCTCTTGCTCAAGTTCTTTTATATCACATTCTTGTCCCAAACTGATGTTGTCCTGGTGCTGCAGTTTTACTGCTTTAACGGTTGCTTTTGCACATTTATCAAGGCCAAATGACATTCTGATATCATCTGAAAAGAATTTGACAACCTGCAGCTGTGCTTTTAGCTCCTCATCTGATGAGCTATACAGTTTTAAATCATTGACAAATAGAAGATGAGAAGTCGTTAGACGTTGTTTTATAGGAGCCAAATTATAGCCATGGCCTAAGCTGTTAAGTAAACAGCTAAAATGGGTTAAGGGCAAGGCAGAACAACAATGGTGACAGAGAGTCACCCTGGAATATCCCCCTTTGAATTTTTATCCCTGGGATAATAATTTATTTTTAAGCACACTTTTATCCATGAATGTGGGATAATATCAAATGCTTTTTTGTTGTCAATCCATGCCATACTTAGATTCTTCCCCTTTTTACAGTTCTCCACTATGATTTTATTTAACAACAAATGACACTTTTTTCCATATGACTTTCTTCTATTGCCCTTTTGTTCTACTGTCATAATTGAGTTTTCAACTATAAACTCTGTCAGCATCAATTCCTGTATATAGTTTATATGTCACTGGAAGGCAAGTTATTGGTCTATATTTTTGGGGGTAGCTTGCAGGTTCACTGTTAAGTAGGAGCATTGTTTTACCTGTTGTTAGCCAGATTGGTGTCTGTTCAGGGTGTGCATATAAATAGTTCTTACTCATAGCTAGGTCTTCATGCAAAGATGTTTAAACTTTTAACCAAAAGTTAGGCACTGCATCTGGGCCTTGGGCTTTCCAATTAGAGGCTTTTCGTAACTTTGTTTCAATCTCTCTGGCTGTTATTTCATCCCATTTCATATCCTGACCTTTAACCTTCTTATTCTTTCTTTCTTTTACTTCTTTTATCCATTTAGTATCTTTGTTGTGTTCCATGGGATTGTCATAGATATTTCTCCAAAATGCATCTAGTTCTTCTGTTTTTGATGGTCTTTCAATTTTTTTTACCTTTTTTCCCAATTCTCTATAAAACCTTTTTGAGTCATCATTAAATTGCCTACTTTGTACTTTTCCTTTATGTTTATCTGTGTATCTTCTAAGTTTGTCCGCCTGTGCTGAAATTTTTAATTTATTGTTTGCTATAGTGCATGATAGAACCTGGTCTGTTTTAATACTGCACACTGCTTTTATCACATCTATATTTCTTAATGTTTTTGTTGATCTATTCCCTCTTCTATAGTCTTCTAACAGTGACACTTCTTGTCTTAATTGTTTTATATTTTTCTCTATTCAATACTTCCATGATTGTATTCAATTTCTCCCCTTCCTTTGCCTCACTACCCTGTGCTCTTGTTGTAGAACTTTATCAGTTATTAATTTAGCTGCACAGTAATATATCCTGTTTACTTCTGTTATATCGCATGGAACACTAGGGACAGTCTTAATTACTGTGTTCATTTGTTTTATCAGACTTCTGAGTTTTGGGGTTTTATTGACCTTCTGCAGTCTATTTCTTTCATTGATTTTAATATATCTATTTATGTCCATTAAATCAAGCAACTCTTCCCTTAGTTCATTTTCTTCCAGTATGAGAGCACATCCTTTGTTTTCGACTTCATGCGGGCATTCTATAGAAAGTTCTGTAGTATCTTCCTGTGGCACCTGCTCTTCAATTTCATCCTGTGCCATCTGTTGTTCTGTCATATGAGAACTCAATGACCTATCACTCCTCAACATTGACTGCATCAGAGTTTCCACTGTCTCCTGTTCCTTCCCTTGTTGTCTAGCTTTAAGTGAACATTTATACTGGTTTCCTGTGGAAGGCTCCAAAATATCCTGATATGGCACCTGACCAGTTGCTTCCTGTTCCACTGGTTTCCCCTTAATTTGGATATCCATTGTTCTATCCTGTTGTGGTGCTTTCTGAATTAGATTTTCTACACTGAATTCTTCACTTTGCAGGTGCTCCACAACCTCAGTTTCTATTTCTTTAACTTCTCCATTACTGCTTTTCTACTTTTCCTCTTTGTCTTCTTATTTTTTGTATTGTACAGTTTTCCATATGCAGATTCCTTTGCCTGTATTTCTCTTCAAATATCTTTGGTGCTTCTCTTTTTTGTATTGGTTAGTTTTGCTTTCTCTTTGGCATAAATATTACAACATATTAAATCTCTTTTTCTTTCCCATGTCCATATTTCTTCTTCAGATGTCTTTGTTTCTCTGTATGGAATGCAGAGTGTTCATCAAGAGATGTGATCTGTCCTCTGTTACATTTTCTATTGTATTGTTGATGTTGGATTGCTGTTCTGTTATGTTCCCTGTAATTCTATGTGAGCATGCCCAGTATTAGTATGTCAGACATGTCTGCAAGTCACCAAGTGCAACACTGGACTCCTGACATGTCATCCACTCAGACTTGACATTGGTTGCTTACGTATGTTGTTTATTAGATTGCCATGTATCATTTGCATAAACATGCAACACTTGCCTAACTATTACATACTTGTAGGTGATGAACCCCTTTCCTATTAGTACCACAGTCATTTCTTTGCACAGACATGTTCATTTCTGAGTTACCTGACATTACAGCTACAAAGCCTTTTGTTCTTCATCAGTGCTGCCAGCTTTCATACATTAATTCCTTATATATGTGATGAATGTAAATCTTTATATGCTATGAATGCATTCTATGCATTCACCCTGTAATGTCTTTTTCATCTTTGAGAACTGGTGTCTGATGTCAGCCTTTTAATTAACATGTACATCACAGCTACACTCTGCTTTGTTACAATGCAGCATTATGCCCCTATCAACTTTCTTTATCGGCATGGCTATTATTTCTGTGTGGACCTGTGGGATTGGCATTTATAGTAATTATCATTACAACAGTCTTGCAGATTTTACATTCAAAATGCTTCTTATACACTTTCACCACATTTGATTGCAAGATAGGAGTACACTTTAAATTGTTCCCCTCTGCAACATTGCCATTTAGTATATCACACTTTGGTGTACCAGTTCCTCCATTTCACTTCCCCTCAATCTGTATTGCGTCCTTGTACTTTTACCCTTAATATGTGTGGGCTACAGCTCATGCTCATATCTGAGCACTGCCTCTATGCAATTCATTTTGTTTACATTGTGTACTGCTGCATGCAAGCACCTTCTCATTGCAATGACCACTACTACTGCTGCCCATTGAAAGTGCTTGTGTCCATGTAGGCGCAATGAGCAGCATGCATATTCAATTAGTGGTACTACTCATCTGGCTAACACCCTTACTTCATGTAGGCACCTATACGATTGTTAATGAATCTCAAGATATATTTCAGGACTGCAATTATCCATTTAAGGTACATTTTAATATGCACAGCACATTTTGCAATATGCCAAAATTCATTAATCTGATATCCAAAAGAAAACTGCGCTGAAACTTTTATCCCTTCAATTGGAGAAAAGTTCAGAAACTGTTAGCTACCCAGAAGTACATTGGGCTATTCTCATCCTACTAATCAATTTTACTTTAAAATTGAGGACATTTAAAGTTTGTTTTCATGCAGTCACCAAATAGGCGATGCTGTAACTTTGACACAAGCACTGATAATTTTATTCAATTTGCCTCCAAGAAGTTTAATATTTTAAATAGCATTCGGATGCATGTTGGTACTTAGCACTGGCTGTAAATCATTACAAGTTAATTTAATAAGTAGATACAAAATACTGCCTTAACTCAAGTATTACTCTTTCATTAAAGGTCTCTTGATGCATAAGTCATTAAAATAATATTAGAGATAATACATCAAGCACAAAAATGTATGCATGTTTATACCCAAATGTGAATTAAATGTATATACATTTAAAATAAAACACACACAAACAAACCAACACACACACATACACACACACTCACACACACTAGTCAAATCTACCCCAGTCCTCTAGCCCCCCGATTCACTTTACAAACCAAACAACTCATGCACCTACAAGATAAAGCATGGAATTTCTGGCAAAAAGGTAAGACCACAAACAACTGCCAGCATTACCTTCATCTTCATAATAAAGAGAAAGCTCAAATAAATTAAGACAAAAAGCTTATTACCTTTCACAATAGAACCACCACATCACCAAATCCTCAGATTGTTCTGGTCCACCATTTCTCATTTTTCAACTTTAAAACTGAGGCAAATCCTCCCAGTCTAACTCTCTACCACTGAATTTGACTTCCATGTAGCTGATACTTTAAACACACACTTTATCAATACTGCTACCTCTCTTTCAAACTCTAACCACAGTACAGACTCAGCTTCTACTTCTGCATGTCATACTGAAAATGCATTTACCTCATACCAGTCCCGCCAAAACTATCAAACACTATAGCATTCTAAACAGTTAAAAAACTAAAAAAAAAAACTAAAAGTCACCACCACATCCAAGTATAAACCCTCTTCCCAAACTATCTAAAAATAACAAATGAAAGCTCAGCCTATCATGTCTCTATCTTAATTAAAAGTTCTGTCCAGAAAGCAGAAATAATGTTTCTGCTCACAACTGCTAACTTTCCTCCTCAAGCACAAGGTCCTCTCCCCATGCCAACATGGCTTCTGTTTTAGTTACAGCACTGACATCACTCTCCTTTCTATTCTCAACAATAAAAATGCTCCAAGGAACAAAAAACATTTTGTGTCCTCAGTATTCCTTGACCTCTATAAAGCCTTTTATACTATCTCACACCCCTTTCTTCTTCATAGACATCAGACAAAGCCATCCTATGGTTGAAATCTTAACTTTATCATAGAACTCAAAGTGTAAATTGGCTACCAGCCTTCTCCACATTCCTCTTCATTCCATTTGGTGTCCGTCAAAGATCTATTCTCAGTCCACTTCAATTCAATATATTCATCAACAATCTGCCCACTGTGCTAACCAACTCCACTCTGATCCATTTCATGGGAGACTCGGCCTCCATCTGCTTAGCATCTTCTACTTCTGAGCTTCAGAAAGTGACTCAACAGTCCTTCACAGCTGTGGAAATCTGGTTTCTGGAATTTAACCTACCCCTAAACACCAAAAAGCAAATCGTATGCTCTCTGCTTTGAAACCAGTACTAACACTGCTCATCCCACTTACTGTTCTATCTTCACCATGCTAAACTACTTGGAATCACTCCTAATGGATGCCTAATATTTGATCTACTCATTCACCAAGTAACTCATAAGACCAACCAAAAATTAAGTGTCCTCTATCGATCCAATAAATGTTTGTCTGATCAAGCACGGAAGGCCAGTAATCTTGGCTGCATTATCCTTGTCCTGACATACACTAAATCTCAACAATCTTTACCAACCTACAATCAGCGCAATTCATACAATTTAAGCAGTCATGTAAGATTTCAGTTTACCACCAACCTTCACAATAGAACAAACCACTGTGTTGCTCCTAAATGGCTAAACTGACTCCAATAACCTCTTCAAATTCAACCAATTAAAAGTTTCTCAAAACATCCTCTAACAGCCACAAACCTTCTCTCCCTAAGCACTGTACTGCAATGGTACATCCATTCTTATAATTTCTATTCATCTGAAATGCTTCTGGCAAATGTGACCCCCTCACACAACTTTCATGGGATTTCACTATATGCTTGCAACATGATAAAATAGAGGAACTCCCTCCCCAGCTCTCTCCACCTACTAAATGTATCAAAACCCTTCAAACAGGACAGAAAATATTTCCTTCAAGATACATGGCAATGTCACTACTGTGAGCCACCTGACCAGCTCCTCCTTCTCCTGTCACTGCACAAAAAAATACTGCTTCCCCCAGCAAAAGCAATGTCACTGCTCTGAACCACCTGACCAGCTCCTCCTTCTCCATTCACCTGTCACTGCACAAAAGAATACTGCTTCCCCAGCTAAAGCAACGTCACTGCTCTGAACCACCTGACCAGCTCCTCCTTCTCCTTTCACCTGTCACTGCACAAAAGAATACTGCTTCCCCAGCTAAAGCAACGTCACTGCTCTGAACCACCTGACCAGCTCCTCCTTCTCCTTTCACCTGTCACTGCACTAAAGAATACTGTTTCCCCAGCTAAAGCAACGTCACTGCTCTGAACCACCTGACCAGCTCCTCCTTCTCCTTTCACCTGTCACTGCACAAAAGAATACTGCTTCCCCAGCTAAAGCAATGTCACTGCTCCAGCTAGCTGATCAGCTTCTCCCTCTTCCATCTCCCCCCACATAATAGCATACTCCTACCACCACCTATAGCATATTTCTTTTGCAGACTCACTTCTTCTAATATCATCAGAATGCTCCCCAAATATATCACTGACCTTCTCAATGTCCTCATCTACTTATTTTCCCAATTAAATATTTCTCTGGCCACTACATACCTCACCCCTGTATATCTTCTGCTATACACTCTTCAATAACTCATCCCTCACACAATCTCACAGAGTATCATCTCTATCTCATCTCATACTAAATACTTCTCTATCTCTAGCCAAGGGTCTCCTTTTCACTACTCATTGATATATCACTGTCTCTCTTCATTCTCTCTTACTTGCATCACACACTTGTATTAGCCCACTCTTGGCACCCAACAATCATTATCCCTTCACCACTTGAGGGCATAATTATTTCCAGTACTGACTTTGTATAAACATTTTCTTTAAAGTATGTGTAATGTACAGTCCAACCACCAAAACTAGCTTTGTATTCATTTTTAAAAAAGATTCACTCTGTTTATGTACTGTAGTACAACCTCCAAAACTGTCTTTGTACAACTTAGATTTTAATATATGTGCATTGCACAGTTTAATTATTTAACACTTGATATGTCTTGGTTATAAACTTATAAATGCATTTGCTTTAACAAATGTTTTGCACATTTTCATAATAACGTTTGTGTGTAACCATGGGGATTTTCTTCCCAGGCCTCTGCTGAAAAGGGGTCTTAATTCCCATTTGGACTTTCCCAGTAAACAAATATTAGCAAATAAGGAATCAAAGAAACAGATAAATACATAACTTACAGAAGACTAAGAAATCAGTAAAAAGCATGTGACTGGTCTTTTTCAGGTTCAAAAGCAGAGTTTTGGTAATGATGTTGAAGAATATTTGTTCAAGAACTGGGCATTGTGGACCACTTGTGATTATTTGGTGAAGGTTTGAGATTGAGATGCTGGTTTTACCTGTGAAGATTACATATGCTGGGTAGCATAAGATCCATTGGTACAGAATCCAAAGTCTATTTGTGCAAGGGCAGTTAATTAGTTTGTCTGGTTTACTGAGCCAAAGCTTTTCGTCGTCAACAGTAAAGGCTCCACTGAGTTGATGCTTGTCTGTTTTAGACAAATTAATGTCAATTATGCACTTTTCTGTGCTGTTTAAAAAATCCATTCTGGTTGGATGAGAGTATGGTACACTGATAAATGTAGATCATGGGCTGCTTGCATATAACTACTTCTACCAATTTACCTAGGTGGGGAGCAAAGAAATAGGCAAATGTATTTGAAGGGTGATGCAGTTAGAAGGGGGATAAGTACTACTTTCTTCAAAATTTTAGAGAATGTTTGTTGAGGAAGAGAAAGAATGAACAGATCATAAAAGTGGTTGGATAGCAGGTCAGTGAACTGTTTAATGAACAACAGTTAAATGTCCCTGGATCCTGCAGAGCCATGGCTGGGAAGAGAATGAACTAGGCCTTCAATGTATTTTGAGGATATTCTCTTTATGGTTTGTATGGTTCGAATGTGGGCATTGAAGAAGTTTGTTAGTTGGTACACTTGTCAGATGTTGGAGAATTTTGAAGCAGTCATCTGGAGTGAAAGAGTCTGGATTATTTGTTTCAGTGCATTTTTTTTGTTTATTTCTTTACATAATTCCCTGGAGTTTGTGAAAGCTGAGAATTGTTTATTCAGTAAGGTGATTTAATATGCTGAATTGCTATATTGAGCTTACTATCTTATTTCCTCTGTTTAGTGTGATATTATTCATGTATAGAGTATAATTTAGTGAAGAATGCTATTGCACCAGATAACTGTACAGAACACAAATAGTTTAAAAGCGGGTTTCTTACTTATCAAGATGATTAAAATCAAGTGGAGTTTAAAAAAATTAATCACAACTTTATTGAATACCAACATTTAACAGAACTCTAAAACTTTTTCCACAATTTATTCTATAATAAAACCAATATGCAACCATTTATAAAATAAGTGAATATCATTATAACACAAAAAGTAACACTCTCTTACCACACATTTTGTATCATAAAAAATGCTCCAGTATTCATTGATAGTCTTTATATCAAGTAAAGAAAAGAATCACAGGTCTAAAGCAGGTGCCCTATGCTGACCATCTAAAAAAACTCCAGCGATACTCTGTGGCATATCGTCTACTTAGAGGCGATCTCTGCTTAACATACAAGGCCATATCAAACCCTAAGCTGTTGGACATGCTCCACTTAAAGAAATCCCAATCCCTCAGAGCCACACACTCCAGAGATCTAAACCTTGTCATCACAATAAACAAAACATGCTGGAGGGATATGTTCCTGACCCAAAGACTCCCCAGACTCTGCAATAGACTGCCCATGCATGTCAAGGAAAGCACCTCCTTGGCCCTCTTCAAAAGAACCTTGACAACTGGATGGGAGATAGGAAATTCACCCCGGAAATCATGTTAGTCGCCCTGCTAGACAGGGGTCCAGAGAAGAAAATATTCTGGGAAAAAATATCCAGGGAATTGTTATGGCTAGGCTTGTATAGGCCCTAGGGCCGATAGCCTAGTACCAACCTATGAACCTATAAACCTAAAGCACACAATCATTATTATCAACCCCCTTTTTCCCATTTTTTTCTATATGGGGTTATGGTTGCCATCCATCCCATTGTCAGTGGGACACTCATGGGTTGAGCCTTCTCATCCTGTTTCCCGCATTCGCCGACAGTAGAACTTTAAAAGTCCCGTTTTCCACTTTTCCTGCTCTTGAATTGCCGTTGCCATGGAAAAGCAGAAAATACTTCCGGTTTTTCCACAGCAATGCGACTACGTCACCAACCTGGACCTGCAGTTAGAGGGATTCCCTTCTAGGTCCGGGTGGTGTAATTCAAGCAGCAATTGGCTGCAGGGATTGGAGGGGCGGGGATTCACCTGGAAGAGCCCAGTAAAGGTCACAGCTGTAGAGCAGTTTTGTCTTAGTGCTCTACAGCTGCGAAGGAAATACTTAATGTCTGAAATTTCCAATCCTAGTAGCAAAGAAGCCAGCCAGCCAGCCAGCAAAGAAGCCAGTCAGCCAGCAAAGAAGCCAGTCTGCAAGGGAGCCTGCTAACCAGCCTGCAAGGGAGCCTGCTAGCCAGCCTGCAAGGGAGCCTGCTAGCCGCAAGGGAGCCTGCTAGCCAGCCAGCCCAGCCACTTGAGCAGACAGAGCCAGTCATCCAACTAGCCATTCCAGCAGGAAGGAAGCAAGCTAGCCCAGCAAAAACTGTGATAGTGGTAAGTACATTACATAGTATTTGTGGCTTTAGTTATTTAAAATGGGAATATTTTGCTTTATTTAAGTTTTTAATGTTTAGAGGTAGATGAGGATGTAGTATACTGCATTTAAATCTGTGCAGTGGTTATTTTGAGATTTTTGAGTAGCAGTTTAAAATGGGAATATATTGTGGCTTATTTAAGTTTTTAATGTTTAGAGGTAGATGGGGGTGCAGTACGCAGTATTTAAATCTATGCAATGGTTATTTTGAAATTTTTGAGTAGTAGTTTTTAAATGAATAAAACCTGTATGTATATGTAATTGCTGTTGTTCTTGGGGGTATGATTTGGAAGCTTTACTTTTAAAAGGATGAACTGTGTGTTTAGAAGTTTTGTTTATTTCTGGTGGGGGCAGTGAAATATAAATGTAGTGTGATGTATTTCTATTGTCGTAGCTTTTTCTGGGTATTTTCTGTTTGCAGATAGAAAATGTTCGAGCATAGTTTGCACTTTTTTGTGTGCAAATGTGTGCAATTTAATGCTGTTTTCAGGAAGTTAGGATATATTGGTTGGGTAATTGTTCCTGTTAGTTCTTGCAAGTCAATGTGTATGTGGTACAAGTCTACCTTTTGAGGGGGAATGTTAACAGTTAATGTAGTGCATTTATTATTCTAGTAGGTACATGTTGCCAACTTGCCGATGCTGTTTCAAGATTGTTTTCATTTATACTTGTAAATGTGTACATTTAATTTTTTATGCATTTTTAATAAGGTCAAAATGTCCTGCTTTGCTTGTAATGTGAATATGGGTGTGCTTTTACTTGGGCCTGTTTATTGCATTGCTGTGGTGGGCAAATTACTCTTAATTGCTATGTTTTGAGGTAAAAGGAGTCCATGGAGTCTGCTGTACATTGTAGTTTATTTTACTTCTCTTGCAAGAAGTATTTTTAAAAGGTAAAATGTTTACAGACTTTTTTCCTGTTATTTATTTATTTTTTTTGTGGATGCATGCTCATTAGTTAATGCAGTATATTTGAGATTGTGCTAAACCATGTCGTTGTTACAGGGCAGTTTGCTTTTATTAGTAGCAAAGTTTGTATTTTGTGTTTTAGTGATGTCTTCAATAAACTTACAATGTACCGTTTTCATTATAATCCGATTATGACCAGTGTTGCTGTTGGGCATGTTCATTAATAGATCATTGCGCTGTGTAAATTAGTGCCATACATTCCTTTTAACTAGCTGTGGTCAAAAGCTAAATCAGGTCTATGGTATAAGCTGTGTATTATCATTCATTTTAGTGTTTTTTTGGTTCAGTGAAAATGTGGTTAACTTTTTTTTCTTGAGGGGTGGGGTGAGGTGGGGGGCATGTTCGGTGGTAAAAATAATGCATTTCATTTTCTATGAGCTGTGTTAATGTTGGTTTTCAATGGCCAAAATGCCCCTACATTACCTCATTTACTATTTGACCTTTTTCAAACTGTTTGCAATGTTAACTCTTTTCTGCGCCATTACTCAGTTCTTTTGCATGCCAGTGTTTTTCGAGCCAGTTCTTTTGAGTGTCAATGTTTTTTAAGCCAGTTTTTTCAAGTGCCAATGCTTTCAAGCCAGTTTTTCGGGTGCCACTGTTTTTCAAGTCATTTTTTTCAAGTGCCACTGTTTTTCAAGCCAGTTATTTTCAAGTGCCAGTGTTTTTCAATCCAGTTTTTTCGCATGCCAATATTTTTCAAGCCAGTTCTTTCAAGTGCCAATGTTTTTCAAGCCACTTCTTTCAAGTGCCAATGATCTTCAATCCAGTTCTTTCACGTGCCAATGTTTATCAAGCCAGTTCTTTTTCATGCCAATGGTTTTCAAGCCAGTTCTTTTTCATGCCAATGTTTTTCAATCCAGTTTTTTTACATGCCAATATTTTTCAAGCTAGTTCTTTCAAGTGCCAATGTTTTTCAAGCCACTTCTTTCAAGTGCCAATGATTTTCAAGCCAGTTCTTTCAAGTGCCAATGTTTTTCAAGCCAGTTCTTTCACATACCAATGTTTTTCAAGCCAGTTCTTTCACATGCCAATGTTTTTCAAGCCAGTTCTTTCAAGTGCCAATGTTTTTCAAACCAGTTCTTTCACATGCCAGTGCTTTTTGAGCCAGTTCTTTTGCGTGCCAATGTTTTTCGAGCCAGTTCTGATGAAGTAGCTACTACAGGACAAAAAAAATACTGGATGTGATGTGTAATAGCTGAACTTTGTGATCTATCTTTGTTTTTTTTTTTTTTGATACTTTGAATAAAGCTGTGCTGTTGTGCATCTCTCTGGATTCCTTTTGTTATCAGTTCTTTCACATGCTGATGTTTTTCAAGCCAGTTCTTTTACATGCCAATGTTTTCTAAGCCAGTTCTTTCAAGTGCCAATGTTTTTCAAGCCAGTTCTTTCAAGTGTCAATGTTTTTCAAGCCAGTTCTTTCACGTGACAATGGTTTTCAAGCCAGTTCTTTCACATGCCAGTGCTTTTTGAGCCAGTTCTTTTGCGTGCCAATGTTTTTCGAGCCAGTTCTTTCATGTGCCAATGTTTTTTGAGCCAGTTCATTTGTGCTGTGCACCAGTATGTTACTGCACCCACTAACACAGTTTTGGTAAATATGTTGCATGTCAGGTAAGTACAGATTCAAGCATAAAGAGAGCAGCAGCTTCATCATAGTCAACAAGCAACAAGAGAATGTGCAAGTGGCAGGACGTTTGGAAAACAGAATTCAACTGGATCGAGAGATGCAGTGATGTCAAAGCGTTCTGCAGGTACTGCAAGAGAGAATTTCTAGTGACCCAAAGTTGAAGAAACGATGCTGTATGACACGAGGCAACTGAACAACATAAGACTGCTATTCTTCAAGCTAAATCCAGTCACGTGATGACAAAGTGGGCAAGGAATGCAAACCTTGAGGGAACAGAACTTAGGATCATTGCAGCAGAAGCCTCTGAGGTGTCCCATGCTGTTATGCACAATATTTCCTATAACAGCTTTGACTGTGCAGTCAAGTTGACCAGCCAGTTGTACAGTGACTCGGACACTGCAAAGAAACTATCTTGTGGAAGAACCAAGGCTGAAGCCACAGTCGAAAATATTTTGGGACCGCACTCATTGGAATGCCTCCTACATGACCTTCAAAAACCAGGCACTTCATTTGCAATTTCATCAGATGCTTCCAACAAGGGGAACATAAAATTATTTCCACTTTTTGTGAGGTATTTTTCTAAAGAAGAAGGGGTTGTGAATGGCCTTTTGGACTTCTATGAAGACCCTGATGAATCTGCACAGGCTATTTCACAACATATTTCCAATATTATGGCAAGGCACTCCTTGCCCTGGAACAGCATTTCAGCTTATGGGGCTGATAATGCCATTGTGAACTATGGGAAGAAAAATGGCTTGTATACCAGATTAAAAGAAAAGTGCCCATCACTCCAGAAGGCTAACTGTGTTGCCCACATCATTCACAATGCAGCCAAAAAAGCTGCAGCACAACTACTGTATGACGTGGAAGTATTTGTAATGAAACTTTGCAGCCACTTCTCAGGTTCTGCCACAAGGACCAGAGACTTGAAAGACTTCTTTGAGTTTTGTGGCATGGAATTTGAGAGTCTGTTAAGACATGTGCCAACAAGATGGCTATCACTACTCCCACCCATTGAAAGAGTAGTGAAAAATCTCCCAGTGCTACAGTCCTATTTCCTCTCCCAGGGGGAAGAGGAGACCCCCTGGCAGATATGGCAGTACTTTTCAGCTAATGAGCACGGTGAGAATGCATTGCCTACACTGCCCCAGTACTATTTGCACTTTGTGCTGTTCTTGTTGATTTTAATAAACATATAAGTACATTAGAAAAATCAGCACTTACTGCCATGGAAACTTTTTGTGTAATGGTCTCTCTGATGCAAAAACTGTAGGCAAGAGCTGAAGGTGCTTTCTTTGGATGGAAACTTTGGGCACTTATGAGCACATTAGACAGCACTTCTGCTAACAAATTGAAAAGAGACTTCATTGTGTTCTTGGAGACAGCAGTGAAGTACCTGAAACAGTGGTTTGATTATACTGAAAGCAACTACTTGTTTACACTGTCTAAATTATCTCTAAATGAGCCCTTTGCTTTCAGTGACTTACTTAATGTGACCACTGCCCTGAGTCTGCAGGATGTAAATGAAGACTATCTTTTTAGGGACTATTTGGCAATTAGGCCCTTTCTCGAACAGTTATGTAACACAAGCTTGACCCCAGCAGAGAAGTGGATGAAGCTTTTCAAAGAAGGGCCTGAACTGACTGCACTATATCCAGTAATTGCTAGGGTTTTATCTATACCAACCTTAAACGCATTTGCAGAAAGAGTTTTTTCTTTGGTGAAAGGTAAATGGACCAATGTGCAAAACTGATGTAGTGTGGACTTGTTAAAAGCCAAACTAATGATAACTGTAAATTACCGGATGAAATGTTGTGACTTTTATTCAAATATTGTTTCAAATCAGACCCTTCTTCAAGCCATAAAATCAAATTCAAAATACACTGAAAAAAAAAAGTGGTTTAGTGTACTAGTGTGCGATATAAAGTACTAGGGTGCAGTTTGTAATTTTGTGTTTTTCTTTGCTTTAGCTTTAATTTGCTAGTGTACAGTATGTAGTAATAGGGTACAGTATGAGGTTTTGTATTTTTTCTTTGCTTTAGCTTTAATTGACAATAACAAGTCTTAATTTTATACTTGGCTTGTATGTGGTATGTAGATTTTTTTAAGTTTTCTTTCTGAATAGTCATGGTTGGTGTATGAATTTTTTTACTTTTTAAATAAACAAGTGTCTATTTAATGAGTAGTGTGGTTTTTATTCTTTTAAAGTTTATTTACTGCTACAACTGAGTAATGTGTTTTTTTGCAGTAATGCTTCACTTCATTTAAATGGTTTGAGTTTTCAGTATGCTGTAATGTCACAATGCTGTATCCATAACTGTAATACTGCATCGCCTTTAACACCTCTGATGATGTCGTGGTGGGGGTGTGGCCAGTGTCATACTGGTCACACCCCCTGCCCTGTTGGCCACACCCCCATGCCCCACTTTGGCCTTGTTAAAAGATGGCAACCCTATATGGGGTTGGGGTGTTGTGTAACTGTCACCTTAACTCTCTATTCAATGTCACACTGCTGCCTTCTTTGACATTCATGTCTGACATTCGCAGACCTTCTCTCACACAATCCATCAATCTCCTTGGTGGATACCCTCATTTACTTTTACCTTCTTCCTGCCTGCCCCAAATCTTCTTCACAAGATTGTCTTCTGCTTTTCTGCACATGTGCCCAAACCACCATAATCTGTTCTCTTTGATCTTTCCTGCAATTGGAATTACTTTGGCTTCTGTTCTTATGTCCTTATTTCTTTACCTGTCCCAGATTATGTTATGCATCCTATCACTCTTCTCAAGGACTTCATTTCTATAGACTTTTACTGCCCAGGTCTCTGTAGCATACAGTAGTACTGGTTGCACCACTGTTTTGTACACCTAACTTTTCAGCTTCTTTGGCATTCATCTAAAATACACTACACCTGAGACTCTATGCCAGATGGCTGCAGTCCATCTGATTCTAGCTTTGACCTCTTCATTCAGGCTTCCCTTCTCATCAACCACCCCTCCCAGGTACTTGAAACCTGTTCCACTATCTTCTCCTCTACCTCACTTCTCAGCTTCTTCTGATTTCCCCAATTTGCTGTCATTACCACTGTCTTATCTGTACTTAGTTTCATCTTATGTACCTTCAGTTTTGCATTCCATCCTCCCATCCTTTGCTGATATTCTTGATCAGAGTCTGCCTGTAATGCCACAAAATCTGCATACAGAAACTTTGTTGATCTATCCCCTCTGACCTGTTTGCTAATGTAGTCCATCAGCAGTATGAACAGCAGTGGGCTCAGAGCTGAACCCTGATGTACAACTACTCCCACTGTGAACTCCACTTTCTCTGTGAGACCACACACTGGTCCTACTTGAGTCATTGGGCCCTTGTACATGACCTGCATTAATTCTACCAATGTTTCTGAGACTTTGAACCACCTCAGTATTGCCCAAATCAGCTCTCTTTCAACCTTGCCATATGCTTTCACCAAGTCTAGGAATAACCAGTTGGACTCTGTCCTCATTTCTAGCTTCTTCTCAGCTATCTGTTTCACTGAAAACAATGGGTCAGTTGTGCTGCATCTTGATCTGAATCTGAATTGTTCATCTCCCATCTTACTTTCTACTGCTCTATGTATCCCTCTCCAGAACTTTCATGCAATGTGACAGGAGTTTGATACCCCTGTACTGCTCACAGTTGTGGATGTCTCATTTGCTCCTGTACACTGGCATGAGTATGCTTATTCTCCAGTCATCTGGGAGATGTCTTTCTCTCCACACTGCTATGAGTACCCTCAGGAGCCATTTCTCCCCTATCTGAGCCAGCATCTTTATCATATCTGCTGTGAGCTCATCTGAGCCTGGTGCTTACCATGACTTCATTTTCCTAAATGCTATTCTTACTTCTTCTAGAGTGGGCTCCTCTTCTTATCTCATTGTAGGTTGTGTCTGGGGCAGTACAACTTCTGAGGGGGTTTCTTTATTCAGAAGCTGCTGGAAGTGCTCCTTCCATCTGCCTTTGATGTCCTGTGGTCTGGTGAGCAGGTTGTTGCTGACATCTCTTACAAAGGGTATCTGACTATCTTCTTTATCTTTCTGTCTTTGTCTTGTAACCTGAAATAGTTTATTTGTGCCACCTACTGAGTCATTCCAGAAGCTGGTAGAGTGTCTCTAATGCCCTGTTCTTTGCTATTGCAACACCTTTAGCACTATCTTTGCATAAACTGTGTATCCAGTCTTCATGACCATGTTTCCAGTTCTTGAAAATAACTTAAGAATACAGCTATCACAAATTGTATCAAAATAAATCTTGTAAAAGGAAATGTATACTTAAAGGGAACTATGTCCTAAATCAAAATCATGATAAGTAAAATCTGGAATATTAATCCTTAAAAACCTAATGAATATTTGCAATAGCTTTTCTACTTGATACAAAGGAACTGCTAGATAGCAGCATATATCCTGTAATCAAAGATATGCATAATACATGTTCTTATAGTTCAGGGAGTTCAACAGCATCAATAACAGGCAAACAGAAACATAAATATACCAAACATAAAAGCAAGATTGAACTTTGTAGTTTGCTCTATTAAAGCCTCAGCATCTTGCCATTACATAAAGGCTATGTCTCTTTCCAGACTCTTTGGTATATAACAGAACTGGAGTTAATTAATCTAAATAATACATAGATGCTTTTTAGTAATGGCAAAACAGTGTGGCATTTAGGTCTCATCTCTAGCATTTATCATTTGGTGAACAGCCCCTTGCCTTTACTTCATTAAGGGGATACTATACAAAGGAAGTAGTCTGAGCATTTTAAATGATGGTGGAATTGGTAAGGTATGAAACAATCATGCTCAGGCAATATTATTCCAAACCTTGGGAGAAAAATCCTTACCAATGACACTTTTACATTTATTTTTAACATCAATAAGGTTATCTTTGCTTTACTCAAGGTATTTTGATAAAGAGATTTTAGATTAAGAGGGAAGATTCAATAAAACCTAAACAGTCCGCTAACATGGTAGTGTACTGTTTTGTATTCAGTAAGTGGCTCTATATGGTGTGTAGAGCTGTGCAACCATGGTAAACATTGTGGCATACTAACTGCAGCATAGACAGATGAATTGCATGTTAACCAACCAATCCAAGATGGAGGAGCTATTCAAGAAGCTATAAAGCAACCGTGTACACTCAGTGCTGGTTTTTCCTGCAAATTCCAAAACCTATTGGAATACAGCCATGGAAAGGAGTCTACACAGAAAGAATGATAGGGGCTGCTGTTGCTTTAATTCATGTGTATGTGCAACAGGCTGAAGTTTATGTTGCTGCTGCTGCTAATATACAGGGAGTAGTACAGGGAGTAGATAAAACTGTTTTTGTCTACTCCCTGCTCCAACTTTTGTTTTCTTGATAATTAATGAGCTTTTAACTACTTAATTCCTCCTCCTGCTTAACTGCATAACGACTTTCTCCCTCTTCCATCCCTCCCTTAACTTGCCTTCCACCTCCTTCTCTCATTTCTTTTTCTTTTTCACGTTCCATCCTACTTACTTTTCCCGCCCCATCTCTCATCTTCTTCATTTACCCTTTTCTTTCCTCCTTCCTTCTCCCCTATATTTTACAATGTAGTCCTCTTATCCCTTTCTCTCAATACATATGCCTCATTATTCTATGTAAGACCTGAATTTACATGCATTCCATGGTGCTCATAACTATATAATATTGAACTATTTTGTTTTGTCTAGTACTGTGCCATGTTATTATTGTCTGTATTATGAACATGTTTAACCTTGCTGTTAGTATCATGTTATATCAGCTTTATCTATTTCCTATAATTTGTTTATGTAAATTTCCTACCAATTTCATTTTTTTGTAATTATCTTGATCTTTTTTTGGAATTTTTTATTGAATCTTCTTAAAACTTTATGTAAGTCTTATTGTTACCTGGGAGCTCCTGGTAAACAAATCTCAATAAATAAATAAATAATAAATAATAGACCACAGCCAGGAAGGAAAAGAGTTTCAGACCATGGTTAACTTATCACAATCTGCATAAGGTGGAAATTGTAGAGTGCTACTGGGTAGATAGACACACACTACAGGAACTCTGCAACTTCTGTCGTCCTCAGCTCAGACATTAGGACAAACTGAGGGGAACCAATAGCATTGGAGACAAAGGCATGTGTAACACTTAAAATATTTGCTACAGGAACCTTTCAGACACCAACATGTGACATGCTGGGGGTGTCACAGGCATCAACATCCAGGATCCTCCATCAGTTCTTGAATGCTATGCTCCAACATGCCAGTGACCACATATTTTTTTTCCAGTAGTCCTGAAGACAGGACCACAAATATGCAGGAGTTCTTCCCTGTAGCACACTACCCTGAAGTACTGGTTGCCATAGATTGTACACATGTAGAAATCAAGGCATCAGTCAGAGAACAGGAAAGGGTCTACATAAATAGAGAGTTCTTCCACTCTATTAACTGTCAAGTCATGTGTAATGCTAATAGAATCATCCTGAATGTGTGTGCTGGCAACCCAGGCAGTTACCATGACTCAGCTCACAACTGTATTATATGTTCACTATGGTTGATATCCCCCAGGATCATTTACTGGGTGATGCAGGTTATGCACTGGATCTGTGGCTGATGATGCCCATCAGCAATGCATACACGCTCAGTGAAGAATGTCACAATGAGGCACACACTTAAACCAGAAATATCATAGAGCATGTGTTTGGTCTGCTGCAGTTGTGGTTCCACTGCCTAGATACATCTGGGGAGTCCTGAAATCCAATCCAAGTACATGTACTGAAAACTTCACCATCTTTGCCATGTTTCACATCATCATCTCAGAAAGCGGATTCTGTAGGATCAACAAACGGAAGGGGCACAATTCCCACATCCAATGGCAAGGTCACCACAGTCACATGAAGGTGAGGATTCAAAAGGGGAAGTAGCAGAGGCTGTGGGTATAGGCAGATGTAGGTGTGCTCAATATGCCGTCACATTGGCTAATAGGCAACAGATAGCTAAAACCTTCATCCTACACACACATACATATAGTGACATTGATCCCAGGCAATGCTCATAACCTTTACCTAACCATGTAATGGCTGTGTACTCCTAGCATCAGACAGACTCAGCCCTGAACTAAAACTGTAGCAGTTGCTGGGTTTACAAGGTAAGCGTTGAACCTGGAATGTTAAAACAGAATTGTGTAATAATATGAATGAGTATCATATCCTTGCATGTTGTTACTTGCTAATGTAAGTAAAATATGGATGATTTGTACAGCAATGATTGTAACATGTGACAGCAGAGACTTATGTGAATACATGTGTTCTCTATCATGTAAGAGGCCTCAGGCATCAAAGATTCACACATTCATACCATGATTGAGGTGGCAGTTCATCGTTGTCATACCTGACCATGAGAACTGGGTCTGCCAGGAGTTGCACTGGCACGTGCACACCCATATCAGATGCACTGCTCCTACCTGAATGTGACTGATGTCTGCTGGATGAGCTCCGCTCATGAAGACACCCAGGACTAAGACCCTATGGCCTGCCATGTCTGGGTGTGGACACATCAACCACTGATGGAGCAGTGGAAGTAGTGCCACTATGGGAATGTGATCGGGCACTGCCACATTGAGTAACATTGGATGATGTGGTTGAACTACACCCACATGGATTCCATCCCCCTTACAGCATATGTTCCATCACAGCAACTGCCCATTCCAATGTGTTATTCATCCAATCTACTGAATTGGAAATATGGTGGAGGCTCTAACACATGTCAGCCTGTGCTTCATCTACAACACTAAGCATTTATCTGAAGGACCTATTGGAATGTGCTTGCACCTCCATGATGGCCCTAAACATACAATGAGTAGCACGGGAAGACATACCATGATCAGGTGGAGGATGGACAGCAGACATTCTCCAAGCACCCATAACAACCCTCCTGTATTGCATTTTGCCCACGCTTTGGCTATGGCCAGAGTCAACAGGCAGTGAAGCAGCAGTAACCATACTGCCCTTATTGAGTACCTTGCTGTCCACCTGTCCAATATCTGAGAGCTCACTGGAATGGTTGGCATAGGCCTACTTCCTGTGTCCAGTGGAATTACAGTGGTGGCTGAATGTCAACCTCAATATCAGATTCAACCTCTGCACCCCTTCAAGGTGCCTCTCTTTGGCCACTATCTCCATCAGAATTTGCTAATACTCTGACATTACGTGGTGGGAGTCCCACATTTACACTGGCAGGATCACCTGGATATTTAGCAAAAAACACAGGAAAAAAATTAACACCAATACTACTATAGTCCAATATATGCTAACAAGCTAACAGTGGTGCCACTATTACAGACAGTACAGCAGTACAGACAACAGTCCTAACACCCACATTACAGACTAAGTATTTCTTTGAACTGCTCATCAGTACTGACATAAACATATTTGGTTTACCATGTGCAGATGATTGTAGGCTCCCTATGCTGGATGGTCCTGGAAGAAGTTAAGCAAAAGATAATGACACCATCATCAGAATGAACAGTAACACAAGGGGTTAAAACTTTTTGCCCTTTATATGTACATTAATGATACTTTTGACAAGAGCTCGGATGACATGTCCACCTAAAACCCATGTGCAATCAACCAGAATGTGTTGTTAACTGTTTCAATCTACATTGCCCCCCCCAAAAAAATAATCTTAAACAGAACTTAAGTATTGCTTTCAATATTTTACTATCCAAGAAGTATTTGACAACTGAGATAGGTAAGCCTACCTGGAAGCTCCTCCTGGGGTGTACTTGCCCTCCCTAAAACAGCAGCACCAAAGTTAATGACATACTGTTGCACACTTTCCAATGAGTTGTTTTGATTGCTAACAATGGACTGAAACTATTCATTTGATGTCAGTGGTGGCTCTGTAGCAGATACCCCCCAGTAGCCAGCATTCCTCTCTTACTGAAGTAAACAAAACAAGAACAGGAACCTGTCCCACAAAAAAATATCATCCTATACATACATTTTCATTTTGAATGTGTCTTTTTGACACACTTGATTTGGCACAATTGGCTATAACATGATTGCAGTGTTGTCACCCCTCTTTGTGGAGGTGATGGTCCAAATTCAGCTAATATTCTGTACATATTTTCATTTTACATTGTTTAAGAAATGTACAGCTATGGTTCTTTCCTATCTCTCTCATGCAGATTCCTATATTCCTTCCCTTTGTTCTTCCCCCTTCTTGCACCCCATTTCACCACTTTCCTATCTACCCCATTTTAACACCTATAATCTGGTGAAATGATAGAATCACACACAACACACACAAGCACCAAAAAAGACAATGGAGCACTTCACGTTTTGGCCTCTATGTTTGTGTGGAGTTTGGCATCATGCACCAATGCCAAGCAATTGTGAATGGTTCTTTTTTTGGTACAGTTGCCTCTGCACAATGCTACTTAAATATGCTGCACTAAATCAATGCACAGTAACGCACAGTAACGTTAGTGCACAGTATGATTTCACTGCATTTATCACTACTTATTTAAAAGTATTATATACACCTGGATTTGAACCCTATATCATCTGGGCTCAAAATGAAATGTGTCATTGCATTTACACCAGCTACCATAGAGTCAGCTAAGCAGTAGGTGTATTTAATATATTCAGTACTAACCTTCCTAATTTTAGCAATGATCCTCATGTTTGTGCACTGCTTAACTATGTGCAAACAGGGAAAGCAGTGACATCAACATAACTTGCTGGAGAGATAGATTTGTCTCACAGAGGTTGCCCCACCTTTAGAATAAGGTTCTTATTCATGTTAAACAAAGCCCCTCATTAGCCCTATTTAAGTGTAATTTGGACAACTGGATGGGTAACCATAAATGTACCCTAAGGGTTCCACATGTGTCCCTCTTGGACAGTGGCAATAGGTACTGATTTTAGTGTCTGCCTGAACCAGACACCCTTGGGAACATGGGTTGAACTTGTTTAGGCTTGTAAGGGCTCTGGGGCCATTAGCCTAGTAGCATCCTATGATCCTACAATGCCATGAAATGTGTATCTCACTTGGCAAACACGTTGGCAACCATCACACAAACCTGCTGCTTGCTGTTGCACTATGCAACATAAATAATAGCATGTATTACTTTTGTTTACTGTTCATTTAGTCTGCATGCCATGAAAATACATGTGGAAACATAAAAATGAAGTCCCTATCTAAGAAAACGTCATATATGTACAATGCAGCCATCTATTACCTCCCCCCATGCACTGCAACCCTGGTCCCTCACTACATGTTCACATCTATATCAACCACACTACATAAATTAATAAGAAATGTTGTGTGATATACCATGCACATATTTAGAATGACAATACACATTCAGATTTTCCAATACTGGCAGTAATGTGGATACCTGCTTGCATATACTGTAGTTTGTAAAGCTGTTTCTTAAAATATACTTGCACATTGGAATACAGCCACCAAATATTACACATTGCACACTTATCAATCTGGTAACATGTAACATGCAGAACTTGCAATATCCTGACAGTTGAACATGCCTACATGCCTGCACATCCATTTTATGTAGGCCTCCCAACATCTTTTCTGCAACATCCAGTGTTAATTTCATCCACCATATGTTGTCCTGCAGTCTTGTAAAAGTCAGACTTGTGCTATGGCGCTTACATAAAGTATTGAGTTCTTAAGCTGGTGTACTTAGGTATGGATTCTGTTCTCACTGCATTCAACTGAGGTGTTCATGTTTGTGCACTTGCTTGACATTACAGACAGCATTTAACATCAGACTGTGGGACACTGTTAGCATTTCTCCTCACCAGGTGCTGATGATGACATCACCTATAAACTGTTGTCTGACACTCTCCAAGTCAGACTTCAGCTGTGGTGCCTGCCTTAAATACAGAGTTCCCTAGTAAGTGTATTAAGATAGGTATTTTGTTCTGAATGCAGTCAGCACTCGTGTGTGTGTGTGTGTGTGTGTGTGTGTGTGTGTGTGTGTGTGTGTGTGTGTTTGTGTACTTGCTTGACATTACTGAGAGAATTTTACACCAGCATGTGGGACACTACTATTACTATCATCCTCTTACTAAGTTCACCTGATGTCATCAGCTATAGCTGATTTGTGGATGTGCAGTATTTCCATCAAGGCAGGGCCAGAGACTGGCCTGTAGGACAGGCACAAGTCACCTCATCCTATACAATACAGATTACACTGACAGGGCTTTCAGTCTATCCACATATGTCAAAGCATGGTTTGTAGGCCCTGTATTTTCTTGTTAAGAAATCCCTGTGGCCTCTCCATCTGCTGCAGGTGTCTGGTTAGGTACATGCAAAAGGGAATATTATACACTGTTAGTGTTCTGATGAGGTTCAAGTACAGTGCTGTTATATTATCCTAAGATCTGGATATGATGGCCTGACTTATGAGGTTCATGATGTAGCCTTCCCATACCACTGTGGACACTTGGCGGTTGAAGTTCTGATTGCTATTTCTTTTCCCAGGTCTTGCACCACTGGATTTTATCATAGGAGTAGTGTTATCAATGCTGTAATTAACATGGAATTCCACTTTGCAGAAGATCACAATAATTTGAACTGTGTTCAAGTCTAGACAGGAAACTGATGCACCCTTGGTCAGCATCATATTGCTGCTGTCGAAGATTTTCTGTAATGCTCTAAATTCCCTCCCCCATTTACATGCATACTATTAATGGACTGACATGCAGTGTGTATGTTGGCGTATCATCCCACCGCAATAGGAAATCAGCTAATGCAGTGTCTCCCCAAGGGCAGCACACCCCTTCATGTCCCCAGCCTGTGCTGGAGACCAGTCACAGAGTGTGCCAAAATGCATGCCCCCACCCCAGGATACAGAGTACAAAAGATTAGTCCAGATAAAATCACCTTAGCTAGAAGATCTAGGTGACTCTCTATCTGATAATCTCCCTGAGGAAGGAATAAATATGTGTTGTCTGGCTTGACATCACAATAAAACACAGACTAATAGACAGGCATACCTGGAATTAAGGAACAAAGACAAAAAACAAATTAGGGCAGATAAAATAAAACACTATACAGACATCTAATCAAAACATGTAACAAATCCACAAAAATTCTGGGTTGCATCTATAAAATCCTGCAACCATGTAAAAATAGTACTCCACCCCCTAACATTGCTCCAGTAATATTGCCACTCAGTTCAATCAACACGTCACCAAATCCATCCTAGCTCTCACTAACAATAATACTACGATTTCACATCCAAATCTATCATCCTCACCTACCGATCAAAACTGCTTCTTTTTACAACCTGTCCCTACTAACAGTATATATAAATACCTGAATAAACTTAAACCCATAACCCTGGCTGCTGATAAACTACCTGGAGAATACCTCAAGATCACAGCCAAAGCCATCCCATATCCCATCTCCCTGTTAGAATTGATTGCTCTTTGTCAGAACAATGTGTCCCATTTTCAAGGACAAAAAGTCAGATTATCAGGGACAAAGTTTGAAGCGGAAAAGTACATTCAACCCCCCGACTCACCCCCAACTTAGGAATTTTGAATTGAAAGTTGAGCATGAGATAAGGAATCACCTGACAACAAGAACTTTTCATTCGAACTTAACCCAGGAAGAGAAAAACACTTTGAGAACTATTTGTGAAAATCACAACCTGAGAGTAATGAAACCAGACAAGGGGGGAGGGGTGGTAGTCATGGACACAATACAGTACGAAGGGAAAATGTTGGACTTACTTAATGATTCTGAAAAATACACCAGGGTATCCATTAACGAAGTGAACATGGCCTATAGAAAGATTCATCTTTTATTATATGACATGTTAATGCAGGGTTCAATAGATCAAGACACTTACAAATTTTTGTTTGTAGATAAACCAAAGATTCCCTGCATCTTCGGGATTCCCAAAGTCCACAAAAATGCCTGTGACCCACCCCTCAGACCTATTGTGTCGGCTGAAGGATCAATAACAGCTCCTTTAGCAAAATTCGTTGATTACAAAATTAAACAAGTACTGAGGAAGTGAAAATGTTCTAAAAGACTCCTGGGATTTGTTGAGAAGGATTAAACCTTCATTGTATAGTGAACGTCTTGGGTTTGGAACTATGGACGTGATTGATTTGTTTGGTTGCATCCCACACGAATTGGGGCTTTCTTGGTTTGAAGAAAAATTAATTGAAAGTAAAAAACTAACACACATTGATTTTGTCAATACTTTAACATTCATGGAAATAGTGTTAAAAATAATTTCATCTACTTTCAAGGGGAGTACTTTAAACAAGAAAGGGTGTTGCAATGGGGGCACATTGTGCACCCACATATGCCAATATTATCATGGCTTATTGGGAAGAAACTTTTCTTCTCAATTCTCCTCTGATGAAGGAATGCTCCCTATACACTAGGTACCTAGATGATTTATGTTTTTCTGGATGGGTAGTGAGGAAAACTTTAACAACCTTTTGGCCTTTGTTAATAACACCTCCACATTTCTGAAATTTACCAGCAATTTTGATGAACAAAAGTTAAAATACCTCGATGTTCACATTGAGAAACAAGAAGGGAAACTGTCATCAAGAATTTTCAGGAAAGAAACTTTTTCTAATTCCTATCTGCACTTTACCAGTTGCCATCCCCCCCATCAGAAGAAGGGTGTGGTGAAAGGGCAACTGGTTAGGTGCAGTAGAATGACCTCGGACAACAAAGCTTTCCTGGAGGAAACAGAATTTTTAAAGAATCTCTTTATTCAGAGAGGATACCCTTTAGAGATGTTTAACAAGGTGTTGGAGGAGGTTAGTACAAAAAGATCAGACACCTTTGCCCCAATCTTAGGGATAGAAGAAACTACCACTCATACTTCAGGGTTGGGAGGTCATCTTGCTGAAAAGGGGACAGGGTTAATCACTACCTTCAGTGAACAATCTGCCTTTGTTAGGAACATATTCTCTAGAGAATGGGACAACTTTTCAAAATTTTCAGATCTTGAATGTATTTTTGACAATGAATTAACCCATGTATATCGTAGAGGGAAAACTATCAAGAATTATCTTGAAATGCGAGGGATAAACAATGGGTGTAACAATTATGACAAATCCAAGAAGGGCTTACAAAAGTGTGGGAAATGTAAATATTGCTCTTATTTGATTTGTGGGGATAGTATGGTATTAGAAGCAAGGAATAAGACCCTCCGTTTAAATACATTCGCCAATTGTGACACTAAAGGCATCATATATTTAGCCGTTTGCAAAAAATGTCCCTCTTTCTATGTCGGAAAGAGTGAAAGAAAGCTCAGACAGAGAATATCGAGCACTTATATGATGTCAGGGTGATGAAAGAAAAATGCATTGAGTAGGCATTCAACAAATTGTAACACCACAGGCTACTCATTTTTTGTATTGGAAGTTGTTCCCACTAACCCAAGAGGGGGGATGTGGGAGACACTTATTGACTACAAAGAGTTGTACTGGCAGCTCTTTTTAGATGCAAATCGTAATTTTGGGCTTAATGACATGGTATCATTGGCCCCAGTTTTAAAGATGAGGGCTGCCAAGCTTTGATTTAATGAAGTTCTTCCTTGGTCTATTTTATGATCTTCACTGTTTTGAAATTTTATATACATTCTCAAAAGACAAGTCTTGTATTTTCAGCTTAAAAAAAGTTTAGTGTGTGGCTGTAATTAACTCAATGACCACAAGATGGTGTCTGGTTATAATATTAAACCTACAAGTCTGAATGACATGTTATATAGTAACATTTTCAAAGAGATTCATTTAAAAGTATAGAAAGTTTTTAAAGCATTGGAAAACTTACATTAAATATATACTAAATATGTAACAATTTGAGTATAAATGGTTTTAGTGAATTGTATTCATTTTTGCAAGTGTTTTTAACATGGCTTTCATGAATTAATTACTCAATTAAGTGATTTTAATTTATTGTGCTGCTTGATTGGACAAGAGATCTGTGATTAAATTCAAACAGTATATAAAACCACCTCATTTTAAAATTGATGTATAACTGATGAAGTTGTCGACGAAAACGTCTATGTGGATACGTTATTGTTCTTTTACTGATCCAGTCTCTACTGTGGAGTTTTTAAGTGCTTATTAAAGCAATTTTTCCTTGGAGCTTCGATTCATTTGTGCCTGGTGGAGTATTCTTATCTAATCAAAACATGTAACAAATCCACAAAAATTCTGGGTTGCATCTATAAAATCCTGCAACCATGTAAAAATAGTACTCCACCCCCTAACATTGCTCCAGTAATATTGCCACTCAGTTCAATCAACACGTCACCAAATCCATCCTAGCTCTCACTAACAATAATACTACGATTTCACATCCAAATCTATCATCCTCACCTACCGATCAAAACTGCTTCTTTTTACAACCTGTCCCTACTAACAGTATATATAAATACCTGAATAAACTTAAACCCATAACCCTGGCTGCTGATAAACTACCTGGAGAATACCTCAAGATCACAGCCAAAGCCATCCCATATCCCATCTCCCTGTTAGAATTGATTGCTCTTTGTCAGAACAATGTGTCCCATCACTGTGGAAAATTTGTTATTTAATACCACTTCATAAAGGGGGTAGCTCGGTGGAAATATCTGACTACCCTCTGATTGCCATTCTATCTCCCCTGTCAAAAATCCTCAAAAAGTGCATACATTCCCAAATAATTAACTACTTCTTTACTAATAAACTATTTACCAACACCCAACATGGTTTCCGGCCTAATAACAGTACTACCACAGCCCTTATTAGCTTTACCAGTACTGTTAATCAACATTGGAACAATGGCAACCTTGTCTTCGCTGTCTTCCTAGATCTCTCCAAGGCCTTCAATATGGTCGCCAACGCCAAACTACTAACATGGATGGCACAGTGGTGCAGCAATAGCATTGTTACCTCATAGCAAGAGGTTCTCCAGTTTGATTTTTGGCTGAAGTGCCTTCTGTGCAGAGTCTGCATGTCCTCACTGTATTCATGTGGGTTTTCTCTGGGTAATCAGGTTTCCTCCCATGTTACAAAGACATGCGTGTGGAGCATTTCTCCACGGGCCTCTACTGAAAATAGGCTTTGTTCCAATTTGGACTTTCTTGGTAAACAAATGTTAAATAAATAAATAAATAATAAAAATATATAACTGCATTCTCCGAATATAATCTAAGCTGTCCAACTCTTGCCTGGTTTCAGGACTTTCTAACTAACCACCAACAGGCAGTAAAATGGTAAAATTCCTGATCACCCTTCCTACCTGTAACCTTAGGTGTTCCACAGGGATCCATCCTCGGCCCTCTCCTCTTCATCATATTTACCAATAAACTTCACAAAGCTACCCTGCATGCCACTCTGGTCTAGTATACTGATGACTCCTTCTAATCTGTGCTGCCTCATCACTTCCTGAACTCCAGAAATTGACAGAAGATTCCTTTGCTGCCATTGAAACCTGGTTATCCAACTCTCAGCTTATACTTAACCCCTAAAAAAAAGCTAATGATATTCCATCGTTGAAAAATCCTATACCTCATTCCTCCATTCACAATATACTCAGCTAACCATGACATCCCTCTAGAAATCAGGACCACAGAAAACAAAAACAACTTCAGAAAACTCCTCAGGTCCCACTTAAACAGGCATTGGATATGCAACTGTGCAGACCCTGGGTAGCTCCCCATAATGGAATTAAAACACTATCTACTCTCATTAAACTAAACAAAAAGCTCAGAGGACAAATAAAGTTTACCATAGCCAAATTTGAGGTAAGTTTGGCATCCCAGACCAAGGACAACCACAATGCATTCTTTAGCTATGTCCACAACCTCAAAGGCAATACACAATTGTGTGCAGAGCTCATTGTAAATGGAGCTACCTATACTAAGCCAGAAAATATAGCAAACTTCCTGGCTGATAAATTCAGCTCTAACTTTACTCCTCTCTCCCCCTCATCCTTCCTTCAGGAAATATCATCAAATATAACTCCTCCAACTATCACTAGGGAACAGGTCCTTAATGCTCTCTCTAAGACCAAGAACACTGCATCAATGGGTCCAGACAATATCCTAGGATGCCTTTTAAATAGCATGAAACATGACCTATCAGGGCTTCTAGAATTACTATTTAACAGTAGCTTCCAAACAGGCCTCATGCTTCATGAATGGAGAAAGTCAACAGAAATCCCTCTGCACAAAGGTTGGCCATCTACAGACCCTGGAAACTACAGACCCATAAGTCTCACTAGTCTTATATGTAAAGCCATGCAAAGAATTATCATGGTTCATAGGTTCATAGGTTCATACTAGGCTATCTGCCCTGGGGCAATTATAAGCCTAGCCCAATTCTGTATGGCTTACACCACCCCTTGATTTGAGTATACTGTGCCCTTTTTAAGGTTTAGTTTACTGTGCCTCTGTCTAATAGTGACACGGGAGTAATCCCTGGGACAAACCTACGATCCCCCATCTACTTATCGAGATTCTTCTTGAAGAGATTCAGTGAGGTGCTCTGCCTCACATGAACTGGAATTCTATTCCAGAGTGAAGGGAGCCTCTGGGTTATGAACCTGTCCCTCCAGCAAGTTCTATTTATTTCTGTGCTGAGGTTCAAGTCCCTCGAGCGTGTGGCTCTAAGGGATTTAGATTTACTGAGGTGGAGCATGTCCATTAACTCTGGATTTGACATAGCTTTGTAGGTCAGGCATAGATCGCCTCGAAGTAGGCGGTATGCAACTGAGTAGAGCTGGAGTTTTTTTAACCGAGCGCATATGGCATCTGTTTGAGACCCTTGATCCTCTTGGTGAGATACTTTTGGGGTCTTTCTAATTGCTGCAGGTGTTGGGTAAGGTACATCCCAAAAGGGGCATTGTATTCTATGATGGGCCTGATGAGGGATGAATAAAGGGGCACGATTACCTCTCTTGATCTAGATGTGAAGCCCTTCGTGATGAGGTGGGCTATGTAGAAGGTCTTTCTAACCACTTTGGCAATGTGGTTTTCAAAGGAGAGATTGCTATCAACTTGGGTCCCCAGGTCCCTAATAACTTTCTCTGTACTTAATGGGTTTCCACCTATGTGGTAATTTGTGGGCACATTGTTTTTGCCAAAGGGTATGACTATACATTTTTTGGCATTTAGCTTTAAACCATGGCGCTGGCACCAGTTATCTGTCTCTGTGAGACCTTTTTGAAGGATGTTTGTGTCAGCTGGAGAGTTGATTATGGCTCCCAGTTTGCAGTCGTCTGCGAACTTAGTGAGCCATACTCCTCCCACGTTTGCCTGTACCTCGGAAAAGTATATACCGAACAAGAGTGGTCCCAGGACAGAACCCTGTGGGACGCCACTTGTGACCGGTTTTGAGTCTGACATGGCTCCAGCAACTCTCACTCTGTGGGTTCTGTCTTTGAGCCAGTTTGCGACCCATCTTGTGACATAGGGGTTTATATTTAAGCTGGATAGCTTATCTATGATGCCCGAGTGGGGTATTGTGTCAAATGCCTTTGCAAGGTCCAGATAGGCTGTGTGGACTACCTTCCCTTCATCTATGGCTTTGGTGACTGTTTCAAAGAAGTCAATCAGGTTCAAAAGGCAGGATCTGCCCTTGACAAAGCCAAACTAGGTAGGATCTAGTTTCTGTAGGTCCCCAATGTCATTGTTTATGAGCTCCATGATGATCCTCTCCATAGCCTTGCAGACTAAGCTAGTCAGGCTTATGGGGCGATAGTTTCCAGGGTCCGTAGAGGCTCCACCTTTGTGGAGTGGGACCACTGTTGCTGTACGCCATTCTGTGGGCACATATCCTGTAGTGAGGCTGAGATTGTATAGCTGTTTTATTTGAGGGATTAGTTCCTCTTGTAATTCATGTAGTACGCAACCTGGGACGCCATCTGGTCCCATGGAAGCAGTGTTTTTTGCTTTGGAGAGGGCAGCCTTCACCTGAGCATCTGAGATGTTTGGGAGGCAGCCCTCTGCCGGGATAGATACTTGCTCTTTTGGGGGGGAGGGGGTGGAGAAGTTTGCACTGAGCCTGTCTGCCAGGATATTGGTGATGTCTGTGGGTTCAGTGTATTTTTTGTCATTTAGAATCAACTCAGAACAAGTCTGGGAGTTGCATCCCAGGTTTCTAACATAACTGAAAAAAGCCTTATGATTGTCTTTGGTGTCATGTGCAATTTTTATCTCGAAGCTGGCCTTGGAGGATTTTATGAGGGATCGTAATTTTTTGCTAGTACTGATCAGAGATGCCTTCCCTATTAGGGATTTTGCTCTATCATGTAGTAGCTTCCTCCTTCTGTTGTACAGTTTATTTGTGGAGATGAGCGATATAGGTATAGTAAACCTCCAGACACTGGAACCAACCCAGTTTGGTTTTGTCAAGGGCAGTTTGTCTATTCAACCTGGTGGACTTCTTTGAAAAGGTCACCAAAACAATCAATGAGGGCAAAATCATTCACACTGCCTACCTTGACCTGGCCAAGGCATTTGACACAATATCTCACTCAGGCATTGTTGACAAACTCAAGAAGTTAGGTACAAACCTGTATGTCACCCGGTGGATAGCCAAATGGCTCACAGACAGAACCCAGGAAGTTAGAATTGGGGAGTCCACCTCTACAAAGAGGCCAGTCACAAGTGGAGTCCCTCAGGGATCAGTCCTTGAATCACTCCTTTTTGTCATTTACTTCTCAGAATGCAAGGCCAATGTCAGTGGTCTCTGGCTGACTAAATTTGCAAATGATTGCAAATTAGGAGCTGTCATTGAATCTCACACTGACACAAATGTTCTCCAGGTGGGGCTGACATAGACAAACAACTGGTTTCAGAGTCATGGACTAAAACTAAATGCCAAGAAATGCATAATAGTATCCTTTATGAAGTCATCCATCTCTGGTACCTATCTTATTGACATAACATCCCTTAGAGTTGACCCAGTAGTCAGGGACATAGGAACACACATAGATAATAATCTAGCATTTGATCATCAAATGTTTGCAGTGGTGGGGAAATCATTCTCTGTTGTGCAACTTATAAACAAAGGTATGGCATCTAACTCCAAGGAAGTCATTGTTCCACTGTAGTCGGCATTCATCAGACCTATCATTGAGTACAATGCCCCCTTTGGTATGTACCTAACCAGGCAAATCCAACAACTGTAATGTCCACAGAGGGTCCTCACTAAAAGAATACAGGACGTAAGTAATATGTCCTATGCAGACTGCCTCAAGGCCCTATCCCTGTATTCTTTCTCCAACAGGCTTTTGAGGGGAGGTCTATGCCTGGCATACATGGCATTGTCAGAACCCACTCTGACAGACCTCCTGCTTATCCATAAAACAAACATCACCAGAATTACCCATTCTAAAGACTTAAACCTTGCCTGTGATATAAATAAGACCTGCTGGAGAGATAGGTATGCATCCCAGAGACTACCCCATCTATGGAACAGGCTCCCCATCCATATGAAGCAAAGTTTCTCCCCAATTCAATTCATGTGCAACTTGGACAACTGGATGGGGAACTGGAAATTCATCCCTGGTTTGGCACCTATGTCTCTGATGGAAACATGTAACCTGTAAATGGTTCATTATCAAGGCTATCAGAACTTGTCAGAGATTTGAGATGCATGGCTAGGCTTAAAAAGGTCCTTGTGGTCATTAGCCTAGTAAATGCCTATGAACCTATGAACCTATGAATCAGTACTCAGTTACTCAGTTATACTCTTCCCACATAATAGTAGGTCACCTTTTCTTATTCATCAAACACAAACATTGTTTTTCTAACTCTGTTGTCAAGGTATACACATGAAAAAAAAAAACATTCTTAACCTCTTAGTTATGTGTATGTACTTGGTATCTATAGATTTTTAACACAGAAATATGTTAACACTCTCTTGCTTTGACTCTGTATACATGCCTAGTATATTGCACGTGTACATTTCTCTGAGATCTATGTGGATCCTGTAGATGTGCTTGGTAGATAAGAATTTTTACTCTATGTTAAATGCATAATTATACAACGACCCTCCCATTAATATTCCAAAATGTACATGCTGATTGGTCAGAGTAAAGTAATGGAAAAAGGTCCGGTTGCCCCGACTTTTTCCATTAGTATAACTCTTTTTTTTACAGCAACAGAGAACGCAAGATCTCCGTTGCTTTTTACACACTGTCTCGCTATGTTAAATGAGTTTAACATAGCGAGACAGCTTTAAAAAAAGTAATGGAGATCTTCCTATCTCTGTTGCTTTTTTTAAAGGTGTCTCGCTATGTTAAATGGGTTTAACATAGCAAGACAGCTTTAAAATAAGCAACGGAGATTCTCCGTTGCTTTTTTTAAAGCTGCCTCGCTATGTTAAACGCCTTTAACATAGCGAGACACTTTGTAAAAAGCAATGGAGATCTTGCTTTCTCCGTTACCTTTTTCAAAGTTGTCTCACTATGTTAAGCTCCTTTAACATAGTGAGACAGTTTGTAAAAAGCAACAGAGATCTTACCTTCTCCATTGCTTCCGCCCACAGCTCTGATGTACTGCATAAGCATAAGCATGCGCAGTACATCAGAACTGCCGCAGAATACCAGACAGCTGCGGAAGGGCAGCAAGGAGGCATTATACAATGCCATTATTTAAGAAAAGTAATTATTTTTTTCTTAAATAATGTCATTGTATAATGGCAATAACCCACTTCTGGGTGTAGGTAATGCTGGATTTACCCATGGTTGTCTTTGTTTGGCCACTTGGGCTTCGCCCTCGTGACCAAACCACACCAACTGTGGGTAAATCCAGCATTACCCACACCCAGGCATGGGTTATTGCTATAATGTGTACATTTCATTTTAACTGGTCTTTCTAAATGTAGATATTCTCTGTTTTATGTAGTAATTTCTCTGTGATATATTGTGGATCCTGTAGATTGCTTGTGTACTAAAGATTGTTTTACTTCATGCTAAATGCATTATTATGTACATTTCACTGTAAGTTGTATTTCTAAATGTTTCATTTCTTTGTTTTATGTGGCACTTTTCTCCCCAGGCCTCCTCTGAAAAAAGACTTGTGTCCATTTGGACTTTCCCGGTAAACAAATGTAAAATAAATAAATAAATAAATAAAAAGTAAATAAAAAGTGGTTTGCTCAGTTAAGTAGATAGACAATCGAGTGTTCTTGTTGTAATAACTTTGATAAGGGAAGGTCGTGCCTACTTAACCAGGTTGATTTTTTTCCAGAGGGTCACCAAAGTAATGGATGCATTTAATACAATACCCACTCAGTCATTCTTGATAAACTCTTTGAACTAGGCATAAATTCTTACTTAACCTACTGGATGGCTAGCTGACTCAAAGAAAGGACCCAAGACGTCAGGATTGTTGTGACCACTTCCACCAAGAGACTGGACATCTGCAGAATACCTCATGATCTGATCCTTTTTGGCATCTACTTCTCGGAAGTCAATGCTAATGTCAAAGGCATTTGTTCTCAACAAGCTCACAGATGGCTGTAAATTAAGAGCAATCATAGATTTCCCCATGACACCAACATCTTGCAAAACGGGCTAAAACAGATCAATGACTGGTGTCAATGCCACAGCTTAAAACCCAACATCAAGAAATGCATTATAATGCTGTTGTGGAAATTGTCCATCAAAGCTAATTACTCCATCAATAAAACACCTCTAAGAGTTCACCCAGTAGTTGGGGATCTGAACATATGTAGACAGTAATCTGGTCTTTGGCCAACAAGTAGCAATGATAGTAAGAAAATATTTCTATGTTGCCCAGTTTATAGGTAAGACTATGACATACAAGATATAAGGAAATTACAGTCCACTCTACTCAGCGCTTATCAGATCCATCATTGAGTACAATACCCCCTTTAGTATGTATCTAACCAGACACTTGTATCAGTTGGAATGCCCAAAAGGGTTCCTCAACAGGAAAATCCAGGGCTTGAATACCCTGTCCTACACAGATTGCTTAAAGGCCCTGAGTCTGTACTCAGTCTAATACAGACTACTGAGAGGCAATCTGTGCCTGGCTTATAATGCATGAATCTTTTGTACATCCACAAAACAAACAGCACCAGAAATACTAGATCCAAGGATTTGAACTTTGCTTGAGACATAAATAGAACATGCTGGACAGACAAATATGTGTCTCAAAGGATCCCTGTGTTATGGAATAGGCTTCCCATATAAGTGAAGCAAAGTTCATCTCTAAACCTGTTCAAATGAAACCTTAACCATTGGATGTAAAACTGCAAATTTACCCTTGTCTGGCTCACGTGTTTCTGATGGATATTGGCCATCGGTAAGTAAAATACTCTAAAATTAACACCCCCAACACACAAAACCCTGAGCCACATCCTTACTAATATACCCCACCTCATAATAGATGCCCAAGATACTTCGAGACAAAACTGGGTTGGGTTGCATGGCTAAGATTATAAATGCCCTGGTGGTCAACTATGAACTGTGAGGAGTCAGTAGTTTCAGAGCTAGCATGTGCTCACAGACTTTCTTTTAGTATAGTTTGTCTTGGATTGTTAGACAAGCTCTACCAATCTTCTGGTGAATATTCATTACCTGTAACCAACCCATAATGTATTCTGAGAATGGATACTTAACTTGTAGGCTGTGGAGCTCACCTAGGCTCCCACAAAGTGCAAGAAATTTTGTTCCCCCTTGAAAAGGGGGACTCATCAACTATGCCATGCTATGAGCATTCTTTCTAGCCTGAGATGTTCGCCGACAAAGCTGCTTTGTGGACCTCTTCTTATTTGGTCAGCCGACCAATAGATTTTATTTAGCACAAAAAAGCAAAGGAGCAAAATATCATACTCCTAATGTGGGTAGGGAATGTTTGTCCGGCAGTGGGCTACTGATAAGGTAATTCATCTATCAGCAGTTTGCAGTCCTGCCAAAGCAAATGATCTAGTGGATTTTTTGATACAATCATCTATTACACTCCTGGAGAAACATGTTAGCTGTTATGAGGTAAGACAACATTATCAGCTAATTTGCTTGTTTAATGAATTGCACTCACTACCTGAACTTGCAGATCATGGCTGATCTACATGTTGGGGTAGTAACCTGCTGCCTGTGTAGGTAGTAGCATTCTCACCACCAGTCACTTTCTCATAGACACAAGTGCACAAATATGAACACACACACACACACACACACACACACACACACACACACACACACACACACACACACACACACACACACACCTCACTGTACCTGGCCCTACTCTATCAACCCTCCTGTTATTTTCCTACCCAGCATTACTTGAATGCCACCTGGTGGTCTAGGGAATCACCCTGCCCTTGATTTCTCTTATGATGTCGGTGCTGTTATGGCTGTTTAAAAAGCCATCCCTGGTGGTAGAGAGGTCAGCCCCATTCAGTTTACAATATCATTGCTGTTATGGCACTTTACACAGTAATCCCAGGTATCCAGTGATTTTTCCCTACCCCGATCACCCTTATGATGTCTGTGCCATTACAACACTTCACTTCATCCCTGGTGTCCAATGCTTCCCCTCACACCCGGATCCCCGTATTACCGTTGGTGCCATTATGGTACTTTAAATGTATTTCCTGGTATCCAGTGGTTCCTCACACCCACAATCTGTGATATGATGTGTGTGCCTTGGGACACTTTAAGGACTATTCCCTGGTGCCTAGTGTATTCCCTACCTCCCCAGTTACCATAGTAACACTGGTGCTTGTACAATAAATCTCCAGTTTCCATTGTATCCTCTCACTCCATGGTCCCTGAAGTAACACTGGTACCAGTATATCACTTTAAAGTTTAATCCCTAGTGTCTGCTGTATCCTCTTACACCCATCCCCACATTTTGCTATAGCTGTCATTATGACACTTTAAAAGTAAGCTGTGGTGCCATGTAGTTTTCCCACCACCATGTTGATGTCCAGTGGCCGAACACAGCCTTTTATCTGTGACCATTATCAATACATAGTGGAGATGGCTGTGAAGATGCCTTCCTGGATGTGATTCTGGGTAGAGAACTCATGGCTAATTAGCATATGCCTCTACCCCCGAAATGTTTCATTAGCATTTAGCACAGCCACAGGGCCAGTTCTTCATGATTCTGCATGTCTGTGTATTAGAGAACCATGCAGCACACTGTAAGAATGGTTGCTAAATTGGGAAAAGGTACCTCAACATGTTATCCTCCATTTACATGTTGCTGTACCTTCATGAATTCAGACCATTATTACATAAACAATAAGAAGCTTTCAGTATGAGAATTGCAAGATGCCAAGTACATACTTAATAAGATATCTATGATATATACCACTGAACAAATGAAATTTGGTATGGAGCTACCATACATAAGCTTGTTGTCTAAATATGAATTATTTGCTACACCCATTTATAGGTTGATAATTACAAAAAATAGTTTTTCTTTCCATATTTACCAAAGAAGAATATACGCATCACAAATACACCACTCTGGTCTTGAACTGATAAGTGCAATATGCTATGTCTGTGCTCAAAAATGCAAAGGCATGTGTCTGTGCTCTAAAACATAAAGGCATGCTTTAAGGTTCATTTGCTGTATACATTTTGGATTATTAATGATACTGTTTTCTTTCTTTCTTGCTTTCTTTTTTTTTGGGGGGGAGCTCTTCTTCCTCCTGCATCATCCTACCCAGTGTTCTACATCCATCGCCTGCCATCCACCTCCTTTACCCCCCAGACTATCTCCAATAGGGCTAGGGCAACAGTAACCTTAACTGTGAGGTTTCTTATGTTATGTCCTATCCCATTACTCCCCCTCCCTTGCTTCCCTATGACACAACCAAGGGACAGCTGTGCAGCAGAGAAATGAAGCATGCCTCCATGGCAGTTCAGCTTTGTTGACACCCTGTTCTGCCTTTGGCCTACACCTTCTGGTATGATGTCCTCATCCTCCACCAGAGATTGTCACAGCAGCTGCCCATGGAAACAACCACCCATCAGAGATGGTAGCCACTATCCCTCTTTGGTGTCCCTTCAGTCATCTGAGTAAGTAATTGAACCTGGGTTGCCTGGGCAATAGTCAAGGCTTTATCACTGTTTGCCAGTAGAGTGGCTACTGGTGTTGTGGGGTAGCCTTACAATTAAAAATGTCAAAATTAATAAAGGTTATCAGAAAAAAAAACTCATGCAAATTTCTCATTATCAGTAGAAGGTCAAGACAAAAATTCTAATAGGGTAGAGAATCACCAAACAAATTGTTGAAGGTTTGGAAAACAGATTTTATTTTATTTGCCTGCATTGGCTGTATCATGCTGCACAGAACGCAGACTTGCTTTATATTATATGGGTTTGAATATGACATGATTACTAAAAGGCCTGCAGTAATTCTAATTCAATTTACTGAAAGTATTCCACAAGCTGGAAAATATCAGACAGTGAAAAGGCCACAAGATTTATTAACCCTTTCAACTATTCAGATGTTGTTTATCTAGCAAATTAACAATTCTAGTAGAAGTATAACAATGCATGAGTAATGAGGGAGAGAAAAAAGGCTCATGTTGTTTCTGTTTTTGCTTTTGATTGGAGAAAATGTTCCCTTCCAGCTGCATGCAGGGCTGCTTTGTGCCCGGCACTTCATTTCTTAGGACTGGCCTCTCTCTGCCAGTATTACAAAGAAATTTACTGTTTTAAGTGTTGATAAACAATTCTGAACTTAAAATGCAATTCTCTGCACAATAGATCCATAAGACTTTAAAAATAATGCTTTTACTGTGTTTCTGTGTTTGTTGGAACAAGTCAGTACAATTTCTGTTGCACAGCACTGCTTTTCTTTTACGTTCTTTGATGGTAGTACTGATTAAATGGTATTTCAATACCAGAGAATCATGGCTCTGTTTCATATAGAAAATCATTGAGGTGTACTCGTGACTGTGTATTTGAAGTCACTCGACGTAACTATATAACAGTCACTTGTTTAAAAAAAAGCTCACATACACATTGAATATTATTTATATATGCACACACATATATGTGTGTGTGTGTGTGTGTGTGTGTGTGTGTGTGTGTGTGTGTGTGTGTGTGTGTGTGTGTGTGTGTGTGTGTATCTATACATATATACATATATATACATATATAAATATATGGATCTAGGACACTTGCTCGAAAAAGCAAGTGTCCGAATCCATAATACCGATCACAGCTTAACAAAAGCTCTTTAATCGAAAAAGTGCTTCCCTTAAACTGTGAAAAAAACAAAACAAAACCACTAATTAAATGTTTTTGCAGGGGGGCTTCACCCCCCTCCACACCCCAACATGGGGGGCTGTGGCCCCCACACCCCCCTACTTAAATATTCTCACTACAAGGTCGCACTACAGTGGAGTAAAGGAATATTCCCTTACTCGGACCGCAGTGCAACCGGCCCACCACTCACACATACCCAAAATTGCTGCTTCGATGAACAGCAATTTCAGGTATGTGTGAACGCGAATTTGACTTTTCGGTGAAAGTTAAATTTGCGCAAGTTTCCGGGTTCCATATATATATATATATATATATATATATATATATATATATTTATATTTATATGCACTCAAACTGGACCTCTGCCAAGAAGACTAAAAAAAGTTAGATTTTTTTGAGCTTGCCTATTTATTTAATGAAAAGGAGAAAAGCAAACATTTACACAATTGCTTAGACTAGTGTGACATTTTGTATTTGTTGGGACTGCTTTTCCTAATCTTTGGTAACATCTCATAACCCATCATTCTTTGATATATGCTTGTATGAGTTCAGCAGTGACTTACCTTGTCAGACTCAGACCGCTGTTTGCCCACAGCCTTTAAAATAGAAGGAAGGAAGGGTACTGTTCTTAATATACTCAAATTCTCCCAGAGAAGGACCTTGAAATAAATAATTCTTCTTTTCTTCTGTTAGAAGTTTAGATAATGTGCGTTAATTGTACAAGCTGAAGTAAAAATACTACAACCATAGCTTGTACCTGCGCTCCATGTAGTCAGTTGCTATTAGACATATTTAAGAGAATGTTTACTAAAAATTAACCATTAACTTTAGGCTGAATTGCAGAATAAACAAAACAGGGAACCAAACTGGTATGCAGATGAATACATCTGAGATAAAATGACTGAAATTACTTCTTAACTTTAACCACAACCCTGCTCCTAACCCTGATCCTGTATTATTGATTAGAAAAGCCCTTTCTATAACTCTATCAGTATTCAGGCAAATTTGTTCTGATTGTGATTCTGTTTTTTTTCTTAGAAGATTTTGTTTTCCTTTTCTTTTTGTGATCTATTTCTGTTGAATATTGCTAATTTTCAGTTAATGTGTATTTCAAGATGCAGGCATCTTAAGTTGATGGCTTTGCATTTTGATTAATTACATATATATAGATATAGATATAGATATAAATACATACATCCTTCATATAGGCATAACAAAAACACATCAAGACAAAAGCAAAGGAAGGCAAAAAGCAAAACTGAAAGAAGCTTAAACCTATGTAAAGAACTCTACGAGTTTAAATAACTAAAAGCATTTGGTCTCACCCTAAAAGGGTGTAAGTAAACCCTCCTATGAAGATAAAACTCGAGTGAAATCTAAAAGGCATTCTGAGAATAATTTATATGAGACAGGGATGGTAGCTGATTTCATAGAATTGAGATAAAATACCCAAAAGAAATTCTTCAAAATATTTCTAGTGCATCCTGTTGATGAGTCAGCAGACCCTCAATCAATTTCTTAACAGAATCCATATCTCTCAACCTTTTAGAGAAATAAATCTGGACAAAGCCTAAAATAATAGGGGACAAAACTCAAAAAATAGGAACATATTTTAAATATTACTCTTATAAACTGGTAGCATTGTTGCCTCACAGCAAGAGGTTCTCTCGGTCGATTCTCGGCTGAAGTGCAGGGAGTGCCTTCTGTGTAGAGTCTGCATGTCCTCCCAGCGGTTGGGTGGGCATTTGAAAGACATGCGTAAATGGGCATGCCTCAGTTGAAATTTGAACATCGAGCTGGCACCTCTGTGTTCGTGAAAATCTACTGCCAATCATTAGCGGACCGGAGTTCCACTGTGGCGACCCCTAACTGGCAAAAGCCGAAAGACAAACAACAACAACTCTTATAAACTTAGAAGGTTGGTAAAATTACATGATTTGTGTTAGCATGTATTTTTTGAAAGATATGAAGTCTGAAATTCAAATGTATTCTGTTATTTACTGGCTTCAATCATCAGTGATTTGCCAGAAAACATAAAGTTTTATGAGGAATAGACCAAAAACATGAGACAAAAAAATGGACCATTGAGAGGTATGAGTAAGGACCACACAGTGAAGGGCATGATGGGTCAAGGCCAAAATCTTAAAGACACATCTGGAAGCAAGCAGAAGACAGTGAAGATCTCCCACAGATGACAGTAACATGTCTAGTATTAGACTTGACAGTCAATAATTTGGTTGTAGAACTCTGCCTGAACTGTAATCAAGCTGAGTCTCCATCCACAATCTTAAAGTAAAGAGCCTTACAGTAATACAAGTGAGACATTATCGTTTTTTAACCTACTGTTACCAGGTTTGAAGATGGTATAATATTTGCTGTGGAAAAAGTTTTTTAAAATGAAAGCAAAATGTTTTAATGATAGCCAAGACCTGATCCTTCACCATAGGCCTGTCTTCAGGAATCACAACCAGATCTTTGAAGCATGTTACTAATATCCATGTATTACTTCTTATAAGTTTTTAAGGGGTACAAAAAGGAAAGTGTATTGGTCAAACTGAGTCTTGTATAATGATGAACCTCAAGTAGTGAACTACTAGACCCAAGCAATCCTGAAGATTAATAAAGCCATGCAGAAAATCCTGAGAAAAGGAGACATGAAGCCAAATGTAATCAACATACAATTAATAGTAAATCACTCACCCCATAATGACCTCTCTTAGTGGCAACATTATACGCAGTGAGCAAGAGGGGAGCCAAGCTAGAGCCTTGAGGTACACTGCTATCCAGAGTGAGTGAACTAAAAGAATTTAAGCCAGAACCCATCCTCTGGTAATAACCTAAGAGTAAACCTCTCTAGTACAGTGCCCCTAAAAACTACAATAATATTGCAAGTGGTCAATAGGATCCCATAGTCCATTGTATCTAAAGCCACAAATAGACCAAGGTAGGACCACAACAGAATATAAATATTGTTCTCTCATTATAAAAATGCCAATGATCTTTTAAATCAGAGCAGCTGTAGCACCTTGCCTACACATAAAAATCAACTAAGAACAACCAACTGTAAAAGTGCAGCCAGAAGTCTCACTTGATACAGAAAATGCCTTCTGTGAAACAACGTAGTGCTGACTGAGATGAAGTCTAACCTCAGGAAAGTGAAACCTCTATCATTATGCTTCAACCTCTGGCCAACCAGAACCATAAGTTGTCAAACCATGGTACTTTATGCATAGCAGCCCTAGGATGTCCATAGGTTGGGGCACGGATATACAGAGTACAGCTTGCAATGAGTGAATCTGGGTCTTCTGCACTGATTATTATTAGTGTCCCTTTGTTGACCATGTTAGTCCCACTAAGCTAGCAGTTTCTTTCAGGGCAGATCTGAGGTGTTATTCATACTACTAGGGGAAATTTGGACAGGAGATCGTGAAACTTCCCGTAGTCATCATTGTTGTGAGTGGGAACCATTTTGAAGAAGCACTTCCTGTTTCTGTTCCAGGCACATAGGTAGCTCAGAGAAACAGGGAGGCAAAATGAGAGAGAAGAAGATGATGGAGCAGTAATAAAATGAATAAGGAAGCAAATATCTAGACCAGGGAATGTGTGCAGGATTCTGAGGAAATATTTCAAAGAAATCTGTTTGATGGAGATAACTCAGCAAATGATGGATGTATAATTGCAACCCTTCAGTCAGGAGGGCTGTAAGGAAGGGAGCCCACAGGCAGGTGCAAGTAGGTGTACTTGTACCCTCCTGGAATTGGCTGGCTGGGAAATTAATCTTCCTTTAATTAAAAAAAAAAAACAAAAAAAAAACTTTTTTTAAGGACGTTCTTTAAGAATGCCCTTTGCGTCCAGTTACACAGATGGAGAAGCATCTGTGCAACTGATGGTTTATGTCTTCATCTTCAGCGCCCATGCGGAATTTGAATTCCAGAAGATGTTTGGACTGTGGATGAATGTACAAGTGAGAGGTAGGTGTGAACGTGTATGTGTTGAAGTTTTTATTATGCCATGACCCCCCCCCCCCAAAACGTGCACGCTGATTGGCCAGCGTGCACATTGTAAATCGAGTTATACTAATGGAAAAGGTCCGTCGCCGGATTTTTTCCATTAGTATAACTCTACTTTTAAAACACTGTCTCGCTATGTTAAATGGGTTTAACATAGCGAGACAGCTTTAAAATAAGCAACGGAGATCTCCATTGCTTATTTTAAAGCTGTCTCGCTATGCTAAACCCATTTAACATAGCAAGACAGGTTTTAAAAAAAAAGCAACGGAGAAAGCAAGATCTCCGTTGCTTTTTTTACTGTTTCGCTATGTTAAATGGGTTTAACATAGCGAGACAGTTTTAAAATAAGCAACGGACATCTCCGTTGCTTATTTTAAAACTGTCTCGCTATGTTAAAGCCATTTAACATAGCGAAAACAGTAAAAAAAAAGCAATGGAGATCTTGCTTTCTCCGTTGCTTTTGCCCACAGCTCTGATGTACTGTGCAGGTGTGCAGTACATCAGAAATGCCGCGGATGCCAGACATCTGCGGAAGGGCAGTAAACAGGCATTATACTATGCCATTATTTAAGAAAAGTAATAGTTTCTTTTCTTAAATAATGTCATGGTATAATAGCAATAACCCACTTCTAGGTGTAGGTAATGCTGTATTTACCCACGGTTGGCTTTGTTTGGTCCCTCGGGCTTCGCCCTCAGGACCAAATCACACCAACCGTGGGTAAATCCAGCATTGCCCACACCCAGGCGTGGGTTATTGCTATAATAGATGTGTGTATGTAAGAAATAGGTAGGGGTGTGTGGCTGTAAGAAGTAGGTAGGTAGGTAGGTAGGACTGTGTATGCATGCATGTAAGAAGTATGTAGGTGAAGGTAGAGTGTGAGTGTGTGTGTGTGTGTGTGTGTGTGTGTGTGTGTGTGTGTGTGTGTGCTTGTGTGTGTGTGTGTATGTGTGTGTAACAAGTAGGTAGGTGTATGTGTGTGTGTGTGTGTGTGTGTGTGTGTGTGTGTGTGTGTGTGTGTGTTTCTGTGTAAGTGGGGGATAGGAGTGTGTGTAAGGGGGAGGGGTTCCTACCTCACAATTAGCCAGATTTTTGCCTCATATTTTCAGTTTGTTTCTCATAAAATTGTGTTTTTTTGACAAATCATTGAGGACTGAAGTCAGAAAATAATGGCAGACATTTGAGTTTTAGACTTTATGTCCTCAGAAAATGCATAGTAATGCAAACATTGCTGTTTTATCCATTTCCTAAGGAGGTAGGGGGATGTATGTGCATACCCCTCAACTGTACAGATTTTCACAGAATGTTCATATTTTTGCTTATATTTTGGTCTGTTCCACATACAAATTTTGTTTTTTTGACAAATCACTGGGATGAGCTAAGGATTAAAGTTACTAAATAATGACATGCATTAGAGTTTCAGACTTCATATCCTTCAGAAAATGCACTGTAACACAAATCCTGTTATTCTAGCAACTTTCTAAATGTGTCCCAATTTTAGGGCCTTTGTCCCCAACATTATAGCAGGCTTTTTCCAGATTTCTCATGCTAAGAGATTGAGAGGTATGTGTGTGTGTGTGTGTGTGTGTGTGTGTGTGTGTGTGTGTGTGTGTGTGTGTGTGTGTGTGTGTGTGTGTGTGTGTGTAAATAAGAGAGAGGTAGCATACTCCTCAGCTCTCCGGGTTTTTGCCGAATGTCCAGATTTTTGTCCCATGTTTCTCCTAAAAAGGATTGGAGTTGCTAAATAATGACAGACATTTGAGATTTACACATCATGTCCTTTAGAAAAATGCATACTAATACAAATCCTGTTATTCTAGTAATTTTCTAAGTTCATGACAGCAATATTTATAATCTGTCCTTATTTATTTTAGGCTTTATCTAGATTTCTTGCACTAAGAAGGTGTGGTGTGTATGTGTGTGACAGAGAGTGAAATGCCCTAGTTAGAGTTAGCAGGTGGAAATTTTTTTCAAGGGAATTTTCAAGGAATTGTGAGCTTCAAGGGAAGAGAAGTTTACTGCTGCTCATGCTAAGTCTGCTTAAAATGTGCCACTGTTTTGTTTAGCAAATGGTATCATTATTGTGGTATAGAATATTAAAGCAGTTTTAGTAGCACAGTAGGTAGCATACCTGCATCTTGATGTAGAGGGCTGTAGGTTCTACTCCCACAACGTGTAGATTTGTATTTTAAGGGGGTGGAGTGCTGCAGTCCTGAGTATGTCCTCCTTTGGATGAGATGCCTAATAACTATGAACCTGTTTTTCAGCTTACCATCCATTCCCTATTGCAATATACCAGCTTATCATTTTTTAATGTAACATAGGCAATTTATTCTTCAAGGGCAGCAGGTACTGAATTTGTAGATGAAACACTGAAATATAAAGTTGTTTTCTAGCAACAACGTCTTTATTAGTTTCAGATCTCTTTAATGTGGAATTATTCAGATGACTTTTACTTCTGCAGATATTGTGCATATTGACTGATATTGGTGGATTGTAATGATAGAAATTTGAGTGGCCTTTTATGGATGAAATGTTCTGAACTGGGCAATTTGTCATTACTGGTTCATATATTTTGATTCTTTGCTTACTGGAAAAATGTTCAAAACTATAACTTTTAAACACACTCTAACAGGTGATGCTGTATTATACAAGGGATATAATTCAATTATTATATATATTATAATTAATACAATCAGGAAGGTGAATCAAAGAACTTTTGCATGGTCCTATAAAATGTGGGCAAGGGGCCTATTATTTGAAAACAGCCCAAAGGTAAACTTAACCCGCCACTGGCCAGATGCATTTTCTTTGAAAGTGGGTTTCAATGTTGTTTCAGTGAATGTGAGTTTCAAAGGTAAAGACATTTTAATGCTAAGTCTGTTTCCATTGTAAGACTATTGCTTTGTTTAGCAAATGTCAGTGTTTGTGCTATAAAATTTGAAATAAAAGTTGTAAATTAAATCCAAATATCTGCAATCATTGAAGAAGTAAAGCACTAAACAGCATGCGCACTGAGAGTTTTCAACAGTGTTTATGGCAGCTGGGGAAAAATAGCCAAGTAATGGGACACTGGAATGGCCGCATGAGGGGGGCTGCATGGGGGGATGGAGTGGGGGGGTGCTGGGTTTGCACCCCCCCAGAAAATCCTGCAGGCTCCCCTGGCTGTGAGATCATTTACTTAAAGTAATGGTGGTGTAGAGGGATCCAGAAAAGGAAGGAGATGTTTCCTAGGGGAACATTATGGAAAAATACAAAAGAAGGGTGCAGAGAAAATCCAGAAGAATAGTGATGAAATGGATAAGAAAACATATGCAGAGAAAGTAAGAGAAGGCAAAAATGTAGTAGCAGAAAAGGCGGAAGAAAATGAAAATTGGAAGTATGTGGTAAGGATTCAAAATAAAGAAGACAAAGAAGTGGACAGATATGAATTGTGGGATAATTTAATAGCTTCTTTGGTTGTAAAAACATATGAGGTAAGAGCATGTATTCTTATTAACAAAGAGACATTTTGTGACATTATATTTGAGGCTGTTTTTTCAATAGAACACTTTCTTGGACAATATGAAAAAAAGAAAGACTGTAACCCATCGACTCTTTATGTGATAAAAGCATTTAATGGGGAAACAAGAGAAGAAGATGCATGTATAATTTCAAACAGAGGTAGACAGAGACATTTTGAAAGAACATTTGAATGCTTTATGTAAAGAAGTACTAGGCATTGCAAAAGTTTATGACAAAAGGGGTTTATGGACTGGTGGACAGGCTTGTAATATTGGGTTAAAACCAGAAATAGTAAAAAATATACATATGCCAAGCATGATTAATATTAAGGGGAATATTGAGATGTTGTAACATACTGGGGACAACCCACAACATGTTTTTTTGTGGAAAGAAGGACATTTGATAAGTAGCTTTGACAAAATAAAATGCTATATTTGTGGGGACATGGGACATGAAATGTTATAAATGTAACAAAATTGGACACTTACCTCGGGTCGGAATGTCGGTGTTTGGGATGTTGGTCTTCTGGTTTGTCGGTATATTCGTCTCGGTGAAGTGAATGTCGGTGATGTGGTTTTTTGAGTAAGTAAAGTAGACCCATAGATATATATATATATATATATATATATATATATATATATATATATATATATGTGTGTGTGTGTGTGTGTGTGTGTGTGCATGTATATATATATTGTATATACATATATATATATATATATATATATATATACTTTTTTGACTAGTAATAGCACTGAGGAGAGGTAGAAAATGAGGTAAGGAGTGGACAGTTTGATTAGAGAGTTATAGATATCTTGCCAGACAGGTTTGGCGCAGGAACAATGCCAGTTTTTGGATAGATGTTCAAATAGTAGTTGTTTGAAATTGGTAGCTTCAGGAGTGTTTTGGAGGGTGTGGGTTAGAGAATTCCATAATTTGGCTATTTGATTTGAGAATAGTTTCACTGTGAGTGTTGTTAGCTTTGTTTACTGTGAGAAAGAATCCATCTACAGAACTTAGACTTTGTGGGCATGAGTAGGGAACATCAAGTTCCTTGAGGGATGGGCAGTTGTCAAGATGGAAGATCATATTGGGTGTGAATTTAAGTTGGTAGAGATGAAGAAGGTTAGGTAGCTTGACCCAATTTAATTTATGTAGAGCAATACAATGGTGGGTTTTGTGGGGAAGGTTGGCTGTGAAGTGAGCTATTTTGTTGTAGCAAGTTTCAAATTTGGTTAAGTTTGATTTTTTTAAGTTGGTAAAGAGGAAAGCATAAAGGAGTGTACAGAGGAGGAAGGTTCTGGATATGGCTAGTCTGGTATTGTCAGTAAGGAATGGCTTGCTTCTATACAGTGAGCCAAGTTTGATGTGAACTTTCTTAATTGTGATGGCTATGTGTTGGTCAAATCTGAGTTTGTTGTCAATAGTCATGATGAAGGGTTTTGTATGCTCAACTGGTTGAATGACTGTGTTGTTTGCTGAGAGAATGGTAACAGGAGGGGTTGTAGGTGATAGTTTGCTATGGGTAAATAGGATTAACTGTGTCTTTTGGGGGTTGAGGATCAGTTGTGATTTACTTAGATATGTTTCGATATAATTAAATGTGTGTTAGGGTAATATTTGGAGGTCTGGTAAGTTATCTGCTGAGCAGATTAAAGTTGAATCTTCCACATACTGAACTACTTTAGTGTGTGTTGTGGATGAGGCGAGAGCAGTAAAGAAGATGGTAAAAAGAAGGGGCCCTAGTATGGATCCTTAGGGACTCCGACTGAGACAAGCAGAAATTGCCCATTAAACAATGAAACAAGTCACGGGCATTCAGAATCATCAATTAGCTGAAACACCTGGTGTTCATAAGGGTAATTTCCTTATATCCCATATGCCCCTGATTGAAGAGGTTTGAGAGGTCACTCAATGGAAGTTCTAGCTTGGCTGGAGTTTTCATTTAGTTTTTACTGAATATACCAAAAACAAACAAACTCAGGAATACCAAAGGTTCAAGGTAGTAAAACAAGATCCAAAATGTCATAAAACCTCCTCAGACCACCACGTAAAAAGGCATAAACTATTTAGTGACTAAAACAAAGTATATAAAAAGCCAAGTAGAATTAGTGTTTTCAGGCTTCTGCCCTTTTTCAGATTCTATTTTTATTAAATTGTGAAAACTTTAAATATTTCTATCAACAAATGAAAATTCATACAACAGCTCTAAGCCCCTTTGAGACTAATTTCACATCATAGGTTCATAGGTTCATAGGTAGGTACTAGACTATTGGAACTAGAGCCTATATAAGGCTAGCCAAATGGTACCCTGGCTTTTCCCACCCAAAAAAATTATTTTCCTGTGCCCCTGTCAAGCAGAGCCACAAAAGTGATCCCCGGGGTGAATTTCCTATCTTCCATCCAATCATCAAGATTTTTCTTGAAGTGTGCTAATGAGGAGCTTTGATTGATATAGATAGGGAGTATGAGAGCTGGTTCTATTGGTACCATGCCATTCAGACCAAGATAACAGTCCGCACATAAATCAGCAATCCATTTCAATTCACCGTATTCAGTATACTGAATCAAATGACCACCTCTGCTGTCCATTTTTATTATTTGTTGCACCATAAATTTAAAACCATGTCCGGGGTTGCCCATACCATGCTGTGCAGTAGCACTATGTTTGGCATTCAATCTGATGTCACTCATATGTTGTAGGATCCATTCTTTCAACATTCTATTAGTTTTACCAATATACCTAAATAAATAAGATGCTTACTCTGAATCAGCATAGAGTTTTGGTTCAAATGTCTTTAATGTAATAGGATGTTGAAACATGTTGTCCTTGCTTATATAAGCTTTGCACCCTCCACAAGTGAAAGTTCCTTGCCTATCCATTATCATATTCAAATCAAGAGGTGGATGGATTTCTCTACATAATAATCTTTTTAGATTCACATTGTTCTTAAAAGCAAACGAGGGTAAGTCACCAACCAGATTTTTAATCTTTACATCAACTCAAAGAATTCTTCAATTGTCCTTTATAATAACACAAATTTTCTCTATATCACTGTTATATTGTAGTACAACTCTCAAATGAGTATTTGCTTTGGTGTCTCTCTCTGGTTGCATATCTCTATCCATATAGCCACCATACCAAACTTTACCACTTGTATTCCTACGTGCATTTGCTTGTCTCATTGTCCGATCTATGTCCAACTCTTTATAGCCTCATGCTCTAAATCTTTGTGTTAACTCAACAAGTTCTGTTTGGCAAACCTGCTCTTCTGTGCAGAGTCTGGATGTTTGAAGAGTTTGTCCTTTAATAATGTCATTAAAGACATGTTTATGATGCATGCCAGCAAATTATGCTTCCAGCAGGGTTTTATATATATGGTAAGCCGGATCTGGTTGTTATAATCTAAATTCAGTCTAAAGTCTAAAAATTTAATGGAACTGTCAGACCATTTTACTGAAAATTTTAAAAGTCAGTACTCATCTCTAGATATTCAGTGAATAAAAATAATTCATTTACTGTTCCAGCCCACACAAAAAACACATCATCCACAAACACTTTATAAAAGCATAACTTGTTTTTCCATGAATTGTTATCACTTAAAACAACTTGTTCCTCCTACTGTACCAGTACTAAGTTCTCATATGTACTGGCACATGCTGTGCTCATGACAACATCCCAGCATTGCCAATAGTACTGGTCATAAAATGTAAAAAAAAATATTCTCTAAAACTAACTGTAAAAATACACAAATCTGTGAAATAATGGAAGTGTTCCATCCATGCTTTTCAAGAAGCTTTTTAATCGCCATAATCCCATATGTATTTGGAATAATCATGAATAAGCTGTTTACATCAAGTGTGGCCATTAGTTTAACTTGTGAAACACTAGTGGAGCTTTGCATAAAGGTATGCAATGACCCCAAGAAATGTGCAGTGTCTTTTAACACAATCGATGTCTCAATTAATACTGGTTTCAGCTTGTGCTCTATCCATAAGGATAGGTATTCTGTGACCTTACCCTGACCTGATACAATTGATCTAAGGGGAGGGGGTGTCTTATGTTTTATGTATTTTAGAGAGTCTCTTCATTATTGGTATCTTAGGATGTTTGACAATTACAAAGTCGTAAACCTTCCCAAGATACAAAATGGTGGAAGGTAGAGCCAGAAAGAAAAAAATATAAAGAACAAAGGATCAAATTATGACTATAGTAGTAGAATACATACAAGATATGTTTAATGAAAAAGAGAAGAAGATGAAGACAACATTTGAAGTACAATTTTCAGAAAAAGAAAATAAAGAATTTATAAAAGAGAAATCTCAATGAGAGCTAGATAAAGTATTAGGGAAAGTGAACAGAGAGTCACCTGCAAGACCAGATGGATTAGGGTAAGACATGTACAACAATTTAATGGAATGCAAAAAGAATATTTCTTAAAGATTTTGAATAAATGGTTAAACAAAGGTTCATTTACAAAAAATTATGTAGAGTAATACTTAAATTTATTTGGAAGACAGAAAAAAATATATAATAAAAAACTAATGACTGATAGTACTGAAAAATAATGATTATAAGACTGTTATGAAAACAATGCAGAAGAGATCTGGCAAATCTAAACGTCACCAACCAAACTTCTTTAGACCCTGAAGAAGAAGTTTGGTAATTTTAAACCTGACAAAAGTGCTTATCAATAAATGGTATTTTACTGGATTTTGCACCTGTGGTTCTCATCCTTTGCTGCTATTTTTTTGTTCTACAGAAGAGATTTGAAATGAAGATGAAAAGTGTTATTGAGGATAGTATATACAGCATAAAATGGAAAGGATGTCAAGAATTATTAATAATAATAGGAGATATTGTGGATGATATTATAAACAGAAGAGAATAAGCTAAATTTATGATTGGGGATATTAATAAGGCATTTGATACAATAGGACATGGCATTTTATGTGAAATAATGAAATAATATAATATAAGTGTGAAAACCAGGAAATTGTGTACATCTGCATATAGAAATAAAAAGGAAAAATTTTAGTAAATGGTTTGCTAAATAAAGAGTTAAATATGACTTGAGGCATAAGACAGGGATGTCCAATGAGTTGTATACTGTTTGCATTAGTTATGAATGTGATAGTATGTGAAATAAATTATAACATGCTGGAAGCTGGGTATGTAACACCTGAGGGGTGAAGAATTCTAGTTTTGCTAGCTTATGCAGATGATATTGTAGTGATTGCAAAAAAAAAAAAAAAAAAAAACAAATGGATAATGAAGTAAAATTTTATTTAAACGAATGCCTAGAAACAATAGGAATGACTTTTAACAAAGAGAAAAGTGAAAGATTAGGAGATGTGGTTAAGATAGGGCAATTTATTTTAGAATTAATGAAGTCTCTTTCTTAGTTATAAAATCTGGGAACAAGAATGTAAGTGGAATTCAATGGGAAAAATAAAAGAGTTAAAACATTTTTTTTGGAAAACTTATAGATTACGATTTAGGAAACGTTTCATTTGATAAATTCAATTTTATTGGAAAAATAGCATATTTAGCAAGCGTATTTATGTTGCCAATGATATTTAAAAGGAATTATTGTAAACATTGTTTCCATTTATATGGGGTTCTAGACTGAATGCAGTAAAAACAGGAATTTTGTATGTATCATTGTTCAGTTCCTGTGGCTGTATTGGATATATCCTTCCAAGGATCAGGCATTCAACCAGCCTACCAAACACTGGGCTCCTTCCTTGCACCCTGTACATCCACCCATAGCACAAGAGTATATCCTGGAAAACAAAGGACATACAGGCATGAAAAAACTATAAGCTTTTTTGGCAAAGGGGGGAAGATGAATCCTAAAGTTCTATGATAACTATGTTAAACCAACCAAGAATTGTCATGTCACAAAGACAAAGATAAAGTAGGGTACCTCACACAAACCAAGGAAAAAAACAGGAAGAAAAGGGGAAATCATGCGCGATTTGATATGGCAATAATAATCTATTCAAATATCTATTGTTATGATAAGTTAACATTTGCAGCTGTACTATGTACTTCATTAGAACACTGTTGCAGTAGCCATACCTATATGGGACAATGATCATAGCATAGAAGAAAAGGTGGAGGGGGAAGAATCAGAGTGTCTATATTAGAACACCGAACATTCAAAATTTTGAGTGTTCTAATATCGAGCCCTATTAATCGAATATTTAAAACATCGAACATGCAGAACAGCAAATTTTTTTCCTAGGGGAAAAAATTCACTGTTCCAAAACACATACACACAACATTAGCACACAAAACAAACAGCAATCCACACGCATACACCTAAACTCTTACACCTAACCCTACACTAAACTATACATACATCACTAACTATCCACTTACCTTAACCCAAACCCTAACCCTAATTTCCGTCCCTATCACTCAGTCACCTCATCCACGTCCTAACCCTAACTCACCCCGTCCTAGCCCTCACATCCACACAATCGCACAATTACCTGACCCGCGCCCTAACCCTAACTCACCTAACCCACCCTAACCCTCACGTCCACACAATCGCACACTTACCTGAACCAGACCTGTAACTTTCCACCACAGTACTGAAAATACTGAAGCAACAGAAATGGACAACCAAATTCTTTCCTTAGGAAAAAATTTGGTTTTCTGTTTCTTCGATATTTTCAGCGTTTGCTGAAAATGGGTCAATATTAGAACACTCAAAATTTTGAAAGTTCAATGTTCTAATATAGACCCAGAATCAGAGTCTCGAAATCCATTAAAGATGGCTTTTGCTGGGTGCTGGGTTTGCACCCCCCCCCCAGAAAATCCTGCAGGCTCCCCTGGCTGTGAGATCATTTACTTAAAGTAATGGTGGTGTAGAGGGATCCAGAAAAGGAAGAAGATGTTTCCTGGGGGAACATTATGGAAAAATACAAAAGAAGGGTGCAGAGAAAATCCAGAAGAATAGTGATGAAATGGATAAGAAAACATATGCAGAGAAAGTAAGAAAGGGCAAAAATGTAGTAGCAGAAAAGGCGGAAGAAAATGAAAATTGGAAGTATGTGGTAAGGATTCAAAATAAAGAAGACAAAGAAGTGGACAGATATGAATTGTGGGATAATTTAATAGCTCCTTTGGGTGTAAAAACATATGAGGTAAGAGCATGTATTCTTATTAACAAAGAGACATTTTGTGACATTATATTTGAGGCTGTTTTTTCAATGGAACACTTTCTTGGACAATATGAAAAAAAGAAAGACTGTAACCCATCGACTCTTTATGTGATAAAAGCATTTAATGGGGAAACAAGAGAAGAAGATGCATGTATAATTTCAAACAGAGGTAGACAGAGACATTTTGAAAGGACATTTGAATGCTTTATGTAAAGAAGTACTAGGCATTGCAAAGGTTTATGACAAAAGGGGTTTATGGACTGGTGGACAGGATTATAATATTGTGTTAAAAACAGAAATAGTATAAAATATACATATGCCAAGCATGATGAATATTAAGGGGAATATTGAGATGTTGTAACATACTGGGGACAACCCACAACATGTTTTTTTGTGGAAAGAAGGACATTTGATAAGTAGCTTTGACAAAATAAAATGCTATATTTGTGGGGACATGGGACATGAAATGTTATAAATGTAACAAAATTGGACACTTACCTCGGGTCGGAATGTCGGTGTTTGGGATGTTGGTCTTCTGGTTTGTTGGCATATTCGTCTCGGTGAAGTGAATGTCGGTGATGTGGTTTTTCAAGTAAGTAAAGTAGACCCATATATATATATATACATATATATATATATATATATATATATATATATATATATATGTGTGTGTGTGTGTGTGTGTGTGTGTGTGTGTGCATGTATATATATATTGTATATATATATATATATATATATATATATATATATATATATATATAATTTTTTTTGAGTAGTAATAGCACTGAGGAGAGGTAGAAAATGAGGTAAGGAGTGGACAGTTTGATTAGAGAGTTATAGATATCTTGCCAGACAGGTTTGGCGCAGGAACAATGCCAGTTTTTGGATAGATGTTCAAATAGTAGTTGTTTGAAATTGGTAGCTTCAGGAGTGTTTTGGAGGGTGTGGGTTAGAGAGTTCCATAATTTGGCTATTTGATTTGAGAATAGTTTCACTGTGAGTGTTGTTAGCTTTGTTTACTGTGAGAAAGAATCCATCTACAGAACTTAGACTTTGTGGGCATGAGTAGGGAACATCAAGTTCCTTGAGGGATGGGCAGTTGTCAAGATGGAAGATGATATTGGGTGTGAATTTAAGTTGGTAGAGATGAAGAAGGTTAGGTAGCTTGACCCAATTTAATTTATGTAGAGCAATACAATGGTGGGTTTTGTGGGGAAGGTTGGCTGTGAAGTGAGCTATTTTGTTGTAGCAAGTTTCAAATTTGGTTAAGTTTGATTTTTTTAAGTTGGTAAAGAGGAGGAAAGCATAAAGGAGTGTAGAGAGGAGGAAGGTTCTGGATATGGCTAGTCTGGTATTGTCAGTAAGGAATGGCTTGCTTCTATACAGTGAGCCAAGTTTGATGTGAACTTTCTTAATTGTAATGGCTATGTGTTGGTCAAATCTGAGTTTGTTGTCAATAGTCATGATGAAGGGTTTTGTATGCTCAACTGGTTGGATGATTGTGTTGTTTGCTGAGAGAATGGTGAAAGGAGGGGTTGTAGGTGATAGTTTGCTATGGGTAAATAGGATTAACTGTATCTTTTGGGGGTTGAGGATCAGTTGTGATTTACTTAGATATGTTTCGATATAATTAAATGCGTGTCAGGGTAATATTTGGAGGTCTGGTAAGTTATCTGCTGAGCAGATTAAAGTTGAATCTTCCACATACTGAACTACTTTAGTGTGTGTTGTGGATGAGGCGAGAGCAGTAAAGAAGATGGTAAAAAGAAGGGGCCCTAGTATGGATCCTTAGGGACTCCGACTGAGACAAGCAGAAATTGCCCATTAAACAATGAAACAAGTCACGGGCATTCAGAATCATCAATTAGCTGAAACACCTGGTGTTCATAAGGGTAATTTCCTTATATCCCATATGCCCCTGATTGAAGAGGTTTGAGAGGTCACTCAATGGAAGTTCTAGCTTGGCTGGAGTTTTCATTTAGTTTTTACTGAATATACCAAAAACAAACAAACTCAGGAATACCAAAGGTTCAAGGTAGTAAAACAAGATCCAAAATGTCATAAAACCTCCTCAGACCACCACGTAAAAAGGCATAAACTATTTAGTGACTAAAACAAAGTATATAAAAAGCCAAGTAGAATTAGTGTTTTCAGGCTTCTGCCCTTTTTCAGATTCTATTTTTATTAAATTGTGAAAACTTTAAATATTTCTATCAACAAATGAAAATTCATACAACAGCTCTAAGCCCCTTTGAGACTAATTTCACATCATAGGTTCATAGGTTCATAGGTAGGTACTAGACTATTGGAACTAGAGCCTATATAAGGCTAGCCAAATGGTACCCTGGCTTTTCCCACCCAAAAAATTATTTTCCTGTGCCCCTGTCAAGCAGAGCCACAAAAGTGATCCCCGGGGTGAATTTCCTATCTTCCTTCCAATCATCAAGATTTTTCTTGAAGTGTGCTAATGAGGAGCTTTGATTGATATAGATAGGGAGTATGAGAGCTGGTTCTATTGGTACCATGCCATTCAGACCAAGATAACAGTCCGCAGATAAATCAGCAATCCATTTCAATTCACCGTATTCAGTATAGTGAATCAAATGACCACCTCTGCTGTCCATTTTTATTATTTGTTGCACCATAAATTTAAAACCATGTCCATGGATGCCCATGCCATGCTGTGCAGTAGCACTATGTTTGGCATTCAATCTGATGTCACTCATATGTTGTAGGATCCATTCTTTCAACATTCTATTAGTTTTACCAATATACCTAAATAAATAAGATGCTTACTCTGAATCAGCATAGAGTTTTGGTTCAAATGTCTTTAATGTAATAGGATGTTGAAACATGTTGTCCTTGCTTATATAAGCTTTGCACCCTCCACAAGTGAAAGTTCCTTGCCTATCCATTATCATATTCAAATCAAGAGGTGGATGGATTTCTCTACATAATAATCTTTTTAGATTCACATTGTTCTTAAAAGCAAACGAGGGTAAGTCACCAACCAGATTTTTAATCTTTACATCAACTCAAAGAATTCTTCAATTGTCCTTTATAATAACACAAATTTTCTCTATATCACTGTTATATTGTAGTACAACTCTCAAATGAGTATTTGCTTTGGTGTCTCTCTCTGGTTGCATATCTCTATCCATATAGCCACCATACCAAACTTTACCACTTGTATTCCTACGTGCATTTGCTTGTCTCATTGTCCGATCTATGTCCAACTCTTTATAGCCTCATGCTCTAAATATTTGTGTTAACTCAACAAGTTCTGTTTGGCAAACCTGCTCTTCTGTGCAGAGTCTGGATGTTTGAAGAGTTTGTCCTTTAATAATGTCATTAAAGACATGTTTAGGATGCATGTCAGCAAATTATGCTTCCAGCAGGGTTTTATATATATGGTAATCCGGATCTGGTTGTTATAATCTAAATTCAGTCTAAAGTCTAAAAATTTAATGGAACTGTCAGACCATTTTACTGAAAATTTTAAAAGTCAGTACTCATCTCTAGATATTCAGTGAATAAAAATAATTCATTTACTGTTCCAGCCCACACAAAAAACACATCATCCACAAACCCTTTATAAAAGCATAACTTGTTTTTCCATGAATTGTTATCACTTAAAACAACTTGTTCCTCCTACTGTGCCAGTACTAAGTTCTCATATGTACTGGCACATGCTGTGCTCATGACAACATCCCAGCATTGCCAATAGTACTGGTCATAAAATGTAAAAAAAAATATTCTCTAAAACTAACTGTAAAAATACACAAATCTGTGAAATAATGGAAGTGTTCCATCCATGCTTGTCAAGAAGCTTTTTAATCGCCATAATCCCATATGTATTCGGAATAATCATGAATAAGCTGTTTACATCAAGTGTGGCCATTAGTTTAACTTGTGAAACACTAGTGAAGCTTTGCATAAAGGTATGCAATGACCCCAAGAAATGTGCAGTGTCTTTTAACACAATTGATGTCTCAATTAATACTGGTTTCAGCTTGTGCTCTTTCCATAAGGATAGGTATTCTGTGACCTTACCCTGACCTGATACAATTGATCTAAGGGGAGGGGGTGTCTTATGTTTTATGTATTTTAGAGAGTCCCTTCATTATTGGTATCTTAGGATGTTTGACAATTACAAAGTCGTAAACCTTCCCAAGATACAAAATGGTGGAAGGTAGAGCCAGAAAGAAAAAAATATAAAGAACAAAGGATCAAATTATGAATATAGTAGTAGAATACATACAAGATATGTTTAATGAAAAAGAGAAGAAGATGAAGACAACATTTGAAGTACAATTTTCAGAAAAAGAAAATAAAGAATTTATAAAAGAGAAATCTCAATGAGAGCTAGATAAAGTATTAGGAAAGTGAACAGAGAGTCACCTGCAAGACCAGATGGATTAGGGTAAGACATGTACAACAATTTAATGGAATGCAAAAAGAATATTTCTTAAAGATTTTGAATAAATGGTTAAACAAAGGTTCATTTACAAAAATTATGTAGAGTAATACTTAAATTTATTTGGAAGACAGAAAAAAATATATAATAAAAAACTAATGACTGATAGTACTGAAAAATAATGATTATAAGACTGTTATGAAAACAATGCAGAAGAGATCTGGCAAATCTAAGCGTCACCAACCAAACTTCTTTAGACCCTGAAGAAGAAGTTTGGTAATTTTAAACCTGACAAAAGTGCTTATCAATAAATGGTATTTTACTGGATTTTGCACCTGTGGTTCTCATCCTTTGCTGCTATTTTTTGTTCTACAGAAGAGATTTGAAATGAAGATGAAAAGTGTTATTGAGGATAGTATATACAGCATAAAATGGAAAGGATGTCAAGAATTATTAATAATAATAGGAGATATTGTGGATGATATTATAAACAGAAGAGAATAAGCTAAATTTATGATTGGGGATATTAATAAGGCATTTGATACAATAGGACATGGCATTTTATGTGAAATAATGAAATAATATAATATAAGTGTGAAAACCAGGAAATTGTGTACATCTGCATATAGAAATAAAAAGGAAAAATTTTAGTAAATGGTTTGCTAAATAAAGAGTTAAATATGACTTGAGGCGTAAGACAGGGATGTCCAATGAGTTGTATACTGTTTGCATTAGTTATGAATGTGATAGTATGTGAAATAAATTATAACATGCTGGAAGCTGGGTATGTAACACCTGAGGGGTGAAGAATTCTAGTTTTGCTAGCTTATGCAGATGATATTGTAGTGATTGCAAAAAAAAAAAAAAAAAAACAACAAATGGATAATGAAGTAAAATTTTATTTAAACGAATGCCTAGAAACAATAGGAATGACTTTTAACAAAGAGAAAAGTGAAAGATTAGGAGATGTGGTTAAGATAGGGCAATTTATTTTAGAATTAATGAAGTCTCTTTCTTAGTTATAAAATCTGGGAACAAGAATGTAAGTGGAATTCAATGGGAAAAATAAAAGAGTTAAAACATTTTTTTTGGAAAACTTATAGATTACGATTTAGGAAACGTTTCATTTGATAAATTCAATTTTATTGGAAAAATAGCATATTTAGCAAGCGTATTTATGTTGCCAATGATATTTAAAAGGAATTATTGTAAACATTGTTTCCATTTATATGGGGTTCTAGACTGAATCCAGTAAAAACAGGAATTTTGTATGTATCATTGTTCAGTTCCTGTGGCTGTATTGGATATATCCTGCCAAGGATCAGGCATTCAACCAGCCTACCAAACACTGGGCTCCTTCCTTGCACCCTGTACATCCACCCATAGCACAAGAGTATATCCTGGAAAACAAAGGACATACAGGCATGAAAAAACTATAAGCTTTTTTGGCAAAGGGGGGAAGATGAATCCTAAAGTTCTATGATAACTATGTTAAACCAACCAAGAATTGTCATGTCACAAAGACAAAGATAAAGTAGGGTACCTCACACAAACCAAGGAAAAAAACAGGAAGAAAAGGGGAAATCATGCGCGATTTGATATGGCAATAATAATCTATTCAAATATCTATTGTTATGATAAGTTAACATTTGCAGCTGTACTATGTTCTTCATTAGAACACTGTTGCAGTAGCCATACCTATATGGGACAATGATCATAGCATAGAAGAAAAGGTGGAGGGGGAAGAATCAGAGTGTCTATATTAGAACACTGAACATTCAAAATTTTGAGTGTTCTAATATCGAGCCCTATTAATCGAATATTTAAAACATCGAACATGCAGAACAGCAAATTTTTTTCCTAGGGGAAAAAATTCACTGTTCCAAAACACATACACACAACACAAGCACACAAAACAAACAGCAATCCACACGCATACACCTAAACTCTTACACCTAACCCTACACTAAACTATACATACATCACTAACTATCCACTTACCTTAACCCAAACCCTAACCCTAATTTCCGTCCCTATCACACAGTCATCTCATCCACGTCCTAACCCTAACTCACCCCGTCCTAGCCCTCACATCCACACAATCGCACACTTACCTGACCCACGCCCTAACCCTGACTCACCTAACCCACCCTAACCCTCACGTCCACACAATCGCACACTTACCTGAACCAGACCTGTAACTTTCCACCACAGTACTGAAAATACTGAAGCAACAGAAATGGACAACCAAATTCTTTCCTTAGGAAAACATTTGGTTTTCTGTTTCTTCGATATTTTCAGCGTTCTCTGAAAATGGGTCAATATTAGAACACTCAAAATTTTGAAAGTTCAATGTTCTAATATAGACCCAGAATCAGAGTCTCGAAATCCATTAAAGATGGCTTTTGCTAACTAAGCTGTAGTTCTGGACACTGAATCAAGTTTGTAATACTAGTAAAGGTGTACATAGAAGAATAAGTAGCTGTCTCAAGGAGGAGTCCAGCCTTTTCCAAAATGCCTTAGAAGTAACCACAGCTCTAGTAAAGTGGGAACTGACTTTCTGAGATTGGATTGTTCCACAATGAGTGTAACAACATTTTATATTCCAACACAACACTAGAGAAGTGTTTCTTTTTTCCAAAATTGAGCATCCTTTCTGTTTGCCATTGAAGCGTGCAAAATGCTGGTTAGAGATTCTAAATTGCTTAGTCTTGTCCAGGTAAAATCTCCTTTATCTGTTTTTGGTTCAGGACTAAACACAGGGAGACAAATGGTCTAACTCAAATTAAATTGAGAGGCAACCTACAGCGTAAAAGAAGGGCTAATTCCAAGCCTTGTACTGTCTTTGTCAAAAAGGAATAAAGGATGTGTAGATTTAAGGGTCTGTAATACATATACCCAACTAGCAGAAATTAGAGCAATACGCAACAAAGTCTTCCATTTTAAAAATTTAAAAGAAGCACTTTGTGCGGTTCAAAATGAGATCAAGTTAATTTCTGCAAAACAAAACTAAGACCCCAAGAAGATACCACTTGAGTGGCCTAATACCTAAAATCCCTTTCAAAAAAGTATTTAACTTGAGAGAAAGAAGAAAGGTGTATCCAAAGAGAGACAAGCAGAAATGACCAGAAGATATACCTTTATAGAAGTATACCTTAGGACAGAACTGAGCAATCCCAATGGTTACTGAAGAACCAGAGGAGCCCCCACTTGGTTTCAAAACTGAAGATACTCATTTAATCTCATGTCCCCTTTTGTCTCTCTAGGCTTTTCCAATTACATTGTACTTAAAAGATGTCTTCTTGCACATCCCGAGACACAAAATGCACAGGCATTTCCTAAGATCCTTTCCTAAGTATTGTACTTTCAGTTTACATGTTTGGTTTAATTTCTACAAGTGTTTTGGATTTCTAATATCATGATGGGAATGGACCTTATTTCTAAGGCAGGGTATGATTAAAGTTAATGAAATAAGTATTGTTTGAATATTTGATGTTACCCAAATGTTCTTTTCACAGCACCCACAATGTGCCCAGAGATGACTCCTTCTGCAATTCATACTGAATTACATGTATTGGTGGCATGCATAAACGCAACTGTAAATTCTTTTTTATGAGACGCAGGGCAGGCCATGGCACTGATGAACTTCCCCTACTCTTTGGGGAAGAGGAAGTGAAGCAGTCTCCAGAGCTAAAAAAGGTTTCATTAATAAATGGCAAAACTACCCTACTTAAAGCAAATGATGCTGTACTCAGTTAGGGGTGTTATGATAATATTCAGGTCAAACAATTTTTTATTCCATTCCAATCTCCCATGGAGGTCCCTGAAAACATAACAGAGGAATCATATAAATAACATGACAATGAAGGAGACTTCTTTGAAGACCCACAGGTGGAACAGTGAGTACAGAAACAGGAGAGGGCAATGAGGGAAGAGGTCATTATCAATAAACCCTTTATTGAATTCAGGTACTGTCACTAACTATAATGGGTTTAACATTTTCAGCTGTAATCATCTTGATATAAGAAAGCTTTATGGTGACTTATTTTTAAAAGGGTTCACCTTTGCTGCTGCTGCCAACATGAATTTGGTAGATTTACTCACTGAGTTAAAATTATATTCTAGAAAAATTACTTTCAGTCTGTTATTCAATGAATTTGGCAGGTGGACTAATTAGCCAAAATAAAAAAACGTAATGTCTCCTCAGTCACTCTTATAGCTTTGTTCAACATGCTGTGTGAGAATGACATTAGACTGGCAGTTGATCACAGCACAATTTCTAAACCTAAGCAATGAAGAAAATAAGTTGTTAAATGACTTATGACATGAACAATCCATCAGGGTAATGAAAACTGATAAAGCTCCAATAACTTTGATTTACACAAAGGCACTAGGAAGGGTTTCCTCCCACACCCCTGTGTTGTTTATCATTGTGGTGGAGGCATTCATTCTCTAGCATTGACAGAACTACTCATATTGGGTAATACTGTATCTTGTTTAGGTAGAGTTATCATGGTGAACTCCTGGTTTGTCGATGGCTGCAAGTTGGGGCTTGATAACCCACAGCTGCATATCAAGGAGATCCTGCAAACCTTCCAAACCGTTAGTCGATTATTGAGGTTGAAGATCATATTTCCGATATATACTGCATGTGGCAGGATTTGGGGTATTCTCAAACTGGCTAGATATGTCCCACAGCTACATGACAACTCTCTTACAAGCAAGCTCCCAAAAATGTTGTTTAGTTTTATCTGGGATGGCAAACATCCAAGGTTTGCCAGAAAGAAAATCATGTAAGATAAAATATACGGTAGGCTGGAGGTCCCAGTTCTAACACAATATGCTCAGCCAACTGATCTCTCTAGGTTTGTGCAGACAAGATCCCAAACCCACCCAATCTAGATCATTTTTTATCTTTACTTAATAAATATGTGTCCTCAGTCACAGATCCACCCCTGTGGAGTGCCGGAAGATCAATAGTCACACCCATAGTTTGTGGCCATCTCAGCCTGATTTACCTCAGTTTGTGTTGGGACCAATTATAGGCTAATGATAAGGTTGCCACTGATAGGAAATGCATTTTCTTACAAGCATGGATTCCGAGGGTTTTTCTGTTCTGGCTATATTTTCTTACACTGTGTGGCAGTTGACTTCAAGATTGCATAGACTGTAATACAGATGATCATGCCAGCAGAATCCATTGGTGGTGATATCTAAAGTTAGTGAGCCTGGTTAGGAAAGTACTAAGGCTTACATCTAGGGTTAAAGACATTTTTAATGAGTTAGTCTGAGAAACTCATTATGCAAAGCCTCCCCTCCTCTTCTTACCCTATCTTTCTCTCAATGACTATAGCCAGCATGTTTTTTAATCAGGCTGAGATGGCCACAAACCACGGGTGTGACTACTGATCCTAAGAAATCATGGGCCTAACACAGGGAGGTTGTTGGCTGTATATCCACTTTTTTATGCTACACACTATGCACAAGTTGGAATAGTCTTTCTCCAATGTGGAAATCCTTTAATATTTCCCACAGTTCCTCATGGCAACATTTAGTAATGTAATATGATACTGACTTTCATTGGACAACACGTATACTTATTCTGTTAAATAAGTGAAGGTTAAATTAAATTCTGTTAAAGGTAAGTTTAATTTACTCAGCCCTCATTAGACCAATCACTGAATACAATGCTCCTTTTGGCATGTATCTGTCAAGGCACATGCTACAATTGGAAAGCTCACATAGATACTTTATCAAAATATTACAAGGCTTAAACAACATGTCCTGCATGAACCAACTCAAAATCCTGTCACTATCCTTAGTATTCTACAGACTGCTAAGAGGTGAATTATGTCTGGCATACAATGCATCCTCTGACCAATTACTGATAGATTTACTGCACATCATTAAGTTAAATGGCATCAGAAATATTCAGTGTAGGGATTTCAAACTATTGCAACATTAACAGGACAGCTATATCTTACAGAGGATACCACTTCTTTGGAACACTCTTCTCATCCACATAAAAAAACTTATCCCCGTCCATAATCAAGAACAACTTGGATCTACAGATGGGAAACAGAATATCTACCCCAGTACTGCCTCCTGTACTACTAATGGACAGAGGCAGCTACTAAATGCTTTATTGCATCTATGATTCCCCTCAAATTATCTATGGTATGATTCTAGTCATTCTGTTTAGGGATAATATATAATTATCAACCATTGGATGGGTAAGGCCAATCTCTAACCAAAAAGTATCGGCTAATTCGAGCAAAAAAAGGGAATTTGGCTGGGCTTAAAATTGCCTGTAAAGGCAACTAGCTTAGTACTTACCTATGAACCTATAAGTCATTACCTCCTTCATTATTTTTGTACTCAGCTCATTAATAATTTAAAATAAGTTTACAATAATGGAACAGACCTCCATTTTTTCACCAGCACTTCAACACTTCTAAGTAGCATATTACTTAGATCTGACATTCAGTTAACCCAGCCATGCACATACTAAGCACTGTTGAACAAATACAATTCTTAACTTATATAGCTTTAAAGTTACCAGTTCTATTGATAGGTTGATAGATTAGTACTAAGCTAACTGCCCTTCTGAGCCATTTTAAGCCTAGCCAATTATCCCTTGTGAGACTCAAACTCTGCACCTTGTGCTTGCAAGGCAAACACCTTAACCATTAAGCTACCCTCCCAATCCAATTGCTTATAATATACTGATGTTCTCTTACAGGAAGTATTTGTTTAACATTTAGAAAGAGACTTACATGTTTAATTAAATGAATATATTAAGTCCTTCACTGTAAATATAGTAAAACAGTACAACTAACCTTTCATATTCCTCATCATGAAAAATATTTTAACTTAAAATATGAATACATACTTGCATATGTTTTGAGGTTTAAAGTCCAGTACAAACCTTTTACTTAAAAAGGCAAATGTATTGTTTCAAAAAATAATAGTCTTGCAATGAAAATGAGTCACATTTTTAGACTTTTACTTTTAAAAGAGCAGTTTTCCAAGAATTCAGTTCATTCCTTTCAGATTTGTCTTATTAAAACTTTATATACTTATAGTGCTTTCCCTTTACTCACTGCCCCATTCATTCAGAACATCGACTGATACTGCTAGTGGTTTGTCACTTAACATTTGCCATCTCATCCTTACCAGAATTAATTTACACATTTAACTCTTTTAATACTTGCTGTGTTTGTTCAGCTATTTATTCTACTTGTTTAGCAGACAATTTTGTAACATCCCAATTGTTTTCTCATCATTTCTTTTCCCCAAATATACTCTGTAGATATATGATCTTTCTAGCATCATCTCACAAACTTTACACATCTGCTTGTTTATATTACTTGCCTGCCTTCTTATTACCTTTCACAGTGCATTTTTGTACATACAGCTGCCCCCTTATTTTTGGCTGTGTTTTTCATAAACTGCTTGATTTTCTCCAAAATCAAGTAATCTTTTCTACGTAATCTTAATTTGATAGTTTTCATAATTTGTCTACATGTGTCTTTTCCTTTCACTTCCCTTTTTCCCACAACTTTAACGTAAGTTTCTCATTAAAAACTGCTTACCACCAATCCAAATTAACTTTAAAATTCTCTCACAGACAAATGATTTTGTCATTAATTCTCCAGCACTTGTTTCCCATCATTCCCCCAAAATTCATATTTCATACCTTTTTAAGCCTGGTCCTCTCCTTTTAGTATTTACTGTATCTCTGTCTAAGAATGCCCACACTGCAGTATGGCCAGAGTAACCTATTAAATTGTCTTTTATGTAAAAATAATCTATTTATCATTAATTAATATATGGTTATTTCTACTGCATAGTCACATGGAATATTGCTGAGCTCACATCTAGTTGGCCTTTCTATTTTCTTTAATTTGATTCTAAGCTTTGGAATGAGAAGCAAGTGGTTGAAATCATGGTTAGCTCTGGGTCTTCTTTCTGTTTTTTTTTTCTGATTGTATAGAGGTCATCCATGTCTGACTGCAAACTATGCAATCAGATTTCAGAAGTGATACTTGATGACATCCATGTATAAAGTCATATCTTAGATTGTTAAAAATGAGTGTTTATGTCAAGTGAACTATCTTAGTGGAATTCTACTAGTCTATAGTTTCTGCTTCATTTTGTACACCAAGGGCAAATTTGCCCGTTATGTCAATTGCTGCAGTTATCATTATTGTGGAATTATTCATATGAATTTTACTTCTGCAAAGATTGTGCATATTAATTTTAATTGGTGAATTGTGGTGGCAGCAGTTGGAGTGGTTTATGGTTGAAATGTTCTGAAATGGGTAATTTTGGCATTATTAGTTCATATGTTTTATTTCACTGTGTACTGGAAATGTTTTCAAAATTACAGAAGTGGTGTTATACCAAACAAGGAATATAATGTAATATCAGAAAGGTGAATCAAAGAAAATGTGTGCAGGGGCCCATGGTTTGAAAACAGACTAAAGCTACACTTAATCTGCCACTGGCCAGATGTATTTTCTATGAATGTGGGTTTCAATGCAGTCCACTGAATGTGAGTTTCATGAGCAGAAAAGTTTACTGTTGTTCGTGCGGTGAGTTTTCTTTGTGAGACAATATTGTTTTGTTTATCAAATGACTATCAGTGTTTTTGCTGTGAAATTTGTAATACATTTTAAATCTAAATATTTGTATTGATTTTAGAAGTAAAGAAGCAAATAGTCTGTACAATGACAGGTTTGAACAGTATTTATGGTAACTGTACAGAGAGAGAGAGAGAGAGAGCAGTAATGGGACACTGGAATGGCTGCGGGGAGTGTTGGGGGGGATTCATTACCCTGCTTAGGGCCCCATTTGGCCACAAGCTGGCTCTGATGTCACTTCTTCTGCAAGATTCTCGTTCAGAGTAAAATATTCACTGATGATCAGATGAAAGAGACCAATTTCATTCCATTTTAGTTCATTAATTCTCAAGATGTGTGTTTATTCTTGTCATCTCATCTTATTCACATAAAGTTTACCTTGGTTCATATTTTTTACATTTCATGTTCCAGTAATATATTTCTCTGCAGCACTGAGCTTTCCTTTTGTCTCTTAGTAGCTCAGCAAATGGATAACTTATTGGCTTTAATCCATTCACATCACAACCTCTAGCACTTCATGCTGTTTTAGTGTACATTTCCCCATAGTATGTTTTGAAGCTTCAGATTTGAGGGTTTCTTCTATTGCGTCATTTCAGTATGTCTTTGGTATATTTTGTCATAAAGTTTCTTAATAAAAAATATTGTAATCAAGTGGATTGCCATTAGAATACTCCATTTAGCTATGTAAAAGAGTTGAAGAACAGATTTAAGGGCTGAACTTAGTAAGAGGGTCTTCATTTAATCACTGCTGCAGTAGCTTTAGGTATATGGGTTGTATCTCGTACAAGTTACAACAGATGCCTAGCTTCTGAAGCTTTCAGGGCACCTTTCACATGTCCACACTATTAGTCAGCTTGAGAAGAGCAGATTAAAAGTCAGGTTTGGACACCAAACCCTTCAAAACTTTCTTGCTACAGATGAGCTCACTTCTCTGTGGGTTTTCAAAGACTGACAGTCAGATAATGCTATTCTATTGTTAGGCCAATAGGTTCCCTGTGGAGGAATCACCTTCCATTTTACTTTTTATGATGGATGGAAAACATTGTTTTTTGTAACAATTATTAAATATAGCTAGTAGAAAGTGTTTTAATGACTGTCATGTGATTTTTGTACACTTCGTTTTTCTTAAAAAGTTGTTAAAATTAACTCTAAAAATTTTCTGTAGTAAACTTTGTGTTATTTTGCACTTGGAGGCTGGGATAAGTGTTTAAAGTGCTTTCTACTGTGTTTTAATAGTGAAAAAGTTACTTCTCAACAACTTACCTGTTTACCAACCATTATTACAAAGCTTCCCTGGGAATCAGGCAACTTTTTCGACTAAACCATGGAACAACCTACTGGTTTCTTTGTTCAACCTTCTTCCAGCCACAAAGCCTTTGCCACCACAGTAGGCTTATAAAATGCCTCAATCACAGGTGGGTGACTGCTGTGGATAAAGTTGGCTTATCAGACCACTCATCTTTTTTCTTGAATCCTACTGGTGTAGTCCATAGAGCCAGCACAGAAAGGGGTTAGAAAAGTCTTCTGCAGCTGTTGGAGTGCCCTTGGTGGGCAAGAGAAAGACACTCTTGTCAGTCCTGAAAGTAGGGTCATGGAATTTATTTATTTATTTATATTTGTTGACCGGGAAAGTCCGACTAGGTTCCACAGAGCCTGTTTTCAGCAGAGGCCCGGGGAGAAATGCTCCAGATGCATGTCTTTGGAATGTGGGAGGAAACCGGAGTACCCGGAGGAAACCCACGCGAACACAGGGAGAACATGCAAACTCCACACAGAAGGCACCCCAGCCGAGAATCGAACCGGAGAACCTCTTGCTGTGAGGTGACAATGTTAACCACTGCACCACTGCGCCGCCGGAATGTTAATCTGCTTAGGCAAAAAGCTGTGTACAAACCTGGGGAGAATTTGTGGGTCTGTTTCTTCAGACTCATGTCAAAAAAGAATCACAAACTTAAACATATGTCTTCTCAATGGGGTTAGCTAAGGGTTTAACGTAGGCTTTTGACTCATTTTGTATGGCTGTTTCTGATAAAACACAAAGGGTTTTTTCATTTTCTGAAATTACTCAAGAGTTTAACCTCAAAATTATTTTGAAAGTGCAAATCATGTGTAGCCTCCACAGAATTCTGATTCAGATTACAAGGACATTGTGGCTTCAGCAAGTCATTTTGAATGGTTTTCTTTCTCTGGAACTATTTCTAGAGTTAATCAGTTGCTTCAGAGGGAAAACAGTAATGTTTCTCATTCCCCCAGAAAGAGCTATGATTTCTTACAAATGGAATTTCTAGAACCTACTCCTGTTCCTCCTGTTTTGTCTGCTTTGGTGGATGGTGTTGTCAGAGCATGTAATTTCCCTGACAGCTAGCTTAATGCTCACAAGAAAGCAGATGGACTTTATGGACTGCATCCCAGATCTGATCCAGCAGCTATTGATTTAGTGAGCCCAGCCCACAATCTCTATCCTTCTGACAAGAATAAGAAGGCTTTTAATAAATATAGGAGAAAGTGTGTTTTGCTGTAATAGTTGTTTTTTTAGAATTCTCAGCTGTCATGCTCATAGGTTGAAGTTTGTGCTTGCTTTTTGTGTGGGTAAGTCAAATATTTTGCAATCTGTTTCCTCTTGTGAGGTGAAATCTGCTTTGTGAAATTTGATGTTTTCTGTGTCTCACGTGACTACCCATTGTTTGAAATGTGCTAGTGATTCTGAAAATGCCACTTCCAGGGCTACTGTCACTGGAACTGTTCTGAGGGGAATTGCCTGTCTGCATTCTCAAAACCTCACAAATGAGATTTTCAATTCCATCTTGGATAGACAACTAGTTTTTGGAACCTGTGCTACAAGTGTGATGAGAGAAGATAGCCGACTCAAAGCATCTCTCAGATTTTAAAGTCCTCTTTTTCTAGGTTTACCGAGGGATTCAATGCACCTTCCACAACTTTCTTTAAAAAGCTAAAGAAACAGTCCGAGCAAGCTGATAGAAACTTATGTTTAAAAAGCAATGGCAGAGAGGTTCCAAAAAGAGAGCAGGAAACGCCAAGAATAAAGGTCTGGTTAATAAATTTTAATAAGTTTATGAAGGATTTCCAACTTCCACCTCCACCCCACCCTGGCAATCCCTTAATGCTTCCTGAAAGTCTGAACCTCTGTTTCTCTTTTTGGCAATAGATTCTTTCAAATAAATAGGTTCTGACATAAATTGGTCAATAGTGCAGATGGTAGTGGGGTCTGTACCGCCCTTTCAGGGGTTCCACCTCACACACTAGACCAAAGTCTTCTTTTCCCTTCTGCCCTGAGGCATGTGCTTGTCTGAGGAGATCGAGGCTATTCCTCCTCCTTAGTTAGGGGAAGGGTTTTATTCCAGGATGTTCTTGGTGCCAAAAAAAAAGAACGTTCTTGGAGAACATTTTTGAATCTTTCTTTTCTGAATTAGTTTGTGATAGGTTCCAGTTTCAAAAATGCTGTCACTTTCCACTTACCCCTTATTCCCCATTTAAGTTTTCTTGTAACTTTACATTTAAAAGACACATGTCATCATGTTTTCATAGATCAAGATTTCAGGCAGTTCTTAAGCTTTTCTGTGTCTGGATCAGGCTATCAGTTCTCTCTGCATTATCCTTTGAACAATCTATTGCTACAAGAATACTCACAAAGTGACTGGTTCCTGTGACAGCCTCCCACAAAATGTAAGGTACTCACATTTTTCCATATTTAGACAACTTGTTTATCTTTGTAACATTTTTTTTCAAAGTGCATCTGTGTAAGGGATCTCCTACGCAGGCTAGGATTCCAAAAGAACTTACAAAAGTCTTGTCTGATTCCTTCTCATAGACTGTTTTATTGAGGTGTCTCCTGGCACCTCATTTCAAAGAGCTTTTCTTCTACAGGAAAAAAAATAGTGGTGTGACCAAGGAGTTTGTGTATATAATTTAGGGGAGGCAAGGGAACTTGTGAAATCTTGTCCCCCTGAAACCATGCCATAGTGTTAGTGGCACTAGGCAAGTCAAAAATTTGCTTAATTAAGCAAACTAAATAAGATGTCTTGTTTGATTGAAGTTTATGAACATTTTGTCTCCTTTATGCCATTTCAAAACTGACTAATGTCCATGACTTATTCTGGGTTTACTAACACTCTCTCCATTGCAAAGGGTTAAAGTAGTTATTTGCTCTGAATTTCCAGATGCTTTCTGGAAGACCATGAGCTCTGATCCATCCTGTATTCAGCTAAGAAAGGCTGAGCAAAGGCATCTCTTATCTTGGATCTCTGTACTTAGTGGACATCTCACATTTGCTGTGACCAGTTTTTCAAACTAAGTGCATATTCTTTCGTATCTACTTTCAGAGACCACAGAAAATCCAAAATCTGAGGACTCCATTTACTGCTTTTATACAGGTCCTTTTCTATGCTTCGGCCCTCTGCCTTCTTTAGCTTACCTGCTGTAGCTTGCATTGCGATAATCACTTGCCACATTCTTTGTTCTCCTATCCTGCTGTATTCCTTCCCCCACAGTGGTCTTTTAGTGCTTGAAAAATGTTCTCCTAAACTTAAGGAGTATTATGTTTGTCTTTATGTACACCTTTTGTAACTGAGTGATCGAGTTAACCAGACAGATGACACAAGTTACTTTGAAAAGACAAATTTATGCTCGGTATACTTATCTCGTTAACAAGTGAGTAAACACGTTTTATGTGTCAGAGTCTATTTATATTTACAACTAAACCTGCATGTCAAACAGTAGAACAGTGTCTAAACAGCAATTTACTTACTTCTTAATGAAATGAAACTCCCCTCACAGAGAGAAAAAATATATCATAGTAGTGTGTTTTTCTCATTTTACTGCAGTACCCATCTTTTACAATTCTGAAATATTTTATTGTTTGAGTGGTTGTTTTCTCTGTAATAGCTGCTGACTTGTTTAGAGGGGACTCCTGACTGTGGATTATCATATTTGTATAGGAAAGCTATTATGCTTGAATGACATCACTTGTTGTATATCCTGCATTGCTGCCTGTACATAACTAATGCTGGCTACTAGCTTTCCCTAGATTTTGTGACCTGTAGCACTTTGGTCAGCATGCCTAGTATTCATTACAGTTTAACCTTGACTGCTATACTGTAAACTCTATATAGTGGTACTGCCTCACTGGACTTTTGGTCTATGAGCTGTTAGATTTTGGTTACTCAGCAACTGTTACAGCTTAACCTTAAATGATATTATGTGCACAACACCCTATAATGTCATTAATTCTCTTTATGATTTTTGTCAGAATATCTCACTCCCTTGAACTTTAAATGGATGTTTGGTTCAGTATGAATGTAGTGACAGCTCGTTTTTACAAGAACTTACCTGTCCAGAATGTTTGAATTTAACCAGAATTATTCATTGTATAAATGTATGGGTATATCTCTAAATAAAGAATGTTGGTGCTTAGTATATAGCTAGCAGAAGTGTCTGGAATGAATTTTCCTGACTGCATGACTTTTTCCACCTTAAAAGCCTTCTGTCGCATTTCATTATCTATTCTGTCTCTTCTGCCATAAAGCCTGGGGAGCATGGTTACTTGATTTCTGGGGCTTCTCCTTCATAGTTTCAAGGTTCATTTCCAACTCTGGTCACTGTCTGTGTACAGATAGGATGCCCTCCATTTATTCTGGTTAAACAGGATGATACCATGGACTTCATCCACATCCAAGTCTCCATAGGCAAGGTTCCCTACCACATTTTGGCTAGCTACAGGTCACTGTCTATGGCCCATGAAGCTTACAACTCTTACCTAGACCTACTAGGGCACTAATCATACCACCAAATACCTAAATCATGGGAGAAGTTTACTACCCCTCTATAGACTGAGAAATGTACACTGCCTCTAACTCACAGGCACAATGTTTCCTGGACTTAAACACCTTGGACCAGACAGTGAACTCTCCACCAGAGGATCAATCATATTGTGCCTAGCACCCCCTTTGTGACATAGACTGCGGTGGTGGTGCTGCGGTAGAGTTGTCGCCTCACAGTAAGATGTTGTCCTGTTCGATTCTCAGCTAAAGCATCTTCTGCGTAGACATGCGTGAGTGGGCATACCTTCATTGAAGGTTGTACGTCAGGGCTGGCAACTCGGTACGTAAAAATCTACTGCCAACCATTAGCGGACTGGAGTTCTGCTGTGGTGACCCCTAACCGGGAAAAGCCGAAAGATACAACAACAACCCCCTTTGTGACATGTCCTCATCAGTGAAGTCAAATCACAGAGCTGTTCCCTTAAAATAAAAATAAACCTGGAAAACCCAACTAAATCCATAATAGTTAGGGACTATAATAAAGCAAAATGCATCCTATTAAGTGACAGTTTGTCAACATTTATGGCTCTCCCAAACCACAAGAACACAACTTCCTATGCAGAATTATTTACAGAAGCCATGTACAAACATGTAAATGGCTGCATTGAGGTTGCAGTGCCATCCAGAAGTTAGCCCAAATCTAATACCAAAATCAAACCACACTAGTGGAATCCTTACCTCAAAGGTCCATATGACAAAAAGAAATCATGGCCAAAATCAAAAAGAGCAACTCTCATAGAGACAAGATCCCTCTAATTCAAATAAACAAGAAATTAAGAGGTCTAATAAAGTCTAACAAGGCCAATAATGAGGTTAGGATAGACTTCTAGGCTAAGGACAATCACAAGACCTTCAACTATATCAGAAACCATAAAGGTAATACTCAACAGTGTACAGAAGTGGCAGTAACTCACACAACTTTCAATGACTAGGGTGACATAGCAAGTCTACTGGCTGATAAATTTAACTCTAACTTCACACCCCGCTACCCCCTGTGGAATCCCTTCTAACATGTCCCCCCAATTACCAACAGGAAGCAGGTCCTGGAGATGCTTGTTAAGGCCAAAACCACTGCTTCAATGGGCCCCAATAATAGCTCTGGTTGCTTCGTAAATAGCCTGAAACATGACCTAGCTGGACCACTTGAAAAATTCTAAAACTACAACCTCAATGCAGGTTACATGCTAGGTGAATGGAGGGCCCCTCTTCATAAAGGAGAACCATCAACTGACCCTGGTAACTACAGACCCATTAGTCTGACAAGTCTAATATTCAGAAATATGACATTAATTATCATAGAAGTGAGCAACAAGCTCATTAGTAACTTACAGATACCAGATCCAGCTCAGTGTGGCTTTGTTAATGGAAGGTCTTGCCTACTTAACCTGATACATTTTTTTGAATGGGTCCCCATGGCTATGAATGAGGGGGAAACCATGTATACCTCCTACCTTGACCTGGCCAAGGCATTTGATACAATACTCTACTCCGGTATTTTTGACAGACTCTCAGAACTAGGTATAAATCTCTACATAACTCACTGGATTGCCAGCTGGCTCGCAGATAGGAGCCAAGAGGTCAGGACTGGTAAAACCACCACTGCCAAGAAACTGGTCACCAGTGGAGTACCACAAAGCTCCATGTTGGGCCCACTCCTGTTTGGCATTTACTTCTTGGAAGTCAAGGCTACTGCCAAAGGTCTCTGGCATACCAAGTTTGCAGATGGCTATAAATTGTTCGCTATCATAGATTCCCTCCATGATGCGAACATCCTACAAGAGGGTCTAACACAAACAAATAACTGGTATGAAAGCCATGGATTAAAACTCAATACAAAGAAATTCAATATAATACCGTTTGGAAAATCATCCACCCAAGCTAAATACTTAATCAATAAAACACCCCTAAGAGATGACTCAATTGTTAGGGATCTGGGAACATATGTAGACAGTAATCTGGCATTCAACCAACTTGTAACCAAGATTGTAAGAAAATCATTCGATATCACCCAACTCATAAGCAAGGGTATGGCATCCAAGCCCAAGGAAGTAATGCTATCACTCTGCTCAGCTCTTATTAGACCCATCATTGAATACAATGTCCCCTGTGACATGTACCTAACCAGGCACTTGAAACAGCTGAAATGCCCTTAAAGGTTCCTCAGTAAAAGAAGCCAGGGTATGAATATCCTGTCCTACACAGATTGCCTTATGGTCATATATCTGTACTTAGTCTCCTACAGGTTTCTGAGAGGTGATCTATGCCTAGTATATAAGGCATCTTCAGATCAAGCTCTGGTGGCTCTCTTGCACATCTTCAAGACAAACTGTATTAAAAATCTAGATCCAAGGACCTGAACTTTGCGACATAAATAGAACCTGCTGGAGGAACTGATATGTGTCTCAAAGGATCCCCACACTATGGAGTAAGCTCCCCTTCTATGTGAAAGAGTAGTTTATCCCTGACCCTATTCTAAAGAAACCTTGGTCAATGGATGGAAAATTGCAAATTCACCCCTGGTCTGGGCCACATGTGTCTGATAGACAGAGGTTGACAGTAAGTAAATTAATTCCCAGCTAATGTACCCCACCCCCCCTCAGGTAACCCTAATCTACCTCTTTACTAACATACCCCATCATATACATGTTCAAGGAATTCTGGGACAAAACTGGGTTGGGTTACATAGCTAGGCCTGTAAAGACCCTTGTGGTCATTAGCCTGATATAGACCTATGAACCTAATCCAGCTGGGTTTTCCATTGCTACAGTGCTTTCTTCTCTCCTTAAGAAATCATGCTGGTGGACTGGCTACTCTAAATTCTTAGTATAATACTGCATTTGTTTTTGTCCTTGCAGGCTAGATTTTAGTCAACTCATTAATAAAATATATTAAAAAGTATGTAGCATGGCTACAGATACAGCCTGACATGGTGCTGCATGTCTTCAAGCAAAAGACCATAATAGGGCTGTCCATTCATAAATTCAAAAAGGTTACTATGAGGGTCAATGCAATATTTTATTTATGCATAGTTTAATCTTCTTTTTAATTGTCTGTATAGTAAACTCCATAGATGTTGCTATCTGTTAATGGGGTCACTACAGGAGTCAGACACAACTTGTAATGGATGGATGAATACATTTATTATACATCATGTTTATTTTCTTTCCTTTTAAATTTAAATGCTGCCATCATGACTCAAGATATCCGTTTTGCTCTTGCCATTGCTTTAATGTTTAGATATAACATTTAAATATAAACCAGAGATTGTTGTTTTTGTGGGATCTCTGTTAATATACTCTTTAATTTTAATGAAATCATGTCTGAAATTCAGCATCTCTGGTGGCATGGAGGGATATAGCTCTGACTACAGGCCAGCTGACCTGCTCAGATGACTGATGGAGTGGCAGCTGCAGGATGGGAAGGATGTTTCCATCCCTGGAAGTCAGGGTAGACATATGGGCATCACTTGTGACAATCTTTTGTGAGGCTGGAGGTGATGCATTGAGAGGCATGTCTGTAAGAGGAAACAGAGTACACACATGGCTGAGCTGCCACAGAGATGGGGCAATACTCCCCATACCTCTGTTGCATGCCTGCACTTCATAAAACCACAGATGCTGTAGAACAGACAGGAAGAAACAACAGTAGACCAAAAAAAAAAAAAAAATGATGGGTGTTGGACAGCAGTACCACCCATCCAGGATGTCCCTAGGATATAAAGATATTAGTGTTTATCTGAATATCCATCCAACACTGCTTTAGAGTTCAGTGCAGTATAAAACGAATATTGGAGGTGAAGTGTAAAATGATGACTTAGTTATTTTTAAAGAGCACCATTCCAGTGTTTCCGTTCTCACGTAACATTAGTAATGTATTTTGTCTCCATAATACTAAGAAGAAACATTTATTGCAGTTGTGTAGATGTGCCTTTTTTTTAATGCCTACTACTTTTTATTTTAGAGATCTCCACCATTGCAATAAGGTACCATTTTGGAATTCTGAATGATCAGTGCAGTGTCTTTCAAATATAAATCCAATTTCTAATCCTGATCACATGGGTTTGCTGGATTGTTTCATAGGTTCATAGGTTGGTACTAGGCTATTGGCCCTAGGGCCTATACAAGCCTAGCCATAACAATTCCCTGGTCTATTTCTTCCCACAATATTTATTTCCCTAGACCCCTGTCTAGCATGTGACTATCGTGATCCCTGGGGTGAATTTCCTATCTCCCATCCAATCGTCAGGGTTCCTTTTGAAGAGGGTCAAAGAGGCACTCTGCTTGACATGTATGGGCAGTCTAATTCAGAGTCTGGGGAGTCTCTGGGTCAGGAACCTATCCCTCCAGCATGTTTTGTTCATTGTGATGACAAGGTTTAGATCCCTGCAGCATGTGGCTCTGAGGGATGGGGATTTCTTTAAGGTTAACATGTCCAACAGCTCTGGGTTTGACATGGCTTTGTATGTTAAGCTGAGATCATCACTGAGTAGAGGATATGCAACAGAGTATAACTGGAGTTTCTTTAGGCGGTCAGCATAGGGCATCTGCTTTAGGCCTGTGATTCTTTTAGTGAGGTATTTCTGCAACCTTTCCAGTTGTTGCAGATGTCTTGAGAGGTACATACCAAATGGGGCATTGTATTCTATAATGGGTCTAATGAAGGATGAGTACAGTGGGACAATGACTTCCTTTTTTCTGGATGAAAAGCCCTTAGTGATGAGTTGTGCCACATAGAAGGATTTCCTGACTGTTGTGGCGATGTGGTTATTGAAAGTGAGACCACTGTCCACTTGTGTCCCTAAGTCTCTTATCACACTTTCAGTGTTTGGTGTACTGCAACCTATGTGCTAATTCACGGGTACATGTTTTTTCCCAAAGGGGGTAACTATATATTTCTTGGCAGTGAGCATGAGCCCATGGCTCTGACACCCAGCATCTGTTTCTGTAAGGCCCTTTTGTAGAATATCCACATCATTTGGGGACTCAGTAATGGTTCCCAGTTTGCAGTCATCTACAAACTTTGTTAGCCAGAGTCCCTTAGTGCTGGCCTGTACTTCAGTAGATGCCAAACAAGAGAGGTCCAAGGGCTGAACCCTGAGGTACTCCACTTGTCACTTGTCTGGAGCTGGATTTAGAGTCAGCTACTTTTACAGTATGGGTTCTGTCAGTAAAATCAAACACTGTGCTATGCACGTAGGTACTGCACGGCCGGAACAAACCAAAAAAACACTGTTGGCCAGCAGATACGTGAAACAGTAAAAATAATACAATTACTCAAATATTCGCTGATTATACATATCTTTAATAATCAGACCGGTTTCGGCAAAAAAATATATGCCTTCATCAGTGATACACAGCAAAAACACTAGACATTACTCAATGAATATTTATAAGAGTGCCTAACCAATGAGCGTAAAAAACCCTGCATGATTAATGATGGTTTGTTCCCACAACAGAAACAGAAAAAGACTTCAAAGAAGACAAATAATAAACACTCATAGGTCAGTGTATCCATGGGTTCACAAACAAATATAACCAGTTGGTTATGTAACATGGAAATAATAATATATCAATCAAATAATGAATATAAATGGACATGAGCCATGAATATATATACACCATTATAGAGTAATCAGCTGAACAATGTGTGATAGGTAAAAATATGTATATGATAAGATAGAAATCACGAAATATAAATAATAAATCTGTAACACTTTTGTTCTCAATAAATTTGTGGTAATTGGTAAGCATTCATGATAACACAACATCTAATAAGGTATCCACAGGAACCTGGAATACATAAATATGAAAAAATAAGTTATGATAACATATAATATAACAGTAAAAAATGTTAATTATAAATGATCATTCAAACCTGGTGGGAAATATTTATGTATTCCAGGTTCCTGTGGATACCTTATTAGATGTCGTGTTATCATGAATGCTTACCAATTACCACAAATTTATTGAGAACAAAAGTGTTACAGATTTATTATTTATATTTTGTGATTTCTATCTTATCATATATATATTTTTACCTATCACACATTGTTCAGCTGATTACTCTATAATGGTGTATATATATTCATGGCTCATGTCCATTTATATTCATTATTTGATTGATATATTATTATTTCCATGTTACATAACCAACTGGTTATAGTTGTTTGTGAACCCATGGATACACTGACCCATTGAGTGTTTATTATTTGTCTTCTTTGAAGTCTTTTTCTGTTTCTGTTGTGGGAACAAACCATCATTAATTATGCAGGGTTTTTTACTCTCATTGGTTAGGCACTCTTATAAATATTCATTGAGTAATGTCTAGTGTTTTTGCTGTGTATCACTGATGAAGGCATATATTTTTTTGCCGAAACCGGTCTGATTATTAAAGATATGTATAATCAGCGAATATTTGAGTAATTGTATTATTTTTACTGTTTCACGTATCTGCTGGTTCTGTCAGTAAGCCTGTTGGCAACTCAAGGAGTGACGTAGGGATTAAAGCCCAGCTTAGTAAGTTTATCTATGATTCCCGAGTGGGGATGGCGTTGAAGGCCTTGGCGAGGTCCAGATAGGCTACCTATCATTAATAATATATCTACTGGTAAATATCAGCCTAATCAATACAGTAATATAATGCCTCCCCTTGGTATATAAATAAAAATCAGGTTCCCCATTTTGCTTACCATAATATATTGGTTGTCTTGAGCCAGCTTAATTAAGTCAACAGCCCCACCTGCATGCTGCAGACTAAATGTGTCAAATGCCTGCCTTTCTTGTTGCATAGTCTCTTCCCATACATTGGATATATCATCAGTTGCTCTATTTGAGATTAAATGGATGTCCACAGAGCCAGCCTAATGCACCACACCACAAAGTGCTGAAAGAATTACTAAAACTCACTCTTTTGTTTAATTAATAATAGCATTTAGCAAGTATTTACATTGGTAGTCTAGGATGTAGTCTTCCCGAGCAAAATTTCTTACTTTAGTAACTATCATCTAACTTAGGGTAATATACTAAAAGGGGTAACATTTCAGCTGAGAAATCAGCTGGATTTCTGTAATTATGCAATAATGTATAAAGCAACAAGATTACTATCCTCAATACTATAATGAATGTCATTAACCTGGAAAATGAAATGTATTATTGGCAGTTGTCACTCAAGTGTACTGGCTAACTCAAAAAGCCCAGCCCTATAACAAATTGTATGAAATTCAGAGTCTCAATTATCAGTCTCTCCCTTATGGAACATACCGGGCTGTCAAATCCACCAAAATTCATGGGTGTCAATGTTGCAGACCCTTTGCAATGGATATTGCTGGCAGGACTCTCACCAGCAAAAGAAGTTCTGGGCATCCTGCAGGTTGACCAGTGGAATGATTGTTGAGCAACTCTCTCAATCCAGTCTTTATGTGACCCAAGCCAGCTAGCTATCTAGTACCTGAAGATGGGTAACATGAAGATAATTTGAAACTAAAGACTCATTTTCCTTTAGAAATTGGGAATATATAAACATGATATATAGTGTTTGCATGGATCTATCTATTTATATGGCAGTATGTTTTTAAATGTAAAGATTAATATAATGTACACTAAAGTGCATAGATGTTGGCCTTTGCTTCCAGCCATCAAAAGCTAACAGTTCCTGCTCACCAAGACTAAGATAGTATCAGTATTCAGAGTATACAGTTTGGTGCTTGGAAGTTTCATACCGAGTGCAGTATCTTTTAGGGTCACAGTTACCAGCTAATATTCTGCATTTCTCATAATCAGTTAGATCCAGAGATTTTACAACACCAGTAAACCGTGCAGGCTGTACACTAATTAAAATCATACTGCATTTCATCAAATCCTGTCTAGCTTTGCTACCGTGTACCTCAAAGACTGAATGGACAACATTCAATTGTTTGAATACATGCTGTAAGACTCAATTGTAGTGCGTTTAGGCTCTTTTATAGGAATGGGAAAAGATAACTAATTGTAAGGACTGAAGCTGGACACAAGGCCAACATTCTAGAAATATGATGCATGTCTGCTTCCTTACTTCAGGTGAAATGGATTCTGAAAAGGCAAGAGTAAAATCAAAGGCCATAAGGCACAAACTATATGTTACACCACTGTTCTGCTATTTCACAAAGCTCAGTATTTACATAACTTGTCAAATTCTTTAAGTCAGGAAACAGATGATAGCTTAAAGAACAGAAAAATAAAACTTCACACAAAGGCCTGGCTCCATCCTGCAGGAGATGGATTTCTAACTGTCTCTTAGGCAATTGGGGTTTGACTATCAGCCCTGATACTGCAGGAGCCAGGCAAAGAGGGGGAAGAGATAAACAGCATGGTCCACTCAGCTCTCCTACGGGAGAAAGGAAAGAAAGGGGATATGCACACTTGAGGGCACACTGGGGTGGTGCTAACCTCCTTGTGGAGACTGAGAAGCTCACTGTTCATGATTTGGGGGTTGGATCAAGGATAAATGGAGGAAATGCCCTTGGTGGAAGTGAGGAGAAGTCTTAAAATGTCATCTCTGCACTTCTCCTATGTCTCATCAGGTATGTGTATATTAGAGATGAGTTAGTGAAAGATTAAACATCAACCACCCATGATGGCTGTCTAAATGATGGCACCTCCTGACCAACCCTTGAGCTGACTGTTTGTGGAGGAAGTCTCATAGCTAATCTACCAGCATAAGTATTTGCACTCCTACCCACTGAGACAGTGACTTGTTTTCAGGAATGTAGTTTTGCCACTAAATACTAGGTGGAAAATACTTAAAAAACACAGCAGTGGTTAATTCTCTGGTGAAGGGGCTATTGCTAAGGGTCTGAACTACAAGAATTAGGGCTTTTGTTAGAGACAGAGATGTCCAAACTGTAGAGATGTGTAATTCATACATGGGAAGCTTTAGCACAAAATGTGCTTGTCTCATCTTGTTTATAGTGAGAAAGCTCTTCATTTTCTCAAAGAATGTCATAACATGACATTGCATAAAGCTGTTTAGCTCCTGGATCCCGCCCTTGTGTAATCTTTGTTATTGTGCCATACATAGCTGTCTAAATTGGATAGAAGATAATATAATTAAGAAAAGACAAAGAGATGGTGCAAAAAGAATTGTAATGAAAAAAAAAAAAGAGTTTAACAAATACACCTTCAGATTTACATTTTGTAAACTGTAAGAACTGGCACTTTTCTCCATCAAATATAATGTTTCAAACATGCAGCCTTCCCTACCTCTCAACCTCTCAGTGCAAGAAATCTGGGCAAAGTCAAAAAGAATGGGGGGGACAAAAGCCCAAAAATAGGGACAGAATTTAAATATTGCTCCTATAAACTTAAAAAGTTGCTAGAATAAAAGGTTTTGCATTATTACATATTTTCTGTAGAATATAAAGAGTGAAAATCAAATGTCTGTCATTATTTAGAACATTTAGTGATTACAATCTTCAATTATTTGCCAGAAAACCACAAATTATATGAGGAACAGATCAAAACTCTGAGGCAAAAATCTGGACATCGGGTGAAAATCTATACAGCTGAGTGGTATGTGCCTTCTCAAAATACAGATTTAAGAAGTGAATCAGCATATGTAATGGAATTATAGCACAGATAATTAAATACTATGCTGTGCATTTCAGTCTCTGCAAAAGAACTGTAAGGGTTATGACATATTGTGCTATTACAAAGATCTCTGGTGTTTCCTGATTAATTCTTTTGTTCTTGAGTGAAATAACCTATGTGAAAGGGAAGTGAAGGAGATGAGGAAATGCTGACAATACATTGGTGATTAGAAATTCATTACTCAGCAAGCAGTGCACAGACACTTTACTTTCAAATAGAAGGAGATCAGCTGAGTTTATTCTGTGTTCAGGAACTGCATGTGACTTTAAAACAGCTGACCAAGACAGACTCGGAATTGAATGTATTTCAAAGTGCAGTTTGTGAACTCACAGAACTGATTCTTCTTGCAAAATGCATGTGTTGATAGCATGGATGTCGGAAAACATGGCTTGCTATTTTTCTTTATCATTTATGGCAGGACAGCAAGACTGACCTCAGGGCAAGGTCACTGACAACAGATGAAAACATTTAGGAATTATAGAGGATCACTTCTTAAATACACCCTTGCTAAAATAAAACATTTGAAAGCAAATCATCTTTAACTTCTTGCAGATATTCTTAGTCATTTATACTGCTGATGGTTTATTGAAGATATTTTCATAAAAAATTACTTTTTTTATCATAGATGTGGTATCTTCTTTATCCCATGCATGCATATCAATAATTTGCATGGGAAAGACATAGCATGGTGCAAAAACACTATGTTAAAATAACAGAAACACCAAAATGTAGCTTAAGAGAGATGGAAGTAGAAGAAAATAACATCAGAGGAAAGTGTGTGTATGCAACAAAAGTGCTTAAAAAAATTTGGAAGGACTTTTTAAATGAGTGCATATAATTAATTTTCATCCTTTCATAGAGAATACCCCTTCATATATGCTCAGTTATGATGAAAAGATATTTGCTAGTAGTGACTTGAAAGACATTGGTAGCATGTTCATCTAATCAATACAAGAACTAAGTCTTAGAGTAGACCACAAGGCATGAGGGTATGTGTGAGGTACAAGTACTAATGTGTGCCCAAGGATACTAGTCTGAGGGATAAGGCTAAAGGTCAAGTGCCTTACAGACCTTGGGCATATAGTAATATATGCACCACTCTTACCCCTAAATTCTTTTTAGCCCTTTAGGTATTTTAAGTACAATAATTACACATTTTTTTAGTATATTCTAATATAAGACAGTTCATCCACCCATTTTTAACTAATATTTTCTTCTGCAATGCTATAACTTGATAACTACATAGAAATCCACCTGGCAGTTGGTGAAGAGG